>NC_086446.1:100034630-100361880 GCF_028390025.1 Pseudophryne corroboree
ATCTAAAGCTGGTGATTCCTGATCTGCCAGACAGTAATTGTCATGACATTGAACCTGGGGATTATGTAATGATTCTGAATTTTCTACGCTCAGGTTGCCTGATTGACCGTTGGGAAGGACCGTACCAAGTCTTACTGACCAGCACGACAGCATTGAAGGTTGCCGAAAGAGAGACTTGGGTCCACTCGTCTCACTGTAAGAAGGTCGCTGACCCAGAGAGAGCCCGTGACAAAGAGCAGAGTGTGGAGGAAACCATATCACTGGAGTGTCTGTTCTGGGAAGGCTGAGAGGCAGGACTGTTGTCACGGCACCTGAGCACAGAGAACTACAAGATCAGAGGCGGTTGTCGCGCCAAGTTTTCTTTCCCTTCTAGTTGTTTTCTTTCCCCCATTACAACTCTTTCTTTCTCCTCCTGTAAGATGGACTCGCCCCAAGAGACTGCAGTCCGTGTTTTCCTGTTGACCCTGTTGTTGACCAGAGCAGTCTGTTTCGGTGAGAATACCAGTGAGGTCGAGAAAGGATCTGGAATGGGTTCTGATGACCAGGATGGATTCGTAGAATTCCGAGAGCAACACAATCACCGAGCAAAGGCGAGTATCAGAAAACGATCTGGTAGCCATGACACTAACAGACATTGTGAAGGATTGTTAGCTGAAGAGAATTGTATATGTAGGAATTGTGACAACATAGTTGAGGACGGGTTCATCCAGAGATGTCAGTCCAGCATTAATATCAATATGGACCGTCATCCATTGAGTGACTATCACTCATTAGTGGGTAAGGTTTTAAACCAAATAGAATGCTGGGTGTGCTCACAAGTACCTCAAGGTCATAGAAAGTCAGGACTAGTGCCACACTCTTTAACGATAGATGAGGTACTTGAATTAAGGGGTGGGAGACCGGTGGACAAGAAATTTAATATTTCTAGGCCTCCTAGTTTGAAGCTCCACCAATATCATGTGGATAGGTCCCTAATATGTTTTAACATTTCCAATCCCCGAAAGCCGGGAAATTGGGAAGTGACATGGAACAACCGAACCATGACATTCTCACACGGAGCCGATAGAATGCCCATTGACTCAGAGCTTATACGCCAAATAGCAAACAGTGGAAGATATTTCCAATATAGGTACACTCTAGGAAGTAGGCCCATGCGAGTTGGAGAAGTATCACCAGGATACTGTGCGCATATCATACAACCTGATACGTGTACTAGTCAGATGAGAGAGTTAGGGATAGGATTTTTCACCTGGAAGGTTTGTAATATGGTGATGTCATATTCTGTCCCATATGTCCTCCCCGATGATGCATATTTCATATGTGGGAGGAAGGCGTATAAGTGGCTTGCCCCAAACTCAGAGGGATTGTGTTACATTGGAAGAGTGTTACCGGAAGTGATGACCATTACCCATGATAGAATGAAAGACGTTCACCGCAATGCTCAAGCTCCTTACACTCACACCCACTACGAACACATTGTAAAGAGACACCTTATAGATAGGACAGAGCATGCAGCCTCTGATTTGATCCACGAATCCACCGGGATTCAACTCCTGCTCGCGCTAGATATCACCCGTACCGCCAGAGGAGTTATAAATTTTAGGTATATTACCGCGCTAGCGAACCTGATAGACAATATCACCGAGATGTATGATGACACCTTTAGGTATACTGGGAGAGAATTGCAAGCTTACAAAACGGAACTGATCCAGCACAGGATGGTTCTCAATTACATCACAGCAGTGACAGGTGGGTATTGTGTCACCCTAGCAACTCAGTATGGTGTGAAGTGCTGTACGTATATCACGAACAGCACTGAGGACCCAACCGAGGTCATAGATCAAAAGATGGACGATATCTTGCAATTGAAGTGGGAGTTCCGAAGGAGACACAACCTTACCCTTGCTTCTGTGGGTAATGAACTGACCGGCTGGGTATCATGGTTGAACCCACGCAATTGGTTCTCAGGTTTAGGAGAATGGGCTCAAAATGTTATCGTTGCTGTAGGGAAATTCCTCTTATGTATCCTAGGAGTTGTCATAATGATTGGTTTGATATTCAGATGTGTTCGAATTTTAATGAATTGCAAGCGAAGTACCAAATTGATGAGTTTGAGGAGCGAGGGCATTGTAACAACAACTAGTTTAATTTATGACCCATCAATCGAGACAATGTTGTGATAAGACGTGATTCCACGGTCCGTTTCTTTCACCCGTTTCTCCTTTGTTTTTCTCCAAGGTAAAAAGACACCGACTCGGAAGAAGAATTTGATGACCCATTATACAGACCATTGATGAACTTTGTCACAGCCATTTGATGAACTGTTAGAGACTTTAATTTTTATGGACACTTGAAGAGCTTTGCTTGCCACACAGCAAAGATACAGCAATCCGGACAAGACTTCAACAAGACATCAACAAGACTCCAACAGACGCCCAAGGACGACTATATATATATTCATACGAATGCATTTATAACGCATGTTTCTTATCCTCATCTCTTCTATCTTCAGGTAGTGGCACTCATAGTCGACAGGTGATATAGACACATATATTAGCACTCACATATTTTCCCCCTTTATGTATCATCAACTAATGTGCACCCCATTTGTTGGAACTAAAAGCCGAAAAGAGCTCGGTAGAGTTTGTTAGCCCACTTACAGACCCTTAATACGGGATAAGAAGGATTCAATGTATACTTCGCAATACCTCGAAGCTTATTTTTAGAACATGTACGGCACAATGATACATGACCCCTCAGACATGGATTTCATACATACATGGTTTTTACTATCTCACTAGGTCATACATTTCCCACCTTCTCCTCTCCTCCCTACTCCCAATCATAATAAGGTATTTCATGGTAATATATATATTTTTCTGCTTAAATTGTTTAGATAGTGGCAGTTATTGTTGACTGCCAAAGGGTGGACTGTGAAAGTCGAAAAATATCCTGATACATATGCCTTGTACTAACCCCTCATGCACATGCCCGCTGCACTTGCACACGCTCTGCCGTGCGTGCACATATCCGCAATTTGCGTAAGATCGCTCCGGCGATCACGCGCGGTGTATGCGCATTTACGGTAGAGTTTGTAAGCGTCTAGCGTGCGACTCGAGCATAACATATTTAACCCATATAGTGTGTTTTATAGATAATATTCCCCTTAACAATGTCAGCAAGTATGTTTAGTTTAAACGGTTCTTGGACAGAGAAATTCCTCTTTGCATGATAGGAAGGGTCAGATAAAGGTTGAACGGTGGTGTCTAGTATCCAGCTGTAGAGTATTTTAATAGTAACATTTCGGTGTTGGTTAGGAAGAGATTGCTCGCTCCTGCGTATAGTTATCTACAAAAGTAGTTTATAGACATTTACTGTATTTGCTGTTCATTATCCATGCGGCGGGAATCCTGAGGATACCTCCCACCTGAGCAGTTGGAGAAAGGCACAGCCCACCTGTTCGAACCCACCTATGACCTTTTGTTATAATGCAGAGACACATTCCTGTGTCCAATGAACCATGAGATTATAGGGACCATTGTATTGTTACTGTATGTTGTGTATATAAAGACCACCATTGCCTGTCCAGTCACTCACTCTCTCTGCAAGGTTTTCACATTGAAGGCTGAGGGCTGGATCCAGGACGCGCTTGCGAATCATTCCCACGTGTGTAAGTTCTCTGTAGCCATTTTGTTATCCTCTGTGTTTGCCATTTGTTCTCATTGTGTACTCATTCTGTTTGCTTGTGTTTGCGATCGTTCGCTATTGTTCATATTATTCCTTGTTATTCTGTTTAGATTTTGATGTTAGTTTTGTAGTGTATAAGCTGTACTGTTTTCCCCTTTTTACTCTAAATGAATCACCCACGAAGGTGTTAGAGCCTGAGTGGTTTTTAAATCCAAACCAGGTCTTGTGTTTTCACTAGTTACTGTAAAGGGTTTTCTTAGCGTCTCAATCGCTCAAACAGCTCTCATATTATCAAGGTTAATAAGCGTTACATCATTGTAGTATTACATTGCTAAGGTTTTGAGTATAAGCATACCCTTACTGTGTGTTGTTAACAAGGTTTACTGCGTATCATTCTGTGAGCGTCTGCGCCGCTCGTGTCTCACTCTCACGGCGCAGCGTCCACTACGCCAATAGCGTAGCAGTATGGTACTCGGTACGCCTATAGCGTGTTCGATACTAAGCGTGAGTCTGTGAGCGTACGTGTCGCTCGTGCGTCGCGCCCACGGCCTAGCCTCTGCTACGCTAAGTGCGTACCCTTACGGTACTCTGTGCGCCAATAGCGTACTTAGTCCGTAATAGAATATAGCTTAATGTTTATAGGTAATAACTGACTTTATCAACACAGAGAAAAATACAACAGTATATCCTGTGAAACACTATATATATACAGTATATGGGACCCTGACGCACTTAGCCCCCTCAGGGTACAGAATATAGTGATATCAATATGTGATACATGGAATGGAAACCACACAGCAGCTATGGGCGCACACAGTCACATGTACAATGCAGAAATTATTACACACAACAATAAGACTGCATTGGACTAGTAATACTACATAAAACTATGTATGTATACAGATATAACAATGCACAGTAAACACTGGATGTAGATCACTGAATACTTGTGCTAAATATTCCCGTAGTTATGCACTTGTTTATTAACTAACATTGTCTAAATGGCATGTAGAATACTTACAGTAAGTGTCCTGTAAATGCACATCGCTGATGAGGCAGGCAGCTTTACAGAGGAGACAGTGCCCAGCAGTCCCAGAATCAGTGCAGCTCTGTGTAATGGCATCCAAAACGCTGACAGGGAGTGAGGGAGAGAGATGCAGCTCCAGGGCGGAAACATCTGCCTTAGATGGCGGCTGGGGGAGGGGCTACAGGTCAGCGCCTTATCCCCTCTGCTCGGCTTCACCACCGGGTATTATGGAGCCTGTAATAAACGGATTTTAGTAAATCCGACCTCTGCTCCCTGCCCTGGTGGATATAGTGGAGTCTCTGCACAGCCACAGTGTCCACGCCAGCGGCGCGGTCCGTCTCCGGAGAGCGCGTCCCAAATCGCGATTTCAGCGGTTCCCGCCTGGGGGACCCTCTTACCTCCTCCCTATCGTGCGGCCACGCGATCCTGGAGAGCAGCGGCGATGTGTGTGCCTGAGAAGACCGGAGCGCCTCCGCTGTATGTACCCGGCAACCAGGGCGCGGGAGTATACAATGCCGCTGGGGGAGGTGAGGGAGCCGCAGGAAGATATGTCAGTATGACATATAGCATCAGGTGCCTATGCTGCGGCCAGGGCCGGTGCAAGGTTTCTTGGCGCCCTTGCATACACACATATATCCATCCATACACTGCCTCTCTCATACATACATACATACATAGCCTCTCTCATACATACATACATACATACATGCATGCATACATAGCCTCTCTCAAACATACATCCATACACTGCCTCCATGCATACACACATATATACATCCATACATTCTCTCATACATACATACATACACTGCCTCTCTTATACATACATATATACATACATACATACATACATAGCCTCTCTCATACATACATCCATACACTGCCTCCATGCATACATACACACATACATACATCCACTACCTTTCTCATACATTCATAGCCTATCTCATACATCCATACATACATAGCCTCTCTCAAACATACATCCATACATACATAGCCTTTCTCATACATACATCCATACACTGCCTCCATGCATACACACATCCATCCATCCATACACTACCTTTCTCATACATATACATAGCCTCTCTCAAACATACATCTATACACTTCCTCCATGCATACACACATATATACATCCATACATTATCTCATCCATCCATACATACACTGCCTCTCTCATACATACATACATACATACATACATAGCCTCTCTCATACATACATACATCCATACACTGCCTCCATGCATACACACACATATATATATATACATCCATACACTGGCTCTTGTCAAAGTCGAAAAATATCATAATGCATATGCCTTGTACTAACCCCATGCACATGCCCGCTGCTCGTGCACTCAGTCCGCCGTGCGTGCACATATCCGCAATTTGCGTAGGATCGCTCCGGCGATCATGCCCGTGATATGAGTATTTACGGCGGAGTTTGTGAGCATGTAGCGTGTTATTAGAACATTGCATATTTAACCCATATAGCGTATATTGTAGATACAGTTCCCCTAGACCATGTCAGCAAGTATTATTAGTTTAAACAGTTCCTGGACAGAGAGATTCGCCTTTGCATGATAGGAAGGGTCAGATAACGGTTGGAAGGTGATGTCTAGTATCCAGCTGTTGGGTATTTTGAGGGTAACATTCCGGTGTTAGTTAGAGAAAGATCGCTTGTTCCTGCGTATAGTTATGTGCAAAAGTAGATTATGAACATTAACTGTATTTACTGTAAATTACATATGCGGCGGGAATCCAGAGGATACCACCCACAAGAGCAGTTGGGAAAGACATCGCCCACCTTTTCAAATCCACCTATGACCTTTACTGTAATGTGGAGACATATCTCTGTGTCCAATGAACAATGAGATTACAGTGACCATTGTATTGTGTATGCATGTTGTGTATAAAAGAACCATTGTTGCCTGGCCGGTCAGAAGACTCTGAACGCTATCTACCTGATGAGCGGAGGACCGGATTCGGGTTGCACTTGCGAATATTCTCACGTACGTACATTCTCTGTAGCCATTATTCTGTTTAGATTTACTTGTTAGCCTGTAGTGTATAAATTGTATTGTTTTTATCTTTTGGAATCAATCCACGGTGGCCTTAGAACCCTGTGGTTTCAACTACAAATCAGTGTTGTGTTTTCACTTTCCTGCATGGGCTTTAAAGTAGATTTATCTGTATAAGATGTATAGCATTGATAAGGTGTACGCACTGCGGGTACTTTGTATCGCCAGCGCTACTTAAGGTTTAAAGGTATAACATTGCAGTACTTTACTGTTAAGGGTTTAAAGTGTAAGCATATCATTACATTATATCATTAACAGGGTTTAAAGGTTATCAATTGTGTGTGCGCTCGCTGTGTGTTCTCTGTACACTCAGCGCGGCGTGTGTACGCCAAGTGCTTACCACGTGCAGGACTCTGTACGCAAATAGCGTACAAAGGGCGTAGCACGTGCACGTAGTCTAGCGGCCATAGCAGCTCAACGATAATAGTGCACAAAGGGGTATAGCTTTGCGGTCTAAGATAATACCGACATTATCAATTGGGAGCTCGTCCGGTTCCTTCTCATACCCGCAGCCTAGCAGAGTTTTCGCAGACTTTATCAGCAAAGGGCGGAGTATCCCCTGTGAACCTCCTCTTGGTCAGGGGATATAATAAGTGCTGATTAGATAAGTGTCTGCCCTGCATGGTTTGAAGGGATGCTGGAGGGATCCGTAAGGTAAGAACGCAAAAGCTATTTTTCTTTTTAAAATCTGTAAATTTCTGTTTTGGCGCCAAATGCACACGCAACACATGCATACATCTGTATTTTGTACTTTGCATATCTGCTCACACCGTTGCCATAATCACTGATTACTAGATTTATTTTGACCTGTACTGGAAAATTTGTTGCTATTTAGTTAACATAGAGTTAATATTTAAGGGAGTAAGTGTAAGACGCACACGCAGCCTGGCCTAGTTGTAAAGGTTTATACAGTGGAAACTGTGTGTGTGTTAAGTAAGTGATTATAGTTAAATATCGCTTACATTTATAGAAGTGTGGGATTTGTAGTACTGCGGACGTACGGCCTTTGTACACGTGTCTCGGACAACGTTCGGGACTGCGTACGCAACGTAAAGGCCTACACACGTGGCATGTTTACGCAACGTGCGTACAGGTACGCCCACTAAATACAAATCACACAATAGCATTGTTTCAGTTTTAGGCGATACGGTAGCCACGCGATAATAGCACAAATTTGTTCAGTTTCCAATATTTAGTTTAAAAGAACCTTCCCTTACTGTATCACCTCTGGAATTACTCTGTTTTATCTGAATGAAAGTTCATTTTCTTTACAGAAAAATCAAAGTGTATATGAGTGAACGAGCGTAAGTGTGCAAACAAAAAAGGTTTTGTGAACCCAGAATTCGGGATCCCGTAGGAGACCACATCAGGTGAGTGGACACTTGGTGGCGTGGGAGTGGCTTTCTCACGTTAACATTGATTAAGGTAAAAAGGAGCAATTAGTATAACAGCAGACCAAGAGGTCAGCGAAGTCAGAAATCCGCTGACTAAGTCAAGCAAAGCTCTGAATAACGTGGCCTGAAAAAGGTCAGCGGTGAGTGCGCAGCCCCGGGGGTTAGCGTAGTACCCATATAGGCCTGTTCTGAAAAGCTCCGGCTGAGGTTTCGCAGCCTGAAAAACGATTCCATTGGTCGTACAGCGGATAAGTAACAGTTACTTATACGCCGTGCGATTGTACCGTTAGTTCAACTTGATACCCATTACGCCATTTGCGTAAAATCGCGGGATCATAGAGCTAATTGTACACGCAACGTGATTTGTGTAACAGTTTTTTTATTTTAAGGGAGTTTCGCTGGTCACTCAGGAAATCTCCAACGACTGATATTTACTGGGAAGGGTAAGTCACTCCCACACACTCTCAGTAAATAGAGGTTACATAGGGCCCTAGGTTGGGTACGACCAGTGCTGCAGACAGTACTCAGGTGTATTGGCCAACGTGGGCGTGAGTGGGTGAGAGCGCTCTGAGAACTTTCACCGTCGCCTTACCACTGAGTAATTTGGTTTTTGTAGGAATTAGCTGAGAAGGCAATACCTGCAAAGAATGGGGGCCAGTTGCTCAAGTAAGGGACGATCAACCAGGGTTCAGGTTGATATTCCGCGGCCCAAAGGGTCGGCGAGGTGCATAATGTGTGAGAAATATGGATTACACGCAGAGGTTTTATGCAATGAATGGGAACGTATGACTGCGGAAGATAGGGAACCATTCCCTAAGGCAGGCAGTTTTAGTCCAGAGGTGTTGCAAAATTTAAGAAGAAGGATATGTCTAATAAGATCCAGAAAACAAAGGATTATACATAATGATTGTTTACATTTATGGCAACAGGGTCGTGATATGCAAAGGGGATTAGCTCAAACAGCTGGTTCCAACCCTAGCAGGAAACTGATAGCAACTGCACCACCACCACCGTACATTACAGGAGAGAAAGTGGCTACAGAGAATGGCATACTAATATATGATAAGAGTGAACTTGATAAATGTATTAATACTAACCCGTGCAAGTTGTATCCCATCTTAAACTTCCCTCAGGACTGCGACCAAGAAGATGAGCCCACCACGATATCGGCACTCTCTCTAGCAGCCACCATACAAGACACACAAGTGGGCACGGCCCAACCAGTAAGAGCAGTAGCAAAGGCACCTAGCGGAGGGACAGGTGAGGTCGTGTCCACAGGTAAGTACGGTACAGTACATTATGCAGAGTCAATTGCACCTCACATTGTAGAAGCAACCCAGAATGATGTAATTGAACTAAATCCTGTCAGGGTGATCGCAGTCCCCAATGGGAAGACTGACGCTCAGGGAATCACTCCCGTCAGGAACATTGCTATACATTGTCCCTGGTCCCGGACAGAATTGAGAACAATTATGTCTGAATTTCCCGATCCCAGGAAGGATCTAGCCGCATGTCAGAGGTTTATTAGAGAACTAGGTAACGCCACCGAACCCACAAACAAAGATTGGCGGACAGTGCTACGGGCATATTTGCCCTCCAATATTGACCCTGTGAAATTAATTGCTGATTGTAAATTAGACGCAGAGGTACCTCTCACTGATGAATACACTCAGGAGAATGTACGACAGATCAATCTGCAATTAGGAGTACATTTCCCAACTGTTGTCAAATGGAATAAAATCTTCTCCATTAGACAAAAAGAAGGTGAAACGGCTTCTGAATATTTCCATCGAGCACTGCAGGAAATGGCTAGATACACTGGGGTCACGGATATTAAGGAAAATGTACATCATAGAGAGGTAGCGGTGTCCGTATTAATGGACGGTTTAAAAGAAACATTGAGAACAAGGGTACAAACCACTCAACCAAATTGGAGAGGTATCTCGGTGGCTATTATACTAAAATATAATATGGGTGAATGTTCAACAAATCAAACTTAATTTTTTAAAAATATAATATTTTAATATATAGAAATTCAATATTTCATAAGAATGACTAGACCGGTCTTCTATATAACAACATAAAAACAAATATCATATATTAAGCATTCTAAAGGAGGTGGATCCTAAAATGTTTCTGTGCACAGAAAAATGCTGAACTCCAGTTGTAACTCAGTCCATGAAAACAGGTCCACTGATGTAATCAATCCCAGCAGTAATAGGAACCTGTGTAGCACTCAAGATTCCTGAAACTTTACTAGAGATCTAAAGTTCCAGTTTAACTTGCCACTAGTAGTATTAGTTGTAATGAATACCAACGCTCCACAGCGGAGCCTTACATGCGGCTTTCAACAGCAATGACGGCACGGAGAGTCCCGGTATCCAACGAGGCGGTCTCTGGCTGCGGGACCAGGCACCAATGCTGGCGCCTGTTTAGAAGCACCCGATCTCCAGGCTCTGTGAGACCTCACCTCTGTATGCCTCGTGCAGGCACCGTAGCACGGTCTCTCTCCTCTCCAGTCTTTAATTGGCTGATGTATTATACGGACAGCAGTGGCAAGGTATACGGTCAATAATGAGTGCAGAGATCCAAAACTTCTGACGCGTTTCGCTCCTCTCCTGTGGGCTTTATCAAAGAATAGCTACTGAGTACTCCAGGTCCCTTTATATGGGAATAGCAATCAGTCCTATTGGTGCATAAATTGATGGATTCAAATCACCTGGTTAAACACCTGCTAGGTTCCACCTCCTAATCTCACCTCCTCATACTAATTCAATACATATGTTATACATATAGATCATATAAAATAGTCATTAGAAGAATTTCTACACGTAAATAAATATTCATATACTAAAAAGTATATATATATATATATATATATATACACACACACACACAAAACAAAATGTATACCCGTTTGTCCATATATATTTTCTAGAGATTGTCAATATCTTAATCACAGAAAAAAACAATTTTAAATAAATCTATATACACAAAGCTTCCTTTATGATGACTCGAACTCTCTACCCTATCCTCCCTAAACGGATGCCCTACCATTCCTCCACCGTCTATTCTTAACTACACAATACCCCGTTGATTTTATTAGAACCTCCGTTCCTAATGGTTTTTCAATAGTTGATAGTAAAGTTAATGAGAATTAATCTTATGTTTATCACAAATATCAATCGCATTACCCACCTAGATAGTAACAAATAAATATTAAATACCAATTTACATAAGACATATAAACAATATAAAATAACTCTTAATTCATCCTCCTACTATGTAAGTCGAACGCTCAACCATATACTTCCCAGCTTGTTGCTTTACCATTCCTCCACAGTTGACCCTTATTATCTATGTGTTCCATTCAATTTCTATTAGATCAGATTCATCAGCTTCATTCATATACTTCGTGTATAGTTTATAATAGTTTAATATGCGCTTTTCCTATGTAAAACAAACACATACATTTCACTACATAATGCATTATAGTTATACTACATACATCTATATTATAAATATAATAATACTGTAACCAATAATAATTCTATTACTTAGGAATTTAATTACCATATAATCTATTGTGATAAACTTATCCACTAATACTAATGGTAGTTGTACTAATTGTTTGTGCAATTACACTATCCACACCATATATTGGTGCTATATTACTAATATGATATATTTAATTAACTCTAACCTCTAATCCTATCCACCCATACCTCCCCCTACTAATATATCCTCCCCCTTTATTAATGCAAATGTGTTTAATGGTTATAACATCGTCTAACTAAGAAAACCCTAACATATATTTCAAACTACATACGATATAAGATGTTCTAAGCATACGACTCAAATTCGATGTTCTCATTTAATCCTTGGGGTGATAAAGTTTTTAAACAAAATATCCATGTCTCTTTCCTACATAAATTGCGAAAATGATACCCCCTCTGGTGGTCCTCTTAACATGGTGAACCCCCATAACTTTAAGCCCTTATGGATTGGACTGATGTTCTTAAGAAAATGATGGGATACACTGTGTTTAACCAAACCTTTTAAAATATTCAGCCTATGTTCTCTAAATCTGGCTTTAAGTGAACGAGTAGTTCTACCCACGTACTGCAGACTACATGGGCACTGCAGCACGTAGATACAATAAGTCATATCACAATTAATAAATTCATGTATTGTGAATTTTTCTTTTGTCGTAAAAGACTCTACTTCACTGGATGTGTTCACTATATATCCACATGTAAGACATCTCACTTTTCCACATTTGTGGCATCCCACCACTGGTTTCCCCAACCAAGGCGGAGTAGTTACATGTGTGTTTTCCTTGGGGTTTGTTCTCAACATGCTGGGGGCTAATATATTCTTAAGATTACGATTCTTCTTAAATATAATCTGAGGGGCTGGTAGGATGGCAGATTGTAATATACTATCCTGTTGTAAAATTCTCTTTTATCACCTTCTTAATCTCTAACGATTTATTATTATATTTAGTTAAATATCGCATTTGTGTCAGAGCTGTTCTATCTATCATTTCAAAAGAGCTATCTTTTCTTTTAGTGGTCAATAATGTATTCCTATCACTTCTTTCTACCTTAGCACAGGCTGCTAAGACCAAATCTTTGGGATAGCCTCTCATCACAAAGTCCTGTGTCATTTCATAGGCTTGTTCTCTAAAATACTCTATAGGTGAACAATTCCTGCACAATCGGCCGAACTGACTGTATTGTACATTACATAACCAAGGCTTATAATGGATTACTAGAATAATGGAGGAAATTGTTAGTATCAACTTCCTTCTTATAGTTTTTTGTAATTATGCCTCCTTCAACTGAAAAGATGGTTAGATCCAAATAATTCACCATAGTTGTACTATAGGTGTGTGTGAATTTTAAATTATAATCATTAGTGTTCAAATATGTGATAAAATTAAGAGCAGAATCCAAATCCCCATCCCAAATAAAAAATAAATCGTCTATATAACGGCCATAGAATACCAGGTTCGCGCCAAACTGCCCGCTCCAAATGAATTCTTCTTCAAACGCACCCATGTATAAATTTGCAAAGCTGGGCGTGAACCTGGTACCCATGGCCGTTCCTAATATCTGCAAAAAGAAATCACCCTCAAAAACAAAATAATTGTGCTCCAAAATAAATTTGATAGCAGAAAGTAAAAAGGATCTTAGTCTCTCTGAAATATCTAAATTCTCTTTTAAAAAAACTCTCTGTAGATTCCACCCCTTTATCATGGGGGATATGGGTGTATAAAGCCTGTACATCCAACGAAAGAAAAGCATAATTAGATTTCCTTCCAATGTTTTTAAGAGAATTCAATAAACTGGTAGTATCCTTTATATATGATTTAAGTGAGACCACAGATCCTTGTAAATAATAATCAATAAACTGTGACAAATTAGAAGTGAGGGACCCAATACCAGAAATTATAGGACGACCCGTGGGTGATGTGAGGGATTTGTATATTTTTGGGATGTGATAAAAAAATAGGAGTGACAGGATAATCTATAAACAAAAAATAAAATTCATCTTTGGAAATAACCTCTCCCCTGAGGGCTTCCTCCAACAATTCCTTATACTGTTTCTGAAAGATCAAGGTAGGATCTTTACCAATTCTCTTGTAAAATTAAATATCATATAATTGATTATAAGCCTCTTTTAGGTATGCATCCCTATTCATAAGAACCCCCCCCCCCCTTTATCGGCACACCTAAGAACTAAGGACTGATCTTTCTCAAGTTCTTTCAAAGCTCTACGTTCTCTAGGGTTTTGGTTGGACCAGCCAGTTTTTTTTATCACATATTCTCTGGAAATCATCCATAGTTTTCTTATAAAAGTAAACAATAGTATTGGATTTGTAAGTCACTGGGTTGAAACTGGATTTTCTCTTACAAAGGTTACCACAAACGTCATCTTTAATTCCTCCTTTATTAGCATATATCTGCACTGTTTCTTGTTGCTGAATATCAATATGATTTTCATCCCATAAGTTCTCCAGTTCTAATAGGGCCCCCATATCTGTTTTATCCAATATGATTGGTGTTACTTCATTATTCCTAAGTATTTTGGAGGCAAAATACCTCTTGCGACATAAGTCACGTGTAAAATGATTTAATTCAACGAACAGGTCAAACATATTAGGACTTTGTGAAGGAGCAACATTTAATCCTTTCTTCAAAAGAGATATTTGTTCATTACTCAAAGACCTATCTGTTAAATTGAATATACCTTTCTGATCTATTGAAACCGAGCCTTTCTTACGTAATTTCCTCCCTCCTCTTCTTCCTCTTGTTCTCTGGGCCATAATATATATATATATATATATATATATGTAAAAAATATGAGTAAAGCGCCACATGTGGGGGAAAACAACACCTGAAATTAAATATACTTATATGTAAAAAACACTCCCTTATGAGTAATAGGGTGTCAGCCGTCCCCTAAACAGTTTTACAGCATTGGTGAGATGCTGTATAAGATTAGATAAGTATGGGTAGATAGGGGTGATGGCGACCAGCTGGTGTTTTTATATACCACAATACTTAGCGGACTAGTATCATAAATAGAGGACTGGATTAAGGAAAAAACTCCTTTTTATGTAAAAGAGAAATAACAATTTATTTTATCAATAAAAAATATATATATATTTTACACTTGCTTTTCTAAAAGATACATATAAAACCGATTCCTCTACAGATATAAAAAATGTATTAAAACGGATTATATAGTAAAAAGCAATTGTATAGAATATTTTAAGACATAAAATGGAAAGAGATAAAAATGTTTTTTTTTTTTAATTTTTGTAGTTAGTAAAAAGCAGCTTAACTTAGGGTGGAAGGTCATACAGGAGATCCCAACGCGTTTCGTCTATCTGACTTCATCAAGGGGTAGTGACTGAATGATCCCAGTGGGCTTAAATACCCACTGATGAGGAGCTACTGGTTATGACATCACTTCCTGTCTGTTATTGATGAGAAGATGTATTTTACATACAATTTATATTAAAACATAAAAAACAATGATGGAGCAGTATAATGAATGACATGGAGAGGCTTCCCATGTTTTTAGTGCAAAAACGAGTATTATAACTTTAAAAATTTATTTTAATAAATTTTAATAAAATTTATTCAATTTTTCTGTGGGTGCGAATGATAAACCTTTACTTAATAATGAAGTTTCAGGAGCACGCCCAAAAAATACGTTGAGAGGCACACTACAAGAAGAATCAACACATGCATCCCCTTTAAAAAGGCCCCATGCAGAAGAAGAGGAAAACGGGGCGGCAGGAGGGAAAGAATACAACACCAAAAGGAGGAATGTACAGCACTAGTCCCTGAGGAGCAGGGCATCTTCAACATTTCGAAACATGCACTAACAAATTATGAAACTTCATTATTAAGTAAAGGTTTATCATTCGCACCCACAGAAAAATTGAATAAATTTGAGACATTTATAGACCTAAACAAATTTATCCGTAAGCTTACACTCAAAAGACATTTTGCACGTAAGGACAATGCCATCATCACGAACTATGAGGAAGCATCAAGGTCTGGGTTGAAACGCAAATCGAAATACTATCCGATCGAATCTAAAGGCAACCATATCAGTATATTTTACGATTTGGTGAAAAAAGATTTATGCGACACCAATCTTGCACCAGTGGCCACAAAAAATCTCACTAATAGAGAAAAAGAGGCACTCAAGAAACTACAGAAAAATTCGGAAATAGTGATAAAACCGGCTGATAAAGGGGGGGGACTAGTTATTCTGGATCGAGACAACTATGTGAAAGAAGCTCATCGTCTATTAGGAGATACCACATCCTATGAACTACTACAGAATGATCCCAAGGATGCCTATATAGAAGAGTTGAGATCACTCCTCACACAAGGACTCCGGAATGGAAGTATCACAAAGGAAGAATTCCAATTCCTAATGCAATCTAGTCCTATTACCCCCATTTTCTACTATTTACCGAAGATTCATAAAAACCTCTTGAATCCCCCAGGGAGACCTATTGTCGCTGGTATTGACTCCCTAACATCGAAACTATCTGAATATGTGGATGTCTTCTTAAACCCATATGTCAAGGAATTACCTTCTTACCTTAAAGACACCACTATGGTATTGAACCTGATGAAATCAGTTGAATGGAAGGACACCTTTTTATGGATTACTTTAGATGTCCAGTCCCTGTATACGTGCATCGAGCATTCTAAAGGTATTAAGGCTTGCAAGGAGTTTTTAGACAAAGACCCCACCCTCACAATTACACAAAGATCTTTTATCTGTGATGTGATGAATTTTATCTTAAGCCGAAATTATTTTAAATTCTTAGAGAGCTTTTATCTTCAACGCTGTGGGACCGCGATGGGTACGATATTTGCACCGAGTTTCGCAAACCTATTTATGGGACAATGGGAGGAACTTCATGTGTACAATACCCGATTTTACAAAAATAATGTGATTTTATACAAACGCTATATTGATGACATTTTAATAATATGGGATGGCAGTCTGGAACTTTTTATGGAATTTTTTAATCTTTTAAAAACCAATGATATGAATCTTACCTTTACGTACAATACAAGTAAAACCTCTATAGAGTACTTGGACCTTGTACTAATAGGCGAAGGCTCATCAGTGGTAACCAGGAACTTCATCAAAGGGGTAGACAAAAATAGCTACCTACATTATCAAAGCAGCCACGCAAAAACATGGAAGGATAACATCCCTTATTCTCAGTTCCATAGAATAAAACGGAACTGTAGCAGGAAAGAGGACTGCAATGAACAGGTAGCCATCTACAGAAAACGCTTTGAGGATAAGTCATACCCGAAATCAATACTGGACAAAGCTACTGTAAGAACAAACACCCTAAAAAGAGAAGACCTTCTAGAATACAAAAAGAAGGAAGCCCCGAAGGAGTCAACTGCATTCATTACCACATTTAACCAACATGAGAATCATATCAAAACATCCCTCAGGGAACATTGGAAAATCCTGCTCATGGATCCTGTACTAAAGGAAATCCTGCCGGAAAAACCACAGATAGTATTCCGCAAATCCAAAAGTCTCAAAGACCACCTTGCACCAAGTATGTTATGCAACACCAACAAAGAAAAAACCTCCCAAACATTTATGAAGTGCACGGGATCTTTCAAATGCGGACGATGCAACATCTGCAAATTCTTAAACCCAAACAGGAAAACTTTCTCTGACTCCGGGAATGCTAAAGAATTCAAGATTAAGGAATTTCTCAATTGCAACAGCAGCTCAGTCATCTATTTATTGGAGTGCACATGCAATAAGAAATATGTGGGGAAAACGAAGCGCATACTCAAAATAAGAATTCAGGAACACATCAGGAGCATCAAAAACAAGCTCGATACCCACCTCATCTACAGACATTTCCTTTTGGAACATAAATCAAACCCAGAAGACCTATCGTTTAAAGCAATAGAACATGTACAAATTGGAGAAAGAGGCGGAGACTTGGCGAATAAACTGTCCCAAAGAGAAATGTTTTGGATTTACCAGCTCAACACGATGCACCCGGCAGGATTTAATGAGGGCTATGAAATTGCCCCCTTCCTATAAGGTCATTGATATCTTCATATTTTTTTTTCAATCAAAGATTTTTATTACGAGTAATAAACAGTGTTAACAACATACGGTGATAAAGCGGACAAAAATGTAGTAAACGTGACATGGGTCAAATTTCACAAGAATCTTCAAGAAAAGAAAGTGTAATGACATTAGAGATTAATTTGTAATCAGATGAGGGAAACTCTCAAAGGGAAAAAAGGGAAAAAAAAAAAAAAAAAAAAAGGAGGGGGAAAGAAAGAGGAAAAAGAAAAGGAAGAAAAATAAAAAATAAAGAAATAAAAATAAAAAGGTGTGTCTCCAATTATTGTTGCTATCGTATCGTGAGAGTTAGACAGAACGAGAAGAGGGGGTTGTTGGGTGGCTAAAATGGGGTTAGGAGAAGTAGAATGTAGGGGGAGGGCTCCGATTAACCCGGAGCTCGGGTGATAGAGGAGATAGAGAAGGAGAGGGAAAGAAAGATCAAATCAAATGCGTACAGTGTGAGTTACAGTCTAGCTAAGTCCCGGAAGGGGCGAGTTTTTATATCTGTACCAGGGAAGCCAAGTGGAGTGGAATTTTTGGACTGTGTTGTGTTGGAGACTGGTGATGTATTCCATTTGTGCGATGAACCAGATCCTATTTGTTAGTGCCTGACGGCTGGGGGCGTCTGGTGCTTTCCAGTTGCGTGCTATTTGGTATTTAGCTGCACATGATATATGGAGGATCAGTTTGTTTGAGTCTCTGGGCACCTGGTCCACGGGGGCGCAGAGGAGAAGATGGGTGGGTGAGAGAGGCTGCGGAAGGTCTAGTAACTGGGCAAGCAGGGCACGGACCATGGTCCAGTAACGTGTGATCACTGGGCAGGACCACCATGTGTGGAAGAACGTGCCCACCTGACCACAGTTTCTCCAACAGAGGTTTGAGGTGCTAGGGAACATTTTATGTAGGCGGTCTGGGACCAAATACCACCTTGTATATATTTTAAACGAGTTCTCGCGGATGGCCACGCTGATGGAGCACTTCGAGATCGCAGCCCGGACAGTTTCCCATTCCTCGGCCTCGAACTGTTGTCCCAAGTCAGTTTCCCAGGCCAGTTCGTGGGGTTCAAGGGCGGGGGTTTCCGGGGACAAGATGGTTTTGTAGAGAAGGGAGATGATTCCTCTGTCAGTAGGATTATGCAGGCAAAGCCTTTCGAAAGAAGAAGGGATTGGGAGTGGGAATGGGAGGTGCAGAGAGGAGATGTAGTGCCGTATTTGTAAGTATTGGTAGTGTAGGGAGTTGGGCAGGTCATATATAGTCTGTAGATCCGAGAAGGATCTGATGGCGTGTTTCTCTGTAAAGTGGTGGATTCTAGTGACACCAGCAGAGATCCAAGGACGAGCCATTGCTGAGGATAAGCCTGGGGGGAATGCTGAATTGTTCCAAATAGGGGTTAGGGGGGAGGGGTAGATAGGCAGTTTTAATTTTTTGCTTAGGGTCTTCCAGTTTCCGAGCGTATCCGCTACAGTGGGTGTAGGGAGGCTAGTTTGGGGGTAGCTTTTGCTGTGGGCCCAAGGTAGATGGGAGACTGAAGAAATGCCGATTAAGTCGCTCTCCAGGTCAACCCATCGTTTGGTGCCTCTCGGCGCGTGCCAAGCCACCAATTGGCTCAGTTTAGTCGCAGCTAAATAGCGGTGAAGGATGGGGAGGCCTAGGCCGCCCAGTTGGGAGTGCTTGGCCAGAATTTCTCGTCGGAGTCGGGGCTTTTTATGGTTCCAAATAAAGTCACCTAGCGAGGATTGGAGAGAGCGGAGGGTGTGTGAGGGGATCTGAATTGGAAGCGTTTGGAATAAGTACAGGAGTTTGGGGAGTACATTCATTTTTATGGCGTTAATACGTCCGACCCAAGAGAGGTAATAAGGTTCCCATTGGCGGATATCCTTGAGAATTGAGGTTATGAGTGGGGGGTAGTTGGCTCGGTAGAGAGAGTTGTATGATTTAGTTATGAGGACTCCTAGGTATTTAAGTGAGTGTTTACGCCATGAAAATTCGAAGTTTGCCTGTAACAGAGTCTTTATGTGCTTGGGGATGTGTAAGGAAAGGGCTTCGGATTTCGACTGATTGATTTTATATCCCGAGAGGTTGCCGTATATAGATAGCTCTCGAAATAAATTGGGGAGAGAGATAGTCGGGTTCGATAGTGTGAGGAGTATGTCGTCAGCGAATAAGGATATAGTGTATTGAGTGCGGTTAACAGTGATCCCAGAGATGTCTGGGTTGGCTCTGATGTGGCATGCGAGGGGTTCGATAATCAATGCGAAGATGAGGGGGGATAGTGGGCAACCTTGTCTGGTTCCATTGGAGATCGTGAAGGGATCCGATAGTAGGCCATTTGTGTGTACTGAAGCCGAGGGATTGTGGTACAAGGCTTGTATAGCCTGTAGGAATTTATCACGAAAGCCGAAGTGTTGCAGGGTTTGTAGCATGAAGGGCCAGGAGACCCTGTCAAAGGCCTTCTCCGCGTCCAGAGCAAGCGCCAGGGATGGGATCTTATGGAGGTTAATATAGTGAATAACGTCGATCGTGCGTCTAGTGTTGTCAAGCGCTTGCCTGGACGGGACAAAGCCCACCTGGTCTGGGTGAATCAGTGAGGGAAGAATCGGGTTAAGCCTGTTAGCTAAAACTTTGGCAAAAATTTTGAGGTCTGTGTTCAGGAGTGAGATAGGTCGGTAGTTAGTGATTAGTTGGGGGTCTTTATTCGGTTTCGGAATTACAGTGATAGTGGCCTTGGTGGTTTGAGAGTGGAAGGGGGAGCCCTCTAGAATTAGGTTAAATACCTTCGTGAGGTGGGAAAGTAGCGAGGGTTGGAAGGTTTTGTAGTATGACATAGGAAAGCCATCTGGACCAGGGGCTTTAGACGGTTTCTGAGATTTAATCGCGAAGGCAATTTCTTCCTCTGAGATAGGCCTGTCCAGGCCCGACGAGGTCTCAGGGTCTAAACGGGGCAGGTCACATGATATCAGGTAGTCGGGAGTGGGCGGGTGGGTTTGGTCGGGGGTGGGCGGTCTATCTGGGAGATTGTAAAGCCGCTCATAATAAGCTTTAAAAAGGGAGTTGATGGTGGAGGGGTTATATTGGAGTGAGCCCTTGTCATCTTTGACCGCTGAAATGGCGGATTGTGCTTTTCGGGCCCTCAGTCTGCTGGCCAATAGAGTGTCAGCTTTGTTGCTCTTTTCATAGAATCGTTGTTTCAGCCAGCGGAGTGAGTGCTCGGTTTTTTCGGCCAGCAAAGCGTTCAGAGCCGCTCTGGCAGTGGTAAGTTGTGTGTAAAGGGGACGGGAAGGCCGCTGTTTGTGTTGGGTTTCCAGGTTGTGGACCTCTTCTGTGAGGGAGGTCAGTTTTTGTTTATGTTCTTTATTTCTGTGTGAGGCGTAACTAATGATGTGACCTCTGATGACGGCTTTGTGTGCTTCCCATATCAGTGGGGTGCAAGTGGAGTCAGTGATGTTCAAAGTGAAGTAGTCTGCAAGGGCAAGTCTGAGTTTTTCCTGAAATTGGGGAATTTTCAGTAGCGTTTCGTTTAAACGCCAGGCCGGTCGGGATATCGGGGTGTCAAGGAAATCAAAAGTGGCGGTGACGATGGAGTGATCCGACCATGGGTTGGTGATGATGGATGAGTCGGATATGTGTTTGGAGGCCTGGGTGCTGCAAAAGAAGAGGTCGATACGGGAGTAAGATTGGTGTGGACACGAGAAGAAGGTGTAGTCCTTGGATGTGGGGTTGAGGGCCCGCCAGACGTCAATGAGACCGGATTCCCGTGTGTGTTTATTTAAAGCTCGGGATGAGGGGTCGCGGTGTAGACGTGACTGAGGAGTGGACTTATCTAGTTGAGAGTCCGGGGCGGTATTGAAATCTCCACCTATTATTGTATAGCCTCTTCTGACTTTGGATAGTGCGGAGAAGAAGGAGTTGAAGAAGGACGCTTGCCCGGAATTAGGGGCGTAGACAGTGGCTATAGTGCATTCTAGGTGTCCGAGCCTACCCGTTAAGATGATGAACCGCCCATCTTTATCTGTATGAGAGGAACCCAGTACAAACGGGATTTTAGAGTTTACCAAAATGGCCACTCCATTGTGTTTGGTTTGGCTCGAGGAGTAGAAAGCCGTCGGGAATCGTTTAGAGATGAGGGTAGGGTGTGACTGGGATTTAAAGTGTGTCTCCTGAATAAATACTATGTCTGCTTTGAGAGTGCGAAGGGATCGGAACAGGGAGGAACGTTTCTGGGGAGTGTTGAGGCCCTTGACGTTCAGGGATGCTATCAGTAGGGGCATTGTGAGTTGTGGTTAAGAGGAGGAAGTGAAAGGAGAGGGGGGGAGAAGAAGGAGAGAGAAAAAATTAAGAGGGTGGAGAGCGAGAGAAAGAGGTGAGAGGAGCGGGGAAGAGAGAGAGAGAGAGAGAAAAAAAAAAAAAAAAAAAAAAACAAGGGGGGGAGGATCCGCGCTTAGGAACCTCGCGACCAGCGAAGAGGAACCAGCACGGGAATTAGGACCAATTGGTCCAAGGTGGGGAAGCACCGGGTGATTACCGTACTCCCTCCTGGGAGGTAGGGTGGGGGGGGAATGTGTTTATAAGTAGGAGTTCGACAACATGAACTCGTGTATTGAATGGAGTGGATGAGGGATCATGGCCCTCCAGTGGTGGAGTTGATCAAAGAGTGTGCTAACATTGGCCTTAAGGGAAGAAGCATCAAGGGGAGGTGATGTAAAACAAACGTATAAGCAGTAAATAACATAACGGTAACATTGTTTAAGTAAAAGCAAAACAAACAAGGCGTAATCGAGTACTTCAGCCAGTTCCCTATATGCTCCAGCGTAATTTCTTCAAAGGTCGGTTCACTCCCTTTGGGGGGTGATCTGAGTCATAGTCCCGGGGATATCTAGTGTGACCCGGGCATTGACTGAAGAATAGTGAGTTTGAGAATAAGGCAGAGGAGCCTCAAGGCACATTCGGGGTCAATCCATTGCATTAAGCCCTGTCTGGACGTTTTGCCCCGGGTTGGTCAGTATGCTTCTATGGAGCAAGAAGTATAGGTGACCTTCGAAGTGAGGAGAGTTAGGTCGCCTGGTGGGTGGTGGTCGCCACCTGTGAAGAGTCGGAGTCCTCTAGGTGTGTTAAGAAGTCTCTGCCCTCTCTGGGGTCCCTGACGATAAGGGTTTTTCCGTTGAAATCAATCAGCAGCTTGAAGGGGAACCCCCAGCGATATCGGATTCCGCGCGTGCGGAGCGTGGAGGTTAGGTCTTTTAGCTCTCTCCGTTTGAGCAGCGTGGAGGGGGCCAAGTCCTGGAAGAATTGTAGCCTAGTATTTTCAAATAGAATGTACGGCTTACTCCGGGTAGGGTTGAGTACCAGTTCTTTATCTTTAAAGTTAAGGAAGCGTAGGATCACATCTCTAGGGGGGTCGCCTTCTCGTGGTTTGGGCCGGAGAGCTCTATGGGCCCTTTCTAGTGGCAGTTCACGGGAGCCTAAAGTTGGAACCACGGTGGAGAATAGTTTGTGTAGATATGTTTCGAGGTTCGCAGGGAGGACGGATTCCGGGACATTCCGTATGCGGAGATTGTTTCTTCTCTCGCGATTCTCCAAATCCTCGTTCTTATCGCGTAGTTCCGAGATGTCTCGGATAAGATGGTCAATGTCTCTAACAGTCTCGCTCTGCTCTTTGTGTAGGGTGTCCTGACGGGATTCAAGTTTGGAGGTCCTAGTGGATAGGGACGTGATGTCCGATCTAATGGAGGCAACCACGGTGTCCAGTTTGGACTCCAGTGATTCCTTGAAATCCATGATGAGCGATCTCAAGGCTAGGATGTCCTCTTTAGTTGAGAGAGCGGGGGATGAAGACGAATCTTCCTTGTCGGATACCGAAAGGCTAGGGGAGGGGGGTCCAGAGAGCGAGGATGATTTGTCGTTTTTGTCGGCTCTGGTGAAGTGCTGGGTTATGTCCGTCCCCGCCCGCTTTCTAATGGAAGCGGTGGATTTAGACATGGTGGTAGGCTGTACAGATTAGAGAAAGTATTGGAGCGGTTTGTAGAGATGTGCAAACGGTGAGGCCTAAGGGCTGACCACTGGAGGGCTAGATTATAGTATGTTCAGTGGGGCATGAGGCTCGTCAGTAGTAGTGTAGAAGAAGGGACGCAAGGGGTAGAAAGACGCCCCGCGGGTTGTGGCTGTGGGTGGACTAGCAGTGGGCGGGGGGTAGGTATGGGCTCCCTTTGTTGAGGCGACCTCCTGGCAAAAGGGAGAGCTCGTAGTAGATGCGTTGTAGCAATAGCTACATAGTGGGGCTGTATTTGTAAGATATGAGAACTACCGGCAGGGTATGTGGAGTTTTAGCCCGCTGTGTGGTGTTCCGTGCTGGTTCTCAGTGCTCCAGAGGGTTTCTCGTAGCAGCAGGGGGGGAGATGGCCTCTGGGGCTTGTATCACGTCGGTGGGGGTGAGATGCAGCACCCTTATCCAGGTTACCCCGTAGAATTGTGGGTCGCCGGCCAGGAGAGTCCACTTGCTAGTGATGTCCAGTCCCAAGGGACATCGGAGGAGATGGTGCGTGATCGATTGTCGGTGCCACGGCGTGTTCAGGTGGTCAGTGGACCAGGCGGGGGTTGGGAATGAGTAGTTGCTGTTCTTGCCAGAATGGGTGTATCTGAATATATAGTGTCCCCCGGCTGGGAGGGGGAGGGTCCGCTGTCCCGGCCGCAGGCTCCTCTGGTTCTGTTCTGCAGCGGTGGTGGGCTTTGGTTACCTGCGGGAAGGCCCACTGGCTAGGAGTCACCACGAGGTGGGCCGGTTGTGCGGATATAGCAGCAGCAGCAGAGCTTCAAAGCCGTGGGTAGAGGTCAGCGAGCCCCTAATTAAGGTGTTAGGGGCCTCTGATTAGTAGGGGGGGGAGGGGGGAGGGTGAGGAGAGTCGTGGTAGTTGCGGGTGGCAAACTGCTTCACCGGAGATGGGTATGGTGAAGGAATAGTCCGGGGGACCCCAGGTTGATTATGGCGGGTAAACGAGCCCCGGCGGGCCGTCTCAGGAAATAGTTTCTGGGCCGCGTGGGGGGGGCAGGCCACGAACCGCTGCGAGGCCTAGTGTCTCTCTCGGCTCCGCTCTCCAGGGTGCACAGGACGGGGGGCAGGATAATTTAGTTTATTTGTATTGCCAGTCAAAAGATGGCCGCCGGCTGGCAGATGAAGCCGTCCTGTCCCACGGCTCCTCTCAGTGTTTACAGCCGCTGGTGTGAGGGGTTAGCGCCGCGGGATCGACAGAAGCGCAGTGCCGGGTCCAAGCACCCTGAGGAAGCTCCCCAGCGTCAGCCCCAGTATCAGACTGCTCGGCGGCGCCAGTCGCAATATGGCCGCCGCCACCCACTGCAGCACTCACCCCGTGCAGCCTCAGCAGTCCTCGGTCCCCGGGCGGCTTCTTTCCCTAGACCGCGGCAGCAGCAGATCGTAGCAGCGGTAGAGGTAAGGGGAGATGGAGGGATGAGACCCGATGCCGCGCTGATGTGCAGGAGGGGGACTTACCCGCCGCTCTGAGCCGCCTCCGCTTTCAGCCGTATACGGCCTCGCTGGTTGCCGCAGGATCACGGGACGGGGCCGCCGGTTTCAGGGGTACCTCCCTCCGACGGTCCGGCGTGTGTGCTCGTCCTCCTGGCCTCCTCAGACGACAGTCCCGGTCCGCCTCACTTCCGGTGGGGCGGAAGGCCGCACCACAGCCCCCGGCTTCTTGGGGAGGGGAAGGCCGCAACCCGCAGGAGCCCTGATAAGGGCACCCCGGCTCCGCAACCGACTCCCTCCGGTGCTAGCTGATGTAGAGAGCAGGTGCACACGGTAGGGAGCGTGTGGTGACCTGCGGGGTGATATTTTTAGATGGTTGGAGTCCAGAATCGACAGGAGCCCTCACTGTTCACCTCCTCTCAGCTTGCTAGCCAGGCCACGCCCCCGATATCTTCATATTTTATTTCACGACTGTTACAACACTAAACTAATGTATACGTGAGCATGAAAATAAAAACATTTTGACACAGAAATGAGTGTGTTTATCATAACCAATAAGATACAGTCATACCACACTGGCTCCACGCCCAAGCCCGTCCGATCTTGGAAGCTCAGCAGTGTTGGGCTTTAACAGTACCAAGAGGGTGACCCCCTGGGAAGATAAAGTACTGTAAAAAATGGTTTAAAAACTCGAAAGTGTCTAAACATGTTTACTTATGCAATACGTATGATTCTCCTACCAATTGAGCACATAATTAAGCACAGATCACTAATTGTCATCAAAAGCACATATATGATGTTTAAATATATGCACTAGTAAATATAGATATCCTCACAGTTGCACCTGTTATGTATATATGATATAAAAAATATCCATAATCTGCTTATGAATAACATATGACATTTTAACTAGATTATAAAGTCCGTTTTTCCTTCTGCCATTTTTTATAAGAAAAATGCCATTTATTAATCTAATACTATGCCTCACATATAAGAGTGGACAGTGGACACAATCCACGCAAGAAATGTATCATGATTCTTTATTGACAATACCTAAAGTACATTGATACTAACGAATGTTTATTTCCGTTTATTTCATGTCAATGGGAAATATGTATGGAGAATACTTGTCCGCGTATAGGGACTTCAATAAAATGGCCACCGCTCAAACATAGAACTCTCCCAAACACCCTCACAAGAAGATCAAGCATCATGTGACTCCGGACTTACAAACCGGAAGTGGGGACTAGAAACGTCTGAACTGTCAGAACGGAAGTGGGGCATGAAGTCCCGAACACCCACAGTGAATGAGACGCGAAAACCGGAAGTGCGGCGTCTGCACATGCGCACTCCGGAGACGCGAAACCGGAAGTGGGGCATCTGCGCATGCGCACTGGAGTCCCGCCGAAACCGGAAGTGTGGCGGAAGTGCGCCTTTTAACACAAACTACTCATTTAAACTGTTAAAACAAAGTTATAATACTCGTTTTTGCACTAAAAACATGGGAAGCCTCTCCATGTCATTCATTATACTGCTCCATCATTGTTTTTTATGTTTTAATATAAATTGTATGTAAAATACATCTTCTCATCAATAACAGACAGGAAGTGATGTCATAACCAGTAGCTCCTCATCAGTGGGTATTTAAGCCCACTGGGATCATTCAGTCACTACCCCTTGATGAAGTCAGATAGACGAAACGCGTTGGGATCTCCTGTATGACCTTCCACCCTAAGTTAAGCTGCTTTTTACTAACTACAAAAATTTAAAAAAAAAACATTTTTATCTCTTTCCATTTTATGTCTTAAAATATTCTATACAATTGCTTTTTACTATATAATCCGTTTTAATACATTTTTTATATCTGTAGAGGAATCGGTTTTATATGTATCTTTTAGAAAAGCAAGTGTAAAATATATATATATTTTTTATTGATAAAATAAATTGTTATTTCTCTTTTACATAAAAAGGAGTTTTTTCCTTAATCCAGTCCTCTATTTATGATACTAGTCCGCTAAGTATTGTGGTATATAAAAACACCAGCTGGTCGCCATCACCCCTATCTACCCATACTTATCTAATCTTATACAGCATCTCACCAATGCTGTAAAACTGTTTAGGGGACGGCTGACACCCTATTACTCATAAGGGAGTGTTTTTTACATATAAGTATATTTAATTTCAGGTGTTGTTTTCCCCCACATGTGGCGCTTTACTCATATTTTTTACATTTAAGACTGGTCAACTGTTTAGCTGCCTGGTGCTGTGGTCTAAAAAACACCCAAAAATTATGTTCAGAATTAATGAACGCACCAACAAAAGAAATGACTGGTGCCAGAAAATATTTAGCGAAGACAAAGTGACTGACATCCCAACTCCCTCCAGGGACTTGGATGATCTGTTTTGGGACATGGAGAGACTCCTGGTAAAAGAAATTAAAACATGGTGGGACATAAAAGGTTTGGAACATTATATATCAGTCAACAGAGTACCGAGAGGACTGAGACTAGTGAAACAACCCACCATTGGAACATCTGATCCAGAATTCATGGAAAAATGGGACTCCACCCTACACACGTGCTCAATAAATTTAATGAAATTGTTGATTGCCGAAAGGAGAAAGAATGTCCCTTCCATTGAGAAAGACATAAAGGAGAAGGAAAGTGAACTAGAACCTCACAAAACCAAAGAGGACTACAGAATCAATGAACAGGTTCTTAATAAGAAATTAGAACGTATAGAGGAAGAAGTCATACGGGGTAAAGAAAAAAAGTTTCTTCGTGACAAAGAGGACTATGACAATGGTAAAACAAAGAATTGGAGCAGATTTACCGCTACGAATACACATAATCGTGGGAACCAAGTGTGGAAAACGGTACCACACAGAGGCAGATCTAACACCAGAAAGGATTCTCACCATACACAAAAGATCAAGACACAAAATAAATATTCTACTCTACGAAGATTAGGATCAACAGACGAAAAAGTTTTTTTATCACCACGCCTAGGAGCACGGCCAAAAAATACGTTGAGAGGCACACTACAAGAAGAATCAACACATGCATCCCCTTTAAAAAGGCCCCATGCAGAAGAAGAGGAAAACGGGGCGGCAGGAGGGAAAGAATACAACACCAAAAGGAGGAATGTACAGCACTAGTCCCTGAGGAGCAGGGCATCTTCAACATTTCGAAACATGCACTAACAAATTATGAAACTTCATTATTAAGTAAAGGTTTATCATTCGCACCCACAGAAAAATTGAATAAATTTGAGACATTTATAGACCTAAACAAATTTATCCGTAAGCTTACACTCAAAAGACATTTTGCACGTAAGGACAATGCCATCATCACGAACTATGAGGAAGCATCAAGGTCTGGGTTGAAACGCAAATCGAAATACTATCCGATCGAATCTAAAGGCAACCATATCAGTATATTTTACGATTTGGTGAAAAAAGATTTATGCGACACCAATCTTGCACCAGTGGCCACAAAAAATCTCACTAATAGAGAAAAAGAGGCACTCAAGAAACTACAGAAAAATTCGGAAATAGTGATAAAACCGGCTGATAAAGGGGGGGGACTAGTTATTCTGGATCGAGACAACTATGTGAAAGAAGCTCATCGTCTATTAGGAGATACCACATCCTATGAACTACTACAGAATGATCCCAAGGATGCCTATATAGAAGAGTTGAGATCACTCCTCACACAAGGACTCCGGAATGGAAGTATCACAAAGGAAGAATTCCAATTCCTAATGCAATCTAGTCCTATTACCCCCATTTTCTACTATTTACCGAAGATTCATAAAAACCTCTTGAATCCCCCAGGGAGACCTATTGTCGCTGGTATTGACTCCCTAACATCGAAACTATCTGAATATGTGGATGTCTTCTTAAACCCATATGTCAAGGAATTACCTTCTTACCTTAAAGACACCACTATGGTATTGAACCTGATGAAATCAGTTGAATGGAAGGACACCTTTTTATGGATTACTTTAGATGTCCAGTCCCTGTATACGTGCATCGAGCATTCTAAAGGTATTAAGGCTTGCAAGGAGTTTTTAGACAAAGACCCCACCCTCACAATTACACAAAGATCTTTTATCTGTGATGTGATGAATTTTATCTTAAGCCGAAATTATTTTAAATTCTTAGAGAGCTTTTATCTTCAACGCTGTGGGACCGCGATGGGTACGATATTTGCACCGAGTTTCGCAAACCTATTTATGGGACAATGGGAGGAACTTCATGTGTACAATACCCGATTTTACAAAAATAATGTGATTTTATACAAACGCTATATTGATGACATTTTAATAATATGGGATGGCAGTCTGGAACTTTTTATGGAATTTTTTAATCTTTTAAAAACCAATGATATGAATCTTACCTTTACGTACAATACAAGTAAAACCTCTATAGAGTACTTGGACCTTGTACTAATAGGCGAAGGCTCATCAGTGGTAACCAGGAACTTCATCAAAGGGGTAGACAAAAATAGCTACCTACATTATCAAAGCAGCCACGCAAAAACATGGAAGGATAACATCCCTTATTCTCAGTTCCATAGAATAAAACGGAACTGTAGCAGGAAAGAGGACTGCAATGAACAGGTAGCCATCTACAGAAAACGCTTTGAGGATAAGTCATACCCGAAATCAATACTGGACAAAGCTACTGTAAGAACAAACACCCTAAAAAGAGAAGACCTTCTAGAATACAAAAAGAAGGAAGCCCCGAAGGAGTCAACTGCATTCATTACCACATTTAACCAACATGAGAATCATATCAAAACATCCCTCAGGGAACATTGGAAAATCCTGCTCATGGATCCTGTACTAAAGGAAATCCTGCCGGAAAAACCACAGATAGTATTCCGCAAATCCAAAAGTCTCAAAGACCACCTTGCACCAAGTATGTTATGCAACACCAACAAAGAAAAAACCTCCCAAACATTTATGAAGTGCACGGGATCTTTCAAATGCGGACGATGCAACATCTGCAAATTCTTAAACCCAAACAGGAAAACTTTCTCTGACTCCGGGAATGCTAAAGAATTCAAGATTAAGGAATTTCTCAATTGCAACAGCAGCTCAGTCATCTATTTATTGGAGTGCACATGCAATAAGAAATATGTGGGGAAAACGAAGCGCATACTCAAAATAAGAATTCAGGAACACATCAGGAGCATCAAAAACAAGCTCGATACCCACCTCATCTACAGACATTTCCTTTTGGAACATAAATCAAACCCAGAAGACCTATCGTTTAAAGCAATAGAACATGTACAAATTGGAGAAAGAGGCGGAGACTTGGCGAATAAACTGTCCCAAAGAGAAATGTTTTGGATTTACCAGCTCAACACGATGCACCCGGCAGGATTTAATGAGGGCTATGAAATTGCCCCCTTCCTATAAGGTCATTGATATCTTCATATTTTATTTCACGACTGTTACAACACTAAACTAATGTATACGTGAGCATGAAAATAAAAACATTTTGACACAGAAATGAGTGTGTTTATCATAACCAATAAGATACAGTCATACCACACTGGCTCCACGCCCAAGCCCGTCCGATCTTGGAAGCTAAGCAGTGTTGGGCTTTAACAGTACCAAGAGGGTGACCCCCTGGGAAGATAAAGTACTGTAAAAAATGGTTTAAAAACTCGAAAGTGTCTAAACATGTTTACTTATGCAATACGTATGATTCTCCTACCAATTGAGCACATAATTAAGCACAGATCACTAATTGTCATCAAAAGCACATATATGATGTTTAAATATATGCACTAGTAAATATAGATATCCTCACAGTTGCACCTGTTATGTATATATGATATAAAAAATATCCATAATCTGCTTATGAATAACATATGACATTTTAACTAGATTATAAAGTCCGTTTTTCCTTCTGCCATTTTTTATAAGAAAAATGCCATTTATTAATCTAATACTATGCCTCACATATAAGAGTGGACAGTGGACACAATCCACGCAAGAAATGTATCATGATTCTTTATTGACAATACCTAAAGTACATTGATACTAACGAATGTTTATTTCCGTTTATTTCATGTCAATGGGAAATATGTATGGAGAATACTTGTCCGCGTATAGGGACTTCAATAAAATGGCCACCGCTCAAACATAGAACTCTCCCAAACACCCTCACAAGAAGATCAAGCATCATGTGACTCCGGACTTACAAACCGGAAGTGGGGACTAGAAACGTCTGAACTGTCAGAACGGAAGTGGGGCATGAAGTCCCGAACACCCACAGTGAATGAGACGCGAAAACCGGAAGTGCGGCGACTGCACATGCGCACTCCGGAGACGCGAAACCGGAAGTGGGGCATCTGCGCATGCGCACTGGAGTCCCGCCGAAACCGGAAGTGTGGCGGAAGTGCGCCTTTTAACACAAACTACTCATTTAAACTGTTAAAACAAAGTTATAATACTCGTTTTTGCACTAAAAACATGGGAAGCCTCTCCATGTCATTCATTATACTGCTCCATCATTGTTTTTTATGTTTTAATATAAATTGTATGTAAAATACATCTTCTCATCAATAACAGACAGGAAGTGATGTCATAACCAGTAGCTCCTCATCAGTGGGTATTTAAGCCCACTGGGATCATTCAGTCACTACCCCTTGATGAAGTCAGATAGACGAAACGCGTTGGGATCTCCTGTATGACCTTCCACCCTAAGTTAAGCTGCTTTTTACTAACTACAAAAATTTAAAAAAAAAACATTTTTATCTCTTTCCATTTTATGTCTTAAAATATTCTATACAATTGCTTTTTACTATATAATCCGTTTTAATACATTTTTTATATCTGTAGAGGAATCGGTTTTATATGTATCTTTTAGAAAAGCAAGTGTAAAATATATATATATTTTTTATTGATAAAATAAATTGTTATTTCTCTTTTACATAAAAAGGAGTTTTTTCCTTAATCCAGTCCTCTATTTATGATACTAGTCCGCTAAGTATTGTGGTATATAAAAACACCAGCTGGTCGCCATCACCCCTATCTACCCATACTTATATATATATATATATATATGTATAAACAGTACAGTCTATCGGGTAGTGCATACACACTGAACGATTTTCTCAAAACCAGGCACTGCTAGATTCTGAGACGCCTGCTGACGTAACTCTGAAGTAAATTTACACATGATCCTTAAATGCCAAGAATATTTCTCTAGCATCCATAAGGGATATTGGGGACAGATTAGTACGATGGGGTATAGATGGGTCCAAAGGAGCCAGTGCACTTTAAATTTCTTCAACTGGGTGTGCTGGCTCCTCCCCTCTATGCCCCCTCCCACAGGTCAGTTTATAAAACAGTGCCCTCAGGAGAGGATGCACACTCTGCAAGCTCCAGAGTTTTTCTTCAATTTCTTTTTAAAAGTTTTATTTCTTTCGGTATGCTGTTTGAGCCACAGCATACCTGCACCGTGGTAGTTAGGGGGGGAATGGTCACCGGCCTCTTGAGGTGCAGAGCCACTTCCCCGCTACAGGACCACCGTCCTGAGGGGTTGTTTGTTCAGCGGGGCATGGCGCCTTGGCTGTCACAGCATGCCGCACACCCCTAACACTGCCTGAAGGTGTTCATCGGTGGTGAGCACACACCAGGGACCCCGCTAGGGGTGTCCCCCGGTTCACTGTGCGGCTGAAAGCGCGGGTGTGGCATACGGGTCCCTACTGGGGGGACCCACTATAGCCCCTGCGTGAGACTGGCTAAATATAGTAAACCAAGCATTTATGTGAGGTTGTACATATTGGGAGACATGGCCAGTATAAATATACAGAAGTAGCTCTGGCGCCATGGAGGGGAAGGGGGAAGCTACACGATAGCGGGCTCAGCGGAATTTTGGTGTCTTACTCTGCATAGCAGCAGCAGCCTCCACAGCTCCTCCAAACAGTCCCTGGCTTGCTGGTACCGGGTGTAGAGGGGGAGAGCTGCTGTACTAGTGCACAATCACATCCCTCTGAGGGATTTTAGCATATTACAGTCTCACTGCGTTTACACATAAAAATGCTGACAGCCTCACTGGGACTGTGCAGCGCTGGCTGCGTTGGGGTCCTCTCTCCTGTGTGTCCTCTCTCCTGTGTCTCCTCTCACATGCAATTGAGCAGGCTTGCAATATATCAATATCAGGCTGTGTTGTATGTGTATTATACCTGTTTTTCTGATTCACAATGGTAAAACAGAAGTCATGCAGTGTATGTAATGCTAGATTCTCAACTAGTTCATCTGGCTCAATATCATGTGAGAAAAAAAACACATTTTGTGTTAATGTATGGGATTTATATCTGGTTACTGCTATCATTCAGGGTGCTGGGGGGGAAAAAATGCACCTGAACGATATCACTAAGCTAATTGAGCATCCACCACTATATTTGCTCAATATCATGTGAGCAGTGTAGTCAGTCATCTCAGAATGCTAATTTCAATGTGGGGGAGAGTCGAGCCTCCCTGGTTGGGGGCTATCAAAAATAAGATGTCTGATATGTCATCTCAGCTCACTGCAAATACAAATAAGACTCAGGAACTGCAACAAGCAGTGGCAAATCTAGCTGCTAAACATCCCCCCGGACCCTGTCTACTACAGGTGCACAAAAACGTGCTCTACCTGCACTCCTTTCAGATACTGATGATGATATACAGGATGATGGGGATGTTGTGGACCCCATAAGTGGGCATTCCACCCCTACGCAGGGTATTGAACCCCTCATATTGGCTATTAGGGATGTGTTAAAGCTCCCCCTGGAGGATGCTACTGCTCAGCAGTCATTTTTTCTCCCACAGATTCCAAGGAATTGGATGACTTCTTTAAAATAGCCTGGAAGACTCCAGATAAGAAATATCAGGTGTCAAAATGGTTTTTACATACATTCCCCATTGCCCCTGAAGGCAGGTAATTCTGGGAGGAGTCTCCAGCAGTAGACATCTTAGTCTCTCGCCTTTCTAAAAAGGCGGTACTCCCTGCTCTGGGCTCCTTTACGGTAATGGACCCGGCCGATAGGAAACTTCAGACCACTCTGAAATCTATTTACATTGCTGCAGGTGTTGCTCAAAGGCCGGACATTGCAGGTTGTTGGATGACACATGCAATTCATTTCTGGGCTAATCAAATTAAGGAAGGTCTTTCGGGTGATATGACCTTAGTTAATACTGTTACTTTCCTGAATCACATTCAGAACATGGCAAAAATCCTCTGTGACTCCCTTAAAGAGATTGGCAATATTAATGCTAGAACCACAACTATGGCTGTGTCTCCGCACGGAGCCATATGGTTGCGTCAGTGGATTGCTGATGCCGACTCCAAACGTAATGTGGAATCTCTTCCCTTCACAACTGAATGGCTCTTTGGAGGTAAATTGGAAGCATGGATTACCAAAGCTACTGCTGGAAAATCCAAAGTTTCTCCCTTCGGGAGCTCCGCCTGCTAGACGTAAATACCCGGGACCGTCTACTCAGTCCTTTCGATCCTCCAGATTTCGATCTAGGGCCAGAGGGGCCTCCCACGCAGCTAGAGGCATCAGAGGTAAACCTAAGAAACCAGCCGTTGCCGGATCTCAGGACCAGAACACCAGCTCTGCTTCAGCAAAGACTTCAGCATGATGGTGCCAAGGGGATCTCGTGGTGGGAGCTCAGTTATGTCACTACAGCCACATCTGGGATGGTTCCTGCCAAGATGCTTGGGTAAAGGACTTTATCTCCCAGGGTTACCAGCTGGAGTTCGACGGTACTCCTCCCCAACAATTTTTCAAATCAAGCTTACCAACTTAAGAACATATGCGTTGTACGCTACTGCTGGCCATCAACAAGTTGCTCCAGTCCCAGGTCATTGTTCCAGTACCCCTACTACAATGAGGACAGGGTTTCTACTCCAGTCTGTTCGTAGTACCAAAACCAGATGGGTCTGTGAGACCCATTCTGAATCTGAAGTGCTTGAATCCTTACCTGAAGGTTTTCAAATTCAAGATGGAATCTTTGAGAGCGGTGATTGCAGGCCTGGAACAACAGGAATTCCTTGTGTCCCTGGATATCAAGGACGCTTACCTACGTATCCCAATTTGGTCTCCTCATCAGGCCTATCTGAGGTTTGCCCTGCCCTTTGATCACTACCAGTTTCAGGTGTTACCCTTTGGCCTGTCTACAGCTCCGAGGGTGTTCACGAAGGTGATGGCGGAAATTATGTTTCAACTCAGGGTCCAGGGGGTCAATGTTATTCCATACCTGGACAATCTTCTGATAAAAGGGAGCTCCAGGGAGCTTCTATTGCTCCATATAGATCGCACTATTCAACTTCTGTCACACCATGGGTGGATCCTCAATCTGCAGAAGTCCCACCTGGAACTGTCTCAATGGCTCCTGTTTCTGGGGATGCTACTGGATACTGTAGCACAGAAAGTGTTCCTCCCAGAGGACAAAGTAAGAACACTTCAAGAAATGTTTTGCATGGTGCTCCAACCGGCTCGAGTCTCCATTCATCTTTACATAAATTGTTGGGAAAGATGGTGGCCTTGTACGAGGCGATTCAATGTGGAAGGTTTCATGCCAGACCGTTCCAATTGGACATCCTGAACAAGTGGTCCAGTTCCCATCGTCAGATGCGCCAGATGATTCGGCTGTCACCTCAGGCCAGAATTTCTCTCCTGTGGTGGCTTCAGTCTTCCAACCTGCTGGAAGGTCGACGCTTTGGGATTCAGGATTGGATCCTCCTCACAACGGATGCGAGTCTGAGAGGAAAGGGAGGTGTCACACATGGGGCGCAGTTCCAGGGCAGGTGGTCTGCCCAAGAGGCCCTTCTTCCGATCAACATTCTGGAATTTCGGGCTATCTACAATGCTCTGATTCAGGCATCCCCTCTACTCTGGGATCAGGTGATCCAGCTGCAATCGGACAACGCCACAGCAGTGGCGTACATCACTCGACAAGGAGGGACAAAAAGCAAGGCCTGCATGCAAGAAGTGTCAAGAATACTCCTCTGGGCAGAAAGAAATGCAAGAGCACTGTCCGTGATCTTCATTCCGGGGGTGGACAACTGGGAAGCGGACTTCCTAAGTTGCCTCGACCTCCATCCAGGGGAGTGGGGACTACACCCTCAGGTGTTTCAGCAAATCATCAACAGGTGGGGATGCCCACAGATCGACGTGATGGCCTCTCATCTCAACAAGAAGCTTTGCTGCTATTGCTCACGAACCAGGGACCCACAGGCGAGTGCAGTGTATGCGCTGACATTGCCTTGGCCTTACTAGCTGGTCTACCTATTTCCTCCAATTCCGCTGATCCAAGGGTGCTCAAGCATATCAGACATCAAAGAGTATAAGCAATCTTGATTGCCCAGGATTGGCCCCAAAAAACGTGGTACGCGGCTCTTCTGGACATGTCCGTAGGGAACCCTTGGCCTCTACCGCTAAGAAGGGATCTTCTTCAACAAGGACCGTTCGTCTACCCGGACTTACGGCGGCTTCGTTTGACGGCATGGAAGTTGAGCGGATTATCCTAGCTCACAAAGGGCTTTCCAAAAAGGTAATTTGCACTATGGTGCAAGCCAGAAAACCTGTGACGTCAAAACACTATTATCATATCTGGTGGAGATATGTCTCTTGGTGCGAGGAATGCACATATCCCTCTGCGGAATTCATCTTGGGAAGGTTCCTACGATTCCTGCAGGCTGGAGTGGATAAAAGCTTACGTCTGGGATCCATTAAGGTCCAGATTTCAGCTCTTTCCCTCTTCTTCCAGGAAAAGTTGGCTCTCCTGCCAGAAGTTCAGACCTTTGTGCTTCACATACAACCTGCATTTGTGCCGCCTACGGCACCTTGGGATCTGGATGTAATCAGGGCCGGTTCCTGCCCTTGTGGCGCCCCGGGCAAAAATATAGAGGCGTGGCTTCATATGGGGGCATGGTCAGTTTCCCCCTTGAAACGCCGCTGAAAGAAGAAAAAAAGAAAAATTTATACTTACGATCCCCGCTCCTGATTCCAGACCGCTGCAGACCTCCGCCTGCACTGCTCTTTTTTTGTCCTCTCCTCCGATCTATGGGAGAGATGTCAGTCATGACGTCTCTCCCATAGCACAGCATAGACACTAGAGGTCAATTATGACCCCTAGCGTCTGTGCCGCAATGCTGTGCGGTGCGCAATGACATCATCGCACACCGCACAGCAAAGGTCCTCTCCACGAAGGGAAACTAGACACGTAGCATCTGGTTCCCTTCGCAGCGGGGGGCACAGTAGTGGATCTTGCCATGGTGCGGCGCCCTCCGGATGGCGCCGGTGCCCTCCGGAAGGCGGCACCCCGGGCAAAAGTCCTGCTTGCCCGTGGCAAGATCCGCTACTGGATGTAGTGTTATGTTTTCTACAGTCCTTCCGGTTTGAACCTCTGATGACAGTAGAAGATAAGTACCTCACGTTGAAAATGGTGATGTTACTGCCCTGGCTTCTGCTAGGCGTGTCTCAGAATTGGGGGCCTTGTCGTGCAAAAGTCCGTACTTTTACAAGAACAGAGTGGAGCTCAGGACTAGACAGCAGTTCTTGCCGAAGGTGGTCTCCGCGTTTTACTTGAATCAACCTATCGTGATTCCGTCCAGTTCTGACACTTCTGCTCCTCCAGAGGCATTGGATGCAGTGCGAGCCTTGAAAATTTATATCAAAAGGACGGCTCAGATAAGGAAGACTGATTCCTTGTTCGTGCTCTATGATGCGCAGAAAAAGGGTTGCCCTGCTTCTAAGCAGTCTATTGCTCGTTGGATTCGGCTTACTATCCAACAGGCCTATGTGTCGGCAGCCTTACTGGTTCCGCAGTCTCTGAAGGTCCACTCTACAAGATCGGTGGGCTCTTCCTGGGCAGCTGCCCGTGGAGTCTCGGCCTTGCAACTATGCCGAGCTGCTACCTGGTTGGGGAAGAACACCTTTGTGAAGTTCTAAAAGTTTGATACCCTGGCCAAAGAGGATACCCAGTTTGGGCATGCGGTGCTGCAGATGTCTCCACACGTTCCCGCCCGTTCTGGAAGCTTTGGGACATCCCCATTGTACTAATCTGTCCCCAATATCCCTTATGGATGCTAGAGAAAATAGGATATTAAATACCTAACGGTAAATCCTTTTCTCGTAGTCCATAAGAGATATTGGGCGGCCACCTCTGTGCGGTGACTTTCTGCAGGTTCTCTGTTATGTATTCTTGTTCAGCTGTTGCTGTTAATGTTGCCAGATGTTGCTGGCTAAGTTATATATTGGTGTGCTGGTGTGAAATTCTCACCACGCTTTTTATTGTTGTGTTCCTTCTCTCAAGTATGTCATTCTCCTTCAGGCACTGTTTACCTACAACTGAGCTGTGGGATGAGGCATAGAGGGGAGGAGCCAGCACACCCAGTGGAAGAAATTTAAAGTGCACTGGCTCCTTTGGACCCGTCTATACCCCATCGTACTAAGCTGTCCCCAATATCCCTTATGGACTACGAGAAAAGGATTTACCGGTAGGTATTTAAAATCCTATTATCTGGTATTCCAGTGGTTCTCAAACTGTGTGCTGTGGCACCCTGGGGTGCCTCGGGACACTTGCAGGGGGTGCCCTGGGTTGATGGTCCAGTACCAATTCAAATTATTTGTGGTCAATGTAATAGGTAAAACCAGTGCTGGTGGCTGCCTTTCATAACACGTGTGGACAAACAGAAGCGAATCCTGTCCCTCACCACATAACTGGACCTAAGGATGACATATAAACACAAGTAACTTCATTTAATATTTCTTTATACATTTTTCAGTAAGAAACATTTGGCCTAGGTGTGCAGTGAAAAAAACTCTGATACTCAAAAAGGTTTGAGAGCCACTGTGGTACGCATATCTAATGTAATTAGTTAAAGGTTCCATTTACTTCAAAATTATTTGATTATTGGGCGCCTTTACCTCTCCATTTTGGTTTCAGATTTGCTTAGCCGGTGTGTTGCCTAACCGGCTCACAGAGGAGAGGGCTTCCACCCCGACGAACTATGGGGACGAGTGTTTTAGTTTCGATTATCTTTATGATAATACATCCATCTTGGCATTTTTACCAGTATCATATTTTTTGTTATTGTTGTATTTTTTTTTACCAGAGATAGCGCTGAAATCCTAGATCACTGTTGAAGAAATAGCAGATGGTAACATCGATTTAATTGATTAAATTGAGAGCTCTCCCTAAATTAGATCCGGATACGGTGATGTTTACAATCGATGTTACCAGTTTATACACTGTCATTCCGCATGAGATGGGTTTGGCAGCTGTTGGTCGTTTTTTGAATGATCAGGTTGATTATAATGGTCCAGCAATTGCATTTGTTTTGACATTACTACAGTTTATTTTGACACGTAATTTTTTTCTTTATGATAGTACATTCTATCTTCAATTAATTGGTTGTGCGATGGGGGCGGCGGTGGCCCCCTCATACGCCAACGTTTTTATGTTTGATGTTGAACAGTCAGTGTTCTTTTCAGATTCTGCTATTTCTTCAAAAATTATTTTTTTCTGCCGTTATATAGATGATCTTCTGATCTTCTGGAAGGGCGATAGTAAGATTCTTATCGAGCATATTAATTCCCACAATGCCAGTGAGAGCCCTGTTAAATTTACTTTTGACTTTAGTCCTGATAAGATTAATTTTTTGGACGTAGCAATATCTATTTGTGATGGGCTCATTTCCACAGATTTGTATACCAAACCTACTGATCGTAATAATCTCCTTTTGTCTACCAGTTGCCACCCTAGATCTCTTGTTAAAGGTCTTCCCTATTCTCAATTTTTAAGGGCTAGACGGATTACATCTGATTCTAAACAAGCTATAACTTAAATTGATATTCTATTTCAAAAATTTTTAGAACGAGGATATGATCCATCTTTATTACAGGCAGCCAAATCCAAGGCCTTGGCACTGGATTCCGAATTACTTTTACATCCTAAAAAAGCTGATCAATCACGTATTATGCCTTGGGTGACACAGTACACTCCAGCTAGTCAGACCATCAGTAGGATTTCAAAGAAACACTGGCCCATTGTTAGGTCAGATCCTGATTGTAATTTAACCGACACTAAACTTATGTCATGCTATAAACGGGGCCGGAGTCTGCGTGACATTTTAGTGAGGTCAGATATTTCTGAAATTCCCCCTAATATTTACAGAGGTAGTCTGGGTTGTATTCGCTGCACATGTGTCACTTGCAAGTTTTTAATCCCAGGTGAGACTTTCTACCATCCTCACACTGGTAAGATTTTACATATTCGTCACAGATTGACGTGTAATTCCAAATTTACAGTGTACCAAATTATATGCCCATGCGGCTTGTCCTATATTGGGAAAACCGAATGTCCCTTTAAGGAAAGGATGGCCGCACATAGGTCATCAATTAAATCAGCCATTAATTCGGGCAAAAGTGACCTTCCTGTGGCCAGACATTTTTTGCAGGCATCACATAACCTCACTACTTTGAGATATCGAATGATTGACCAGGTGCCCCCCTCTTTAAGGGGTGGTAACCGTGGCCTGAAGCTCCTGCAGTGTGAGGCTCGCTGGATACACAGGCTAGGAACCCTTAACCCGGGTGGTTTAAATGAGCAGTCGGGGATTAGTATATTAGCCAGTAATTATTAACATGTCACCTTGATTGATTAACAGACATAATTACTGTGTTTATTATTTTTTATGCCATCTGGATGCCTTTCTTTTGCTCTTAATCTAAAACCTACTCGATTAATCTGCCATTTATCTGTATGTATTTATTTGGTGATTGCTTTTAGTTATATATGGCATTACTAACTTTTTGTTATATACATTGCCAGCTTTCTATTTGTATTTACCCATAAATTAACAGCCGCATCACAGCAGTGTACGGCAGTTGGTATGTTTATAATTGTTGTCATGGTGATGGTTTTTACACATGACGTTTGACTTCCTTTGACAGGAAGTCATTACGTCAGCTTCAGTGCGCTCCCGCCGGGTGTGCAGTCCCGTCGCGGTAATTGGCACTTCACTGGGTGATACTTGTTATATAAGGTAGGTTGTTTTATGTCTCTATTATATCCTGATGAAAATGCCTGATTAAACGGCATTGAAACGTTGCACTTTATTAAGTCTTATGTCTGCTTCTTTGGAGTGCCGCACCTACACTCTGTGTATATATATATATATATATATATATATATATATAGATATATAGATATATAGATAGATAGATAGATAGATAGACACTGCTCAAAAAAATAAAGGGAACACTAAAACAACACATCCTAGATCTGAATGAATGAAATATTCTTATTAAATACTTTGTTCTTTACATAGTTGAATGTGCTGACAACAAAATCACACAAAAATTATCAATGGAAATCAAATTTATTAACCCATGGAGGTCTGGATTTGGAGTCACCCTCAAAATTAAACTGGAAAAACACACTACAGGCTGATCCAACGTTGATGTAATGTCCTTAAAACAAGTCAAAATGAGGCTCAGTAGTGTGTGTGGCCTCCACGTGCCTGTATGACCTCCCTACAATGCCTGGGCATGCTCCTGATGAGGTGGCGGATGGTCTCCTGAGGGATCTCCTCCCAGACCAGGATTAAAGCATCCGCCAGCTCCTGGACAGTCTGTGGTGCAACGTGGCGTTGGTGGATGGAGCGAGACATGATGTCCCAGATGTGCTCAATTGGATTCAGGTCTGGGGAATGGGCGGGCAAGTCCATAGCATCAATGCCTTCGTCTTGCAGGAACTGCTGACACACTCCAGCCACATGAGGTCTAGCATTGTCTTGCATTAGGAGGAACCCAGGGCCAACCGCACCAGCATATGGTCTCACAAGGGGTCTGAGGATCTCATCTCGGTACCTAATGGCAGTCAGGCTACCTCTGGCGAGCACATGGAGGGCTGTGCGGCCCCCCAAAGAAATGCCACCCCACACTATTACTGACCCACTGCCAAACTGGTCATGCTGGAGGATGTTGCAGGCAGCAGAACATTCTCCTTGGCGTCTCCAGACTCTGTCATGTCTGTCACATGTGCTCAGTTTGAACCTGCTTTCATCTGTGAAGAGCACAGGGCGCCAGTGGCGAATTTGCCAATCTTGGTGTTCTCTGGCAAATGCCAAACGTCCTGCATGGTGTTGGGCTGTAAGCACAACCCCCACCTGTGGACGTTGGGCCCTCATACCACCCTCATGGAGTCTGTTTCTGATCGTTTGAGTAGACACATGCACATTTGTGGCTTGCTGGAGGTCATTTTGCAGGGCTCTGGCAGTGCTCCTCCTGTTCCTCCTTGCACAAAGGCGGAGGTAGCGGTCCTGCTGCTGGGTTGTTGCCCTCCTACGGCCTCCTCCATGTCTCCTGATGTACTGGCCTCACTAGCGCATGCAGGGGGGGTTTCTGAGTACCTAGAAACCCCTCCTGCCGCCGATTCATCACCGCAGATGACCGATTCTCTTTTTTTTTTTTGGAGGGGAGACGGAGGAGCTAGGTATGTGATGCGGCAGCTGCCTCATCACATACACAGAGATGCGGCTGGGCAAGCTGCTTCTAATGCTAGGGGGAGCTGCAGCATAAGCGCGCAGCTCCTTCCAGGCAGACTCACATGGGCTGGGCTAGCCGGGTGAACCACTCTCTCCTCCGTGCGTCTCTCCGCCTGCAGGTAATGACTCTGAGAAACCTACAGCTTTCATCAAGCTGCGCCTTGCGGGGTGGGGGGAAAGAGGTGTTGGAGGTTTTAGGCAGCGGAACTCTGTGGGCACGTTATTGTGCAAAAGTGCTGGAACCTGATGTATTTTGCTCCTCTGAAGTCCCCAAAAAGAGGGAAAACTAGCTGGAATGCCTGCACTATATGCCCCACTATATATATATATATATATATATATATATAATAACGATCCCTAGATAGGGAGATGCACTCTCCTAAAGTAATCAGTCCAATCCAATTGATTTAATCTTTAATATTCAATGTACATTGGATATTAAAGATGAAATCAATTGGATTGGACTGATTACTTTAGGAGAGTGCATCTCCCTATCTAGGGATTGTTATTATATTTGTGGACTCATTAATACAATGTATCCTCCATTGGATGCACCCCGCTGTTGCTAGTAGCAAGATGAGAGTGCGGGCTTACTTGTACATAAATATATATAGATATATAGATATATATAGATATATCAGTCTATCTATATATACACACACACATATATATATATATATATATAGACAGCGGTGTGGGGATCGGCACTCTGAAATAGGGGTACTAGGAATACTTGCTGCGGTGCCCTCTGTGATCCTGTATGGGATCCAATATGGTGAGTAGAAAAAGCAGCGGCACTCAGCAGTCAGAAGTAAATGATGAGAAACAACTTTTAATCACGTCCATTGATTAAAAGTTGTTTCTCATCATTTACTTCTGACTGCTGAGTGCCGCTGCTTTTTCTACTCACTATATATATATATATATATGGAAAAGGGTGTAGACCTAATAATGCGCTTTGTGAAAGCTCCAAACCTAAATGACGTACTCCCTGTTAGATAGAGTACATAAAGAGGATACCAATACAAAATGTCAAAAGGGAGCTAGAAATGTTGTGTACATACAATATCCTTCCAGATTATGACCGCAAAGTAATAAAAACAATAGATTTTATTCACATATTCACCAAGTACATCATACTTTTAGTGAACGGAGATTATTACATGAAAATCCAATGGTAAATATAATAAAAATACAGTTTACAATGTTATTGCAGACATGATAACAGACAATGTATCCCATCAAATGGTGTATTATACAGGATGTCTGATGTTTTCACAAGAAACACTACCCGACGCGTTTCGTCCCAAGGACTTCATCAGGGGTTCATGTCAATCAAAGTAGGGGCCAAAAACCGATTTTTACGGTATAATTAGTCCCACAATCAATTTCCTCATAGGAGTGCAAACTGTAGGATTATGCTGTTGTGGTCTCTATTAGCTATAACCACCTTTACAATGTTCAGCTTTGAATAGTAGCAGCCTCTCCTGAACAGCAGTTTTTTGCTGATCCCCTAGTGGCTGAGCGTTTATTCATCTATTGTCGGTACATAGATGATTTGCTCCTCTTTTGGAGAGGGGAGGCTCAGGAGCTTGTTAACTTAGTGTCCGTTCATAATTCCACAAACAGTCTCATCAAGTTGACGCTGACTTGTCATAAATCCGAGATCTGCTTTTTAGATATTAGGATTAGGATACAGGATGGCAAGATAGTTACGGGACTATATAAGAAACCCACAGATCGGAACACGCTCTTAAGGTATGACAGCTTCCATCCCCCGGCTACGACTAAGGGCCTGCCATACTCGCAATTTCTGCGAGTATGCAGAGTTAACAACGAGGAATCTGAAAGATTCAAACAACTGGATGAGATGGAACAGAGGTTCCAACAAAGAGGTTATCCCAGAAAGTTACTGAGGGAAGCGAGGAAAAAAGCACAGGCACAAGATAGAGAAATTTTGTTACAGGCCCACACTCATAAAGAAAAACCGGGTGTTATTCCATGGGTCAATGAATACAATGTGAAGAGTGATTCCGTTAATAAGAAAGTCAAGGCCTTGTGGCCCCTGGTGTCTACTGACCCAGAATTGAAAATATTCCATGATAAACGTCTAATGCCAAGCTACACGAGAGGGAGAAGTATTAGGGACATAGTGGTGAAGACAGACTTGTCAAAGTTAAAGACCATTCCTACTAATTTTTTGACACGTAAAAATGGATGTTTCAAATGTACAGGATGTACGACCTGTTCACACATGTCCCCTGGGGACAGTATCTCCCATCCCTTTAGTGGTAAAAAATTCCCTATAAAATGGCCACTTACGTGCAGCTCTAAATTTGTAGTATATGCCATCATTTGCCCTTGCGGACGTTACTACATTGGCAAGACGGAGTGTCAATTTAAAATCAGGATGGCGCAACATAGACAAGCCATCAGGAATGCTCTGGCGTCAGGGAGCGGAGAGCAACCTGTGGCACGCCATTTTTTGGAATTCAAGCACGGGATGGCCACATTTAAACATAGAATAATAGATCATGCCCCAGCATCACAACGGGGCGGCAACAGGGGCAAACAGCTCCTACAACTGGAGTCTATGTGGATCCATAGGTTAAACACAATAAAACCAGGGGGGCTGAATGAGAGCCTGGGACTGATTAACTTTTTATGAATAATAAGTAGTTATAGGTGTTTCATATGTATCTAAAAATAATCTAAAAATAATGTAAGATAAGTCTGACAGCAATGTCGGACAGCTGCGGTTGAAGAAAAGATATAGTATCTCGATATAGGTGAAGCCGAGGATAGCCGGTATGAATATCTCAGGCTGCTAGAAAACGTACCTTGTGTACGTTTATTCTTTAATTTTTGATCTTTTAACTTTTTAACTTAGTTTGCACTGTTAGGATGCACGTTGTATTACCTCTCTCTATAGGTCATTATGAGTGAAATATAGGGGCTATCAGCCTTGATTGGTCATGCACTTTTATGTATATGTATGTAATTCCCTATTTGGGATCTTAAGAATTATTTGGGTCACGCTCTCATTGTATATGTTCACTTGTTATCTTTTAATATATTTTATGAATAGAGCACTGTCCCTAGAGGACTTAATGCACTGAGAAACACTAATTGACCCAGGCTGATAACCTATGTATGTGCTTATGTGTTATTGTATACAGGGTCAGCATGGTAACGCGGACCGGCCAGGCGCCGTGACGTCACTTCCGCATCACATAGTCTGGATCAGATGGTGCGCTGTGGACGCCGGGCTGGGAGCGCGGGAGACGCGGCCGTGGAGGACGCTGGCGGGGAAACTGATCAGGGGGGTAAGTTCATTGTTATAAATATGTTTGTTTATCACTGTACACTTGTCCTGAAGACGGGGAGGTGGTCCCCGAAACGTTGACTGTACCTATTACACTTTTTTGATTTTGCATCACAAGTCTGCTGAGTGCCGCCTCTTATTTTCTATTTGTACATATATATATATATATATATATATATATATATACACACATACACACATGTATATAAACCCGCACAGACCACGCAGCCAGGTTTCTTTGTCAAGTATATCCAGGGGGCACCATACCAATTAACTATGGTAGTAGAGTGCCGGTCCAGTGAGACGTTTTATTAACCATTTATTTTATATGTATATATATATATATATATATATATATATATATATATATATATATATATACATACATACACACACACACACACACACACTCACACACACGCATACACACACAAACATAATATATATATATATATACTTACTGCATATTACATTACTGTTTGACAGGTCAAATAGTGCATAATATCTTAGTCTCCGCCCCCCCCCCATGCTTGCCCCCACCCCCTTTGGAAACCCCCCTTCACAAATCCTGCGTTTGCCCCTGGGCCTGTCTCCTGGTAGCGCCTCCATGCTCTGGACACTACGCTGACAGACACAGCAAACCTTCTTGCCACAGCTCGCATTGATGTGCCATCCTGGATGAGCTGCACTACCTGAGCCACTTGTGTGGGTTGTAGGGAGGTCCACTAGCACACGCAGGGGGGGTTTCCAAGTACCCAGAAACCCCCCCTGACAGGCTGATTTTCTTTTAAATAGCTGCCTGCGGGCCCCGATCTAAACCCCGTCCCTCGCGGCATAATGCCGCAAGCAGTGGTTATGGGGTGATGAGGAGCGGCTAATATGACAGGAATCTATGTGAATCGCGTCATTCTTTGCCCCGCCCCCTCACAGACCCGCGAATCGCGGGATCGTGAGGGGGCCTAGCTTAATACTGCAGTGTGCCTGGTCCCCGTTCACATTACATCACGATGTGCTGCATCTGCTCTCAAATCCAAAGTAAGTTTATTTTTAATAATCTACACCTACAGACTCGTGAGCACTTGTGCATCAACATCACATTCATATTGCTGTATGGGGCTCCACATTATATATATATATATATATATACACATATATATACACATATATATATACACATATACTTACATATATACATATACATACATACATACACACACACACACACACACACACACACACACACACACATAGATATATATATATATAGTTTTTTTTAACTCAGATTTCCTGTACGTTTGCATTTTTACCAATATTGGATTTTTATGGAAAAATAGGATTTTGGTACTTACCAGGTAAATCCTTTTCTTTGAATCCATAGGGGGCACTGGAGTACTCTTGGGATATGGACGGGCTTCCGTAGGAACAGCACTGAATATTTAAATTTAGAACACTCCACCCCTCCATATCCCCGAGTACCTCTCAGTGTTTTTTACTGAGCCGAACAGGAACTATAGAGAGGTTTGGAGTATTACATATAACATAACGGACAATAACGAAGTTGACACATAACGTTACGGACAACTAAACAGTTGACACCCTAACCAGCACTTGTAATTTGAACCAGTCGGTGAAAGTGTGTTACCATAAGATCCTCAGAACTCACCACAACTAGGTAAAACTGCTCTGGGTGGGCGTCCAGTGCCCCCTATGGATTCAAAGAAAAGGATTTACCTGGTAAGTACCAAAATCCTATTTTCTTTATCATCCACTAGGGGTCACTGGAGTACTCTTGGGACGTACCAAAGCTTCCCCCGTGGGCGGGAGAGCTGTTTGGCACTTGTAACACTAGGCGGCCAAAGCTAGATGCTGATGCCGCAAACGTATCAAACTTGTAAAAGCGCACAAACGTGTGCACTGAAGACCATGTAGCCGCACGGCAAAGCTGCGTCGTAGAAGCTCCCCGACCAGCTGCCCATGAAGTTCCCACAGAACGTGTGGAATGAGCGGTTACTGACGTAGGCGGTTGTAACCTAGCATGAAGGTAAGCCTGACGTATGGTCAGTTTTATCCATCTGGATAAGGTTTGTTTAGACGCTGGCCAACCCATCTTGGCAGCATCATAGAGAACAAACAACGTATCCGTCTTACGAACTGAAGACGTTCGGGATACATAAACGCGTAATGCGCGTACCACATCCAGAGTTCCAGAATGTGCTGTCAACACAGGAACTACTATTGGTTGATTGATGTGAAAAGATGACACTACCTTTGGTAAGAAAGCGGGATTCGTCCGAAGTTCCGCTCTGTCATCATGAAACACCAAATACGGTGACTTGCATGACAAGGCCCCCAAATCTGAAACACGCCTTGCCGAAGCTAAGGCTAGAAGAAAAATTGTTTTCCAAGTGAGAAACTTTATATCCACTTGCTGTAAGGGTTCAAAATATGAAGACTGTAAGAACTCTAAAACCAGATTCAAGTCCCATGGCGCTGTAGGTGGAATGAATGGAGGCTGTACTCTGAGGACACCTTGGAGAAAAGTGCGTATAGACGGCAATAGAGCCAATCGTCTTTAAAAGTAAATTGACAAAGCAGATACCTGCACCTTTAGTGTAGATAAACGCAGTCCTCCATCTAACCCTGTTTGTAGAAACAACAAAAGGCGGGATAACTTGAAAGATGATGTCGGAAACTTCCGAGCTTCACACCAACCTATATAGGCACGCCATATTCTGTAATAATGAGCTGCCGTAACCGGCTTCCTAGCTCGTAACATGGTTGGTATAGCCGAATCTGGAATGCCCTCTCTTCTCAAGAGGGCGGTCTCAACAGCCACCCCGTCAAACGCAGCCGCGCTAAATCGGGGTAAAGGAACGGACCCTGTTGTAACAGGTCTGGACGCAGTGGGAGCGGCCAAGGATCGTCTGCGAGTAGTCCTCGGAGATCCGAGAACCAAGCTCTCCGAGGCCAATGAGGCGCCACTAGTATGACTGTGACAGACTCTCTTTTGATCCGTTTTAGCACCAGAGGGAGCAACGGAAACGGTGGAAACAGATACACAAGACTGTACGGCCACGCGACAGTGAGAGCATCCACCGCCACTGCCTTTGGATCTCTTGTTCTGGACACATACTGGAACGTTTGGTGATTGTGTCGAGACGCCATCAGGTCCACCTGAGGATAACCCCATCTCTGAACCAACATGTGAAACACTTCTGGATTTAATGCCCATTCGCCTGGATGACAATCCCGACGACTGAGATAATCCGCTTCCCAGTTGTCCACTCCCGGAATGAACACTGCCGACAATATCACCTGGTGGCATTCCGCCCAATTGAGGATACGAGCTACTTCCCGCATTGCCATGCGGCTTCTTGTTCCTCCTTGTTTGTTGATGTATGCGACCGCCGTCGCATTGTCTAACTGCACTTGGACAGGCTGAGAGCGAAGCATGTGCACTGCTTGTCGTAGCGCATTGTAAATTGCGCGGAGTTCTAGGACATTTATAGACAGCAATTTCTCGTGATCCGCCCAGAGACCCTGGAGCTGACAATTTTGAATTACCGCTCCCCAACCTCTGAGACTGGCGTCCGTAGTTAGAATTATCCAATTCCAGCCTCCGAACCGTCTTCCTGCGGTTAAATTGTGTTCCTTGAGCCACCAGAGCAGAGATACTCTTGCCCTTGGCGACAACCTCACCCTGTGGTGAATCTGCAGATGCGAGCCCGACCACTGGGCGAGCACATTGTTGAAATGGACGCGAGTGAAATCTTCCGAACTGAAGCGCTTCGAAAGCTGCCACCATTGTGCCTAAGAGGCGAATGCACAAGTGTACCGACACTGTGCGTGGCTTGAGCACTAATTGTACTAGATGGCGTAGAATTTGTACTTTCTGCTGTGGTAGGTAAATTCTTTGATTGACCGTATCGAGAATCATACCTAGGAATTGAAGGCGTTGAGACGGAATTAGATGTGATTTCTTGAAGTTGACAATCCAACCGTGGTGAACCAGTACATCGTATGTTAGCAGCGCATGTTGGAGAAGTATCTGTTGAGACGGAGCTTTGATGAGCAGATCGTCTAAATACGGAACTATTGTCACTCCCAGGGATCTGAGATGAGCTATCATCACAGACATCACTTTGGTGAATACCCGAGGCGCTGATGACAGGCCAAACGGTAGAGCCTGAAACTGGTAATGTTTCTGGCGTATTGCAAACCGTAAGAATTTCTGATGAGGCTGCCAAATTGGAATGTGTAAGTACGCATCTTTGAGATCTAGCGCAATCATAAATTCCTTTGGCTCTAAACCCGCAATCACCGAACGCAGAGACTCCATTTTGAATCTGTAGTAAGTTACGTACTGATTGAGACCTTTTAAGTTCAATATTGGTCTGACTGAGCCATCCGGCTTCGGTACCACAAACAGACTTGAATAATAACCCTGACCCTGTTGGTGTACAGGGACCGGAATCAAAACTGCCGAATCCAGTAGGGACTGAATGGCAATTTGCAGAACCGTCCTCTTGTCGTCCGACAGAGGCAATCCTGTCTTGAAAAACCGCAGAGGCGGAAGACAGTCGAACTCTATTTTGTAACCTTTTAACACTAAATTGCGGATCCACCCATCCGCGGATGTGTGGAACCACGCCAAATGGAACGTCTGAAGGCGTGCTCCCACAATCGGAGAACCGAGATGGGCTGGTAGCCCGTCATGCCACTGGCTTGTCGGTAACCTTAGCGTCCTGGCGAGTTGTGTTGGTTTGTTGAAAACCACGTCCTCGACCACGTCTAGCAGGCGTGGCTGTTCCTCTGCCACGTCCTCGAAAGGGCTGAGGTCTAAAAGATTTGAACGAAGGTCCAGCGTACCTTCTTCTTGCTACCGGTGGAGGCAATGGTAAGAAAACAGACTTACCTCCCGTAGCCTCAGCAATCCATGCGTCCAATTCAGGACCAAACAACTTCTTGCCATCGTAAGGCAACGCCTCTATCCCTCGTTTGACCCCTGCCTCCGCATGATAAGCACGCAGCCAGAGTGCTCTTCGTGCCGTTACTAGCGACGATGAAATACGAGAAGTGAGCTGACAGACGTCAGTAGACGCTGTGCAGAGATACTCTACAGCCTCACTCATTTGATTTACAAGAAGTATCAGGTTTTCGTCATGTAAAGCAGATTTGAGTTCTGTAGGCCATATTATGAGCGCCTTAGTGACCCAAATGCCAACCAATCCAGGTCTCAGCATCACACCTGCTGCTACATACATGGATTTTAGCATAGTTTCTATCTTGCGATCTGAAGGGTCTTTAAGCGTAGTAGCTGCTGGCACTGGTATGGTTAATTTCTTGGTAAGCTTGGACACTGAAGAATCAACTATTGGTGGATTCTCCCATGTACACGTTACCGAGTCTGGAAACGGATAACTAGACTTAAATCTGCGAGGTATAGAAAACCGTTTATCTGGATTCTGTCGTGTTTCTACTAACATCTGATTAAGAGATTCCGACGCAGGAAAACTTATTGGCGTTTTTCGTCGTTTCGTAAATACGACCTGATCATTTGTGAGAGGCTCTTCAGTTTCAGGAAACTTCAGAGACTGACGTACCGCTCTGATGAGATCATCAATGCCGGAACTGTTAAAATCCTCGCCATCTGACTCCACTTCGCCCTCCTCACCCTCATCTTGTTCCGTGAGGTCTGGCATGGAATCGTCAGAATGCAACATAGCAGAAACTGGAAAATCATAAGACATATGAAATTTATCCCGTTTACCCAAAATGGATTTGGACCTTACGCAAGGCTGAGACGCCTCCGGTAGTTCTGGCGGTCTCACCCTAGACTCAGATCTTGCCGTTTCCCGCTCCTGACGAGCGGCGGTTAATTCTGATTGTAACCTATCCAGTACATTTACTAACATACCCCACGGAGGGTCCGGTGAGGACATTGGTTGTAACACTGGAGCAGAAATGGTATTCTGAACCGAATTCACAAAACATACTGTACATGTGGTAGATCCATCCGGTAACACACTGTTACAGACTTTGCAATTATGCTTTTTAGTTTTTGCTAGTGCCTTACTCATTATGGCGACAGACAAAACAATACACAAAAACAGACACTTGCACGACTCAGTAAAATAGCAGTAAGGTGTCTCTGTATATATATCTGGCCAAGTGCAGTACACGTGGCCAGTACTATGAAATGTGATCCCAAATTCCCACTAACACCCCTGCGCCTTCGGTGGAGTAGAGATGTAGTACTGGAACGTTCTGGAATCACAGCAGGAAGACACAGGAAGCATGGTTAAAATGGCTGCCATGCTTATACATATAATCACAGTGCATTTCATACTGATCTTATAAACAGTCTCCCTGCCAGCATAAACATCTTTATATATCTATATAAATGTGTGCTATACTACCAACAGCCTGATGCTGCTGCTGTCCCTTCTCCCCCCCCCTCGCATCTGCTCATAGCGTGCAGTGCGGTCCGGGCATCGGGCACCCCTGCGCCGGGACCAGGAAGACTGGGAGCGCGTGTTAGCGCTATGTACCGGCCCACAGCTGATACCAGCGGCCGGCGGAGCATCGGGAGAAGCGGCGGCCGGACCAGCGGCGACTTCAGAGACGCGGGGAGCGGATGGGCTGTGAGAAGCGCCGGACCAGCGCGTTATAAGACCCGGCGGCCAGAGCAGTTGAACGGCTATGTTACCCGGCGGCCGGAGCCGCTGCGGCGAGCGGCAGTCAGACGAAAGAAAACCAGCGCCTTCCCCACACGTCGGGGCGGCAGCGGAAGCTGACCGCCCCGTTCTCCCCTCACATACCTGCAATTGTTGTCTGTGATGAGGCTCCGACGGGGCTTCTCAGTAAGCGCCGGCCAGCCTGCAGGATGTGTATGTGTGGCTGTGAGGGAGCTCTTTCAGAGAGGCCCGACACGCCCCTGCTGCTATCAGCAGCTGCACTATCCCTGACCCTGCCTTTTGGAAGGGGGAAAGGGATGTATAAAAATAGAGAAATATAAAAATGAAAATATTCAAAGTAATTGTGACCTGAGCCACAGAGCTGTTACTACTTCGAGCACAGAAAAAACACTGAGAGGTACTCGGGGATATGGAGGGGTGGAGTGTTCTAAATTTAAATATTCAGTGCTGTTCCTACGGAAGCCCGTCCATATCCCAAGAGTACTCCAGTGACCCCTAGTGGATGATAAAGAAACAGGATGTACCCGATTGTACATACAGATTGATCAGCTCGAATCTTGTTATCTTCTGTACGCTTGCATTTTTACTATTTTATACCTTCTATGTTATATGTTGTATTAAACATTTTGTGAAAAACCCCAATAATCCCTGCTGGTGGATTTTTACCATTGAGGATTTGCTTATCCTTAGGAGGTTTTTTAGATACAACTACTTCTATTTTTTATGGTGAAATATGCTTTAAAACTGTACGCGCTATGATATTTCTGTTTTATTTCTTTTTACATATGTGCACTGGTCATGAGACCGAAGAAAGTGTATATACCAGATAAGTGATGTCCATACATTACCACTTGATTCACTTCATATTAATTCTTTAAAGAAACACTAAATAGGCGCCCTTATCTTCACTAGTTTCATATTTATCCTTTATGTGCCATCCAAGCACATATCACATTGTTTAAGGTTGCGGCCACCCATTAATTGGGTTAGTTTTATATATTTTACGTTATATATATATTTATTCTTTTAAAATCACAGATTCACGTGCACTCTTAGTGCCCACTGAACGTTACCCGTGCGCCCCCGCATCTATTTGTTTTTTTTATATATATATATATATATATATATATATATATACACACACACACATTATTTATATATACATATACTGCATATATGCAAATATACGGCACTGGTACTGAAGTACAAGAAGTCATTTGCCTCCAGGGGATAGCTGTCCCGACATATACATGCAGAATGGCAGCACCCGGAGACTCAATAATGCAAAAGAAGTGCTTTTATTTTTAAAATAAATTTTGGGGAAAAAAGCACTTAATTTGCATTATTGAGAGTCTCCGAGTGCCGCCATTCTGTATAATTGATTCTGGCACTGTAGCAGCTGTAATACACTAAAAAAGTGCCAGCTATTTGTGTGTATATATATATATATATAATATACATATTATATATATAATATACATATATATATATATATATATATATATATATATATATATATATACACACACAGGTTGAGTCTCCCTTATCCAAAATACTTGGGACCAGAGGTATTTTGGATATCGGATTTTTCCGTATTTTGGAATAATTGCATACCATAATGAGATATCATGGCAATGGGACCTAAATCTAAGCACAGAATGCATTTATGTTACATATACACCTTATACACACAGCCTGAAGGTCATTTTAGCCAATATTTTTTTATAACTTTGTGCATTAAACAAAGTGTGTGTACATTCACACAATTCATTTATGTTACACATACACCTTATACACACAGCCTGAAGGTCATTTAATACAATATTTTTAATAACTTTGTGTATTAAACATAGTTTGTGTACATTGAGCCATCAAAAATCAAAGGTTTTACTATCTCACTCTCACTCAAAAAAGTCCGTATTTCGGAATATTTGGATATGGGATACTCAACCTGTATATATAATATATATATATATATATATATATATATATATATAATATACATATAATATATATATATATATATAATATACATATATATATATATATATATAATATACATATATATATATAATATATATATATAATATACATATATATATATAATATATATATATAATATACATATAATATATATACATATAATATATATTATATATATATATACATATAATATATATATACATATAATATATATTATATATATATATACATATAATATATATATATACATATAATATATATAATATATATATACATATAATATATATAATATATATATACATATAATATATATAATATATATATACATATAATATATATAATATATATATACATATAATATATATAATATATATATATACACATATAATATATATAATATACATATAATATATATATATATATACATATAATATATATATATACATATAATATATATATATACATATAATATATATATATACATATTATATATATATACATATAATATATATAATGTATACATATATAATATATATATATATATATATATATATATATATATATATATATATCACAGAGACGTCCTGCTGCAGATTTCAACTTATCGGTATTCATTAACCTTCATCTCTGTGTCCGGTTCATCAAGAGTCCATGAGTGTCGCCTATACCAACATATATGTATTATATACACACATACACAGTCGAACACACACACACACATATATATATATATATATATATATATGTCACTCACGGGGGGGGGGGGGGGGGGGGTGCGCCGCACGTCGTATGGGGGCTTGCCACAGGTCCGGGGTCATGGACTTGCGGCACCACCCCATTTCCATGGAGACCATGGAACTAGAGAGCCGGAGGCCTTCCCGGCTCTCTGAGTGACCAATTCGGCCCACCTGCCCGTCGGCTCTTCTGGCATGTGACAGAAGTGCCAGATGGCCAGTCTGGCCATGCATACAGATGTACCCACTCTTCATCTAGGTGCATTCACCCGTCGTTCACCGTGACACACACACACATATATGTATATATATATATAGAAACCCCCCTCAACAAATCCTGCGTTTGCCCCTGAGGTCATACAGGCACGTGGAGGCCACACACACTACTGAGCCTCATTTTGACTTGTTTTAAGGACATTACATCAAAGTTGGATCAGCCTGTAGTGTGTTTTTCCACTTTAATTTTGAGGGTGACTCCAAATCCAGACCTCCATGGGTTAATAAATTTGATTTCCATTGATAATTTTTGTGTGATTTTGTTGTCAGCACATTCAACTATGTAAAGAACAAAGTAATTAATAAGAATATTTAATTCATTCAGATCTAGGTTGTGTTATTTTAGTGTTACCTTTATTTTTTTGAGCAGTGTATATATATATATATATATATATATATATATACACACACACACACACACACATACACACACACACATATATATTGCAGAAAGGACAGCACCAATAGGAGATATACAGTGCATCCGGAAAGTATTCACAGCACTTCACTTTTTCCACATTTTGTTATTTTACAGCCTTATTCCAAAACTGAATAAGGTATTTTTTCCCCTTAAAATTCTACACACAATACCCCATAATGACATTGTGAAAACAGTTTTTTTTTTTGTGATTTTTGCAAATTTATTAAAAAATAAAGAAAACTAAGAAATCACATGTACATAAGTATTCACAGCCTTTGCTCAATACTTTGTTGATGCACCTTTGGCAGCAATTACAGCCTCAAGTCTTTTTGAATATGATGCCACAAGCTTGGCACACCTATCTTTGGACAGTTTCACCCATTCCTCTTTGCAGCACCTCTCAAGCTCCATCAGGTTGGATGGGACGTGTTGGAGCACAGCCATTTTCAGATCTGTCCAGAGATGTTCAATCGGATTCAAGTCTGGGCTCTGGCTGGGATACTCAAGGACATTCACAGAGTTGTCCTGAAGCCACTCCTTTGATATCTTGGCTGTGTGCTTAGGTTCATTGTCCTGCTGAAAATAGGATTTTGGTACTTACCAGGTAAATCCTTTTCTTTGAATCCATAGGGGGCACTGGAGTACTCTTGGGATATGGACGGCTTCCACAGGAAGTAGGCACTGAATAAATTAATTTTGGAACTATACCTCCCCTCCATATCCCTGAGTACCTCAGTGTTTTTTACTGAGCCGAACAGGAGCGAAAGAGAGGTTGACAATGGAGCATTACATATAACATAACAGACAACAATAAAGTTGACCCAACATTACTGACAACTAAACAGTTGACACCATAACTTGTTAATCTGAACCAGTCGGTGAAAGTGTGTTACCATAAGATCTACTGAACCTACCCCAAACCAGGTAAACTGCTCTGGGTGGGCGTCCAGTGCCCTCTATGGATTCAAAGAAAAGGATTTACCTGGTAAGTACCAAAATCCTATTTTCTTTTTCATCCACTAGGGGTCACTGGAGTACTCTTGGGACGTACCAAAGTTTCCCCCGCGGGCGGGAGAGCTGTTTGGCACCTGTAACACTAGGCGGCCAAAGCTAGATGCTGATGCCGCAAACGTATCAAACTTGTAGAGGCGCACAAACGTGTGCACCGAAGACCATGTAGCCGCCCGGCAAAGCTGTGTCGTAGAAGCTCCACGACTCGCTGACCATGATGTTCCCACAGCACGTGTGGAATGAGCTGTTATCGATGTAGGCGGCTGTAACCTAGCATGAAGGTAAGCCTGACGTATGGTCACTTTAATCCAACTGGATAAGGTCTGCCTAGAAGCTGGCCAACCCATCTTGGCAGCATCATAAAGAGCAAACAACGTATCCGTCTTACGAACGGTCGACGTTCGGGATACATAAATGCGTAATGCGCGTACCACATCCAACCTACCAGAGTCTCCTGTTAACATAGGAACTACTATTGGTTGATTGATGTGAAAAGATGACACTACCTTTGGTAGAAAAGCAGAATTCGCTCGGAATTCCGCTCTGTCATCATGAAACACTAAATACGGTGGTTTGCACGACAAAGCACCCAATCTGAAACACGCCTTGTTGACGCTAAGGCTAAAAGAAACATTATTTTCCCAAGTGAGAAATTTAATATCCACTTGTTGTAAGGGTTCATAATAAAAAGACTAAGAAATCTAAAAACCAGATTCAAGTCTTATGGCGCAGTAGGTAGAGTGAATGGAGGCTGAACTCTGAGGACACCCTGCATAAAAGGTGTGAACCGATGGCAATAGGGCCAATCTACTATGAAAATAAATGGACAACGCCGATATCCGCACTTTTAGTGTGGATAAACTCAGACCTCTATCTAACCTAGGCACGCCAAATTCTGTAATAATGAGCTGCCGTAACCGGCTTCCTAGCTCGTAACATGGTTGGAATACCCGATTCTGGAATGCCCTCTCTTCTTAAGAGGGCTGTCTCAACAGCCACCCCGTCAAACGCGGCCGCGCTAAATCGGGTAAAAGGAACGGACCCTGCTGTAACAGGTCAGAACGTAGTGGGAGCGGCCAAAGACCGACTGCGAGTAGACCGCGGAGATCCGAGAACCAAGCTCTCCGAGGCCAAAGAGGCGCCACTAGTATAACTGTGACGGACTCTCCTTTGATCCGTTTTAGCCACAGAGGGAGCAGCGGAAACGGTGGAAATAGATACGCGAGACTGTATGGCCACGCGATTGTGAGAGCATCCACCGCCACTGCCTTTGGATCTCTCGTTCTGGACACGACCTAGGGCGTTTGAGGATTGTGGCGAGATGCCATCAGGTCCACCTGCGGGTAACTCCACTTCTGGACCAGCATGTGAAATACTTCTGGATTTAATGCCCATTCTCCTGGATGAAAATTCAGACGGCTGAGATAATCCGCCTCCCAGTTGTCCACTCCCGGAATGACTACTGCCGACAATATCATTTGGTGATACTCGGCCCAATAGAGGATTCAAGCTACAGATGTGACTGCTTACATCTTTGCTTTTTTTTTTTTTTTTTTTTTTACAAATTTGGCACAACATGCAAAACACAGCTAAACTGTTTTTCATGAGAAGTGAGTGGATGAATTTTAACATTTTTGTTTGCCATAAAAGAATATGTATAAAGTAACATATTAAGGCAGCAAATTAAGAAAAAAAAAACACAAGACATGACTAAATCTCTGAGTATATAGCATGCAAAACCGTGCCATACATGACGGGACACAGCAAAGATGCACGTGGACACATCTGTACCTCCCGCATTGCCATACGGTTTTTCGTTCCTCCTTGTTTGTTGATGTATGCGACCACCGTTGCATTGTCTGACTGCACCTGAACAGCCTGAGCCTGCAGCCTGTGCACTGCTTATAGTAGCGCATTGTAAATTGCCCGGAGTTCCAGGACATTTATAGACAGCAATCTTTCGTGATCCGCCCAGTGACCCTGGAGCTGATAATTTTGAACTACAGCTCCCCAACCTCTGAGACTTGCGTCCGCCGTGAGAATTATCCAATTCCAGGCACCGAACCGTTTCCCTGCGGTTAGATTCTGTACTTTGAGCCACCAGAGTAGACACTCTCTGGCCCTTGGAGACCACCTCACTTCTGCAGTAAATCTGCAGATGCGAGCCCGACCACTGTGCGAACACATCCGATTGAAAAGGACGTGAGTGAAGTCCTCCGAACTGAAGCGCTTCGAAAGCCGCCACCATTGTCTAATAGGCGAATGCACAAGTGAACCGAGACTGTGCGTGGCTTGAGCACTAATTGTACCAGATGACGAATGACCTGTACTTTCTGTTCGGGTATGTAAATTCTTTGATTTACCGTATTGAGAATCATACCTAGGAATTGAAGTCGTTGAGACGGAATCATTCAGGAATTCGCGTAGACAATGGTAGGAAATCAGATTTTCCTCCCCACTTGGTCTGCGATCTATCTCGTTTGGAATCCGACTCCGCCTGTTAGGAACGTAGCCAAAGTGGACGTTATGCGCTACTAGCGAAGCTGAAAACGCAAGAACCAACTGCCAACGTCCAAAGAAGCTGTAGGCAGCAAGAAGTGTAAGGTGGTCTTTATTTAGGGCAAACCTGAACTGGAATGCCCTGCCACTACAGCTTTGTTACCTCAAACCCTTACCAAAGCAGGGCGAAGCAACAGCCCTACTGCTGTGTAGGGTATACTATACTCCGATATGTAGTAAAACACCCAATAAATGCAATTGTCTCTGATTGGAAATTGTTCAGCCTTCGCTGAGAACCTGACGTACTGGCCTGGTGCTATGAGGGCTGGCGGCAAATCGACCGCAACAATGTAATTGAAACTGTCTGTGCAGTCTTTACGCAGAGTACTAACCACTATACGATCACGGCAACTTAAACGAGCCAGGTAGGAGACGAACCTACAATCTTGTTATGCATAGTCAGATGCGTTATACATTGCGCCACTGGCCCAGATTCGTATTTGTCCGACACACTGTGTGACCGACTTTGCAGCGAAGCTGCTTGTTTGATTATGCATAAATGCATATAGCAGAGGATAGTTTCAATCTGCCTACCTCTGGGTTATGGGCCCAGCATGCTTCCATTGCAGTACTCTGCTGCACATGTAAGTGCAAGAGATCATGTACTCCAACCAGTAAGTACACCACGGAAGTAACGTGTGTATAAACCTGCATTACCGTGCATGTGGTTACCAGCAATAGTGAATCTTCCTGTAGAGTCATGCTGTACAAAACAATTAATAAATTAAACTCCTAACAACACCCCGCTCCTCCAGAGTCTAAGTGTTGTAGGGCAGCAACTTCCGAGAAAGAACCAGGAAGTAACATTAAAAGAAAAAAAAAATTGTCCTACCATGGTTTTTTTTTTTTTAAAACACCTGTTAAACCAGGATCTGAACCAGTGTCCATGCAAACACAATGTTCACTGTGGCCGGAAAGCCTAACCACTTGGCTACAGAGCCACCTGTAAAAACAATAAGCAAAGCTGCTGTGGTGTGGCCATGTTTGCAGTGCTCAACAGATAGTGTTAATAAGCACTGAGTGCTGACCAATTATTCTTGCTTACTGCAAAATAGACTTTTAATGTCAGCATATTATATATATATATATATATATATATATATACATACATACATACACACACACACACACACACACACACACACATACAACAATGTATATTCACACATGTTCAGACTTTAATAAATATATATATATTCTATATATATGCCATACCCTCCAACATGACCCGCCCCACTAGGTACAAAATGCTCTGTTTCTGGACTTCCCTCTGAATTTATTATTGCCATCACCAGTGAAGAAACAGCTTTCTTATCATTTAACTAGTTCAACACAGGTGATGGAAATCATAAATTAAGAGGGAAGTCCAGGAACAGAGCATTTTGTACCTAGTGGGGCGGGTCATGTTGGAGGGTCTGTATATATGCATACCTCTATACACATATCCTGATACACAGGTATAACACATTTTTACAAGTCTGAAACTAAATGTGACCTCGCACAGGCTTAAAACCTGAGATGACTGCTGCTTGACCACAGCTTAGTTAATGGGCCCTTCTAGTGGCCGGCGCCGGGAGCGCGCTCTGGAGAGCTATCCTGACTGTAAAACCTATGGTAGGTTTATATTGATAGTGTAAGCCCAAACTGAGCTATTTTTAACAGTTTAAACTAGCATGTAATAGTATGCAATCTAGTTGGATCACCAGTTTCCCCCAGATGGCAAAACAGTATGCAACCCTGCTTAGCTTCCAAGCTCAGATGAGTTTGGGCGTATCCAGTGTGGTGTGGCTGTAGATTAAAAATACCTACAGCACCTTGTACTCCCAGGTGGCTAATCAGGCCCAACACTGCTTAGCTTCCAAAATCAGATGAGATTGGGCGTATCCAGTGTGGTGTGGCCAAGTGAATTAAGCCAAAGCTGCTGCAGGTGAGTGAACTCACACGGCTCCACAGATACTGTTTTATAAGCACCATGTGCTGACCAATTGTTATAACATATCTTACTTTACAACAAATGAACAAAGCCAGTATTTGGCTGCCACAACCATGATTCAGATTTGCAGTCTTTAGGATAATATCATTATAAACAGTTATGATATAAATAATTATGTATATCCATGTTTTAGACATGGCAGGGAAACTGCTTATTAGTAATTGCTGGTGTCTTACTCATGCAGACAGACAATACAAAAAAAACCAACCAAAACAAAAACAAAGACAGACAACTTGCACGACTCAGTAAATAGCACTAAGGTGTCTCTATAAATATATATCTGGCAAAGTGCAGTGCACGCCAGCCATATGCCTGCTCCCAAATTCTCCTTAACACCCCTGCGCCTTCAATGGAGGAGAGATGTAACACAGGAAATTCTGGAAATACAACAGGAAACATGGTTAATCTTGTTTTAACAAAGACTTCATAGCCTTTTGTAATACATATGCAGCGCTGCTGTATTCCCTTATCAATAAGAGTTGTTTTTAACCCCAATAATATGGGGCATGCAAAAATTGAGATAAAACTCAGTTTTGCTCCTCTCCACGGAAATCTTTAGTAAAAGGCGAAAGATTTGTTCGTTCTGAAGAGAAACCAGAGCATAATCATGAGATTTTATCCAGTGACCCTGACATTTCTGTGTGCAGGGAACATCACTGTGGCAGCAAAGTTACTCACTAGGCTAAGAAACCTGCCTTTTGACTCTCATTTGTGTGTCCCCCCATGCTCCGTATACCGTTCTCTATACACGGAGCCGGGCTATGGTGGAGAGGGAGCCCGAAGCGGCATTGAGGGCCTGGGCCACACACACACACACCCACAGTATCCCACACAGTGGGGCGGCAGCGTGAGCTGACCGCCCCGTTCAACATACCTGGACCATGTGGTGAGGGCTATGACGGGGCTTCTCTGTAAGTTCCGTCCAGCCTTTACTGCAGGTTTTAGTCCTGCAGGTGGTAGTGAGGGAGCTCTTTTTAGAGAGGTCCGACACCCACAGCTGCTAAAGCAGCCTTCACTTATCCCGGACCCACGCCTATTGGAAGGGGGGAAGGGATGTGGTAAATCGTTGAAAAAAGAAAAAACTTAGAAAAAAAATCCAATGAAATGTGGACCTCTGTGGCAGCAAAGCCACAAGCCTACTAACTGTGTCGAGCACAGAAAAAACACTGAGGTACTCAGGGATATGGAGGGGAGGTATAGTTCCAAAATTAATTTATTCAGTGCCTACTTCCTGTGGAAGCCGTCCATATCCCAAGAGTACTCCAGTGACCCCTAGTGGATGAAAAAGAAAGATGAACAGTCACCCCAGTCTGAGGTCAAGAGCGCTCTGTAACAGGTTTTGATCCAGGATGACTCAGTACATTGCTGCATTCATGTTTCCCTCTATCCTGATTAGTATCCCAGTTCCTGCTGCTGAAAAACATCCCCACACCATGCTTCACGATAGGGATGGTATTGGCCTGGTGATGAGCGGTGCCTGGTTTCCTCCAAACATGACTCCTGGCATTCACGCCAAAGAGTTCTATACTTGTCTCATCAGCCTGGAGAATTTTGTTTCTCATGGTCTGAGAGTCCTTCAGGTACATTTTGGCAAACTCCAGATGGGCTGCCATGTGTTTTTTTTTTACTAAGGAGTGGCTTTCGTCTGGCCACTCTACCATACGGGCCTGATTGGTGGATTGCTGCAGAGATGGCTGTCCTTCTGGAAGGTTCTCCTCTCTCCACAGAGGAATGCTGTAGCTTAGTTGACCATCTGGTTCTTGGTTACCTCCCTGACTAGGGCCCTTCTCCCCCGATTGCTCAGTTTAGATGGCCAGCCAGCTCTAGGAAGAGTCCTGGTGGTTCCGAACTTCCATTTACGGATGATGAAGGCCACTATGCTCATTGGAACCTTCAAAGCAGTAGATATTTTTTGTACCCTTCCCCAGATTTGTGCCTCGAGACAATCCTGTCTCAAAGGTCTACAGACAATTCCTTTGACTTCATGCTTGGTTTGTGCTCAGACATGCACTGTCAAGTGTGGGGCCTTATATAGACAGGTGTGTACAACAATTGAACAAGGAAAAAATAGACCCTTTGTGCGCTTAGTAGCAGCCCTTGGAAACCAAAGGAACCTTTCACCGTGATTCACAATAGTATAATAAAACAATGGATGTGGCACCACGTGGCGCTACTTGATACCCTCAAATCAAAATAGCCTTACACAATGGAGTCTGATTTGGTTCTCATAGATGGTCTCATATATGATAACATTTCAAAGGTCTAAAATGCAAAAAAACATACAGAACATAGTGCAACTCTGTTTAAAACACCAACAAGCTTTAGATTGTATGGTCTCACTCACATAAAGCGGTTGTAATATTGCATGTAGATAATCAGAAATGCTGAGATAGCTGCTGTCACTCAATGGAACAGATCTCCTTCATAGATGACTTAAAAGGAAAATAAAATAATAGTGCAACACAGTCTTAAAAGACAAACAAATTTAATAATGAATGCACTCACAGACATGAAATAAAATACAGCATGTAGAGGATCAGAGAGACTCTTGTACAAGAGGGCTGCTGCCGAAGAATAATCACCGCAAAGTCCCAGTAATGTGCCGTCTCCAGCCACACAGAGAACACAGCTCCCGTCCGTACGTCCTCGTCCTCACCAACTCCCTGAATTAGCGCTTTCGGACTTCGTCCTTCATCAGAAGCATGGGAGCTGATCCACCAGGCCGCACCTCGTACACCTGTCTCCTCCGGACACGTCCGTCCGGAGATGACGTCACCGGAAGTGACGGACCCGGAAATGAGATTGCGGCCATGTTCTCCCATATGCGTTCCACCATACCAGGAAGCAGAACGTCTGGTGTTTCTAATTCCGGGAAATCTCCAGATCATAGATGGTCATGCGTTCCATCATATAGTGTACTATAATCCACCATATATTCTTCCATAAATGAGTCCATCAATACATAAAATGAAGATAGAGATATGCAAATAGTGACTAGCTGATTAATATAAGATAAAGAACAAAATAATATAAAAGACAAAATGTTATAAAATAGGCTTGTGCGATTACAATTCTAATCCATCTGGCCAAGGTTTGCTTATTCACAGGCAAGAAATAAATTACTAAGTAATTTTTATGGCGCTGATAATGAGCTGTTAACCTAGTGCTGCTAATAAATTTTGGGATAGTTAGTCCCCACAAATATAGACCACAAAAAGAAATTAGCCCTAGAGAGCTGAATTGATAAAAATTATATAACGCTATTTTATTAATACTCTGTATGATCCTACTGTTGCAACATTCATAAAAACCTTTATATTAATAAGGGCATAATATAGCACTGCATTCATTAAAAGAGTTCCATATAAAGATATATAGAATTGTATAAAGTGCTGGGACTCAAAGAGCGTAGTTCATCCAATTGTTATAGCCACAGTCCAGGAACAAATGAAAAGAATGGAATATTTACCAATTGCAATTGGAATAGGACTATGTGATGGCTTGGTTCAAGAATCCGCTTATTCCAATATATTAGCTTAGGTCCAGGTTTGCAGATAACCAGATCTCCAATAGGTGTTCCTATATCAGACTTCCAGGCTTGATTTTAGGATGAAATGGATGAGAGTCCAGCTACTCCACCAACATGTTTCGCTGTTTCACACAGGTTTTTCAAGCGTAAGGCATTTAAGGTCCACAGACTCAAGAGGTTCAAATGGAGACTCTTGTAGGGCATCCAGAACAACCGAAAAATCCAAAGGAGCCACAGGCGGAACATAGGGAGGCTGAATCCGTAAAACACTCTGAGTGAAAGTGTGAACGTCAGGAAGAGATGCAATTTTTCTCTGAAACCACACCAACAAGGCAGATATATGGACCTTGAGGGAGGCCAGATGAAGGCCCAAGTCTAGGCCTTGTTGTAGAAAAGCCAAAAGCCTGGAAGTTCTCTAAGTATATGCATCATAATTATTAGCAGCACACCAGGTGAAGTAAGAATTCCAGACCCTGTAATAAATCCGAGCCGAAGCTGGTTTACGGGCTTTCAACATAGTTTGAATGACCACCTCAGAGAATCCTTTTGCTCTCAGGAGTGAAGCTTTAAGAGCTACGCCGTCAAAGCCAGTCGAGCCAGAACCTGGTAGACACAAGGGCCCTGAACGAGTAGGTCAGCAGAAGAGGACGCTCTATCGAGAGACCCTGCAGGTCTGAGAACCAATGCCATCTGGGCCACGCTGGAGCGACTAGAAGTAGTATTCCTCCTTCTTGCTTGAACTTCCGTATTACCGTGGGCAGGAGTGACACTGAAGGGAACACGTATGGCAGCCAAAAGTTCCATGGAATTGCCAGTGCATCCACGAACGCAGCTTGAGGATCCCTTGTCCTTTGCTCCAAAGACCGGAACCTTGTGGTTGTGTCGAGACGCCATCAGGTCTACAACTGGTAGGCCCCACCTGTCCACTAGGAGTTGAAACACTTCTGGATGAAGACTCCACTCTCCGGCGTGTACGTCTTGATGACTGAGGAAGTCCTAGTTGAGGACTCCCAGAATGAACACTGCCGATATTGCTGGCAGATGGCGTTCCGCCCATTGAAGGATTTTTGATACTTCCATCATTGCCATGCGGCTTTGAGTGCCGCCTTGATGATTTATGTACGCCACCGTGGTGGCGTTGCCTGATTGTACTTGAACAGGCCTGTTCTGTATCAAAGGTAGGCAAGTGTCAATACATTGAACACTGCCCGCAGTTCCAGAATGTTTAATCGGGAGGAGAGATTCCTCCTTGGTCCATCGACCGTAGAGTGAGTGTTGCTCCAACACCGCAGACTGGCGTCCGTTGTCAGTAGGACTCAGGTGGAGATCCAGAAGGGATGACCCCTGTTTAACTGTCGGTCCTGTAGCCACCAGCTCAGTGACCGACGTACCTCCGGATTTAAGGAAATCATTTGAGACCTGATCTGATGGGGCAATCCGACCCACCTGGCAAGGATTAACCTCTGCAGAGGGCAGGAATGAAATTGAGCGAACTCTACCATGTCGAAAGCCGACACCATGAGGCCTAGTACTTGCATCGCCGAGTGTATCAACACTCTCAGGCGAGAGAGGAAGTGTCTGATTTTGTCCTGAAGTTTCAGGACTTTCTCCGGAGTCAGGAACAGTCTTTGGCTATGTGTGCCCTGCAGTGCCCCCAGGTGACCATGCTCTGAGGAGGGACTAGCGAGGACTTCTTCCAATGGATGAGCCACCTGTGGGCTTGTAGGAATTGGACCGACATCTCGTTGACTGAGGAGGACATCTTGGGAGTTCACCAGAATCAGCAAGTCATCCAGATACGGTAGGATCCTGATTCCCTGACGACGGAGGAAAGCTGTCATCACGGCCAAGACCTTGGTAAAAATCTGAGGTGCCGTGGCCAGTCCAGATGGCAGAGCCTGGAATTGAAAATGAAGGTTGCCAATAGCAAACCGCAGATATTGCTGATGCGAAATGGCAATAGGAATGTGCAGGTAAGCATCCTGTATGTCCAGAGATACCATATAGTCCTCGGGTTCCATGGCCAGCACAATAGACAGCAGGGTTTCCATACGGAATTTGGACACTCTTACAAACTTGTTCAATGATTTGTGGTTAAGGATAGGCCAGAAACACCCATTTGGTTTCGGAACTAGAAACAGGGTCAAATAGTAGCCCCTGCCTCTCTGGGATAGAGGAACCAACACTACCACTCCTGTTTCCAGGAGGGATTTCACAACCAAGTGTAGAGCTTGTGCTTTCAACAGAACCGAAGGGATAACCGGCGAACAGAACTGGCGAGGAGGACGTCTCTTGAAAGAGATTGAGTACCTGTGAGAAACAACTTCCTGCACCCAGGCATCTGAAGTGGTCTTTAACCAGGCTTGGACGAACTGCAGAAGTCGGCCTCCCACCCTGGGGTCCCCCAAGGGGAGGCTCGCTCCATCATACAGCAGGCTTGTCTTGTTTGGACGGGCGGCCCAGGATTGCTTAGATTTGGGCTTAGTGGTTTTGGAAGTACGAGCCTGTCTTGGGTACGCCTGACCTTTTGCTTTACCTGGAGGTCGAAAGGAATGAAAAGTTGTACTTGGCAGAAACGCAGTCTTGGCTGTCGCCAAGTCAGTCACAATCCTGTTCAGATCCTCCCCAAATAGTATGTCTCCCTTAAAAGGAAGCACCTCCAAGGTCTTTTTACAGTCCAGGTCCACTTCCCAGGACCTCAGCCACAGAATCCGGCGAGCCAGGATAGACGTAGTAGACGCCTTGGCTGCCATGACCCCTGCATCAGAGGTCGCCTCCTGAATATAGTGAGAGGCTGTGGTAATATACAACAGATATTGTCTGTGTCAGAAAAATCCTGAGGCAGCTCATCCTCAATTGCCTGAACCCATGCTTCAATTCCTTTTGCCGCCCAAGAGGCAGCCATAGTGGGTCTATGCACAGCACCGGTAAGAGTGTAAATAGACTTCAAGCAACCCTCCTCACGCTTATCTTTCGGTTCCTTCAGTGAGGTGACCGTGGTGACAGGTAGAGAAGATGACACCACAAGACGGGCGACATGAGAGTCCACCGGCGGTGCACAGGGGCGTAGCTATGATTAATGGGGCCCCATAGCAAATCCCCCCCCCCAAAAACAAACAAACAAAACACTGAAAACAAAAAACCTGCTGCATGGCACAAATAAAGGGTACTGCAACCCTAGTCACCTTCCCTTTGCCCTCACCCCACCACCACCACCGGACTCTGGGGTAAATGTATTAACTTTCCTGCAACACTCGTTATGTGACTGGTCCCGCTTCCGTCCTGATCGCAGAGAAACGGGCCAGAGCTTTGGCGCAATGTATTATCTGTGTACTTTACTTTCTTTATGTGTATGCGCCCCTCTGTGAGAACTCACCCGCCTCATAATTTCGGCTGTACGGGCGGGCACTCATCTCCTTTCCTCTAACAGCAGTGTGCTGCTGCTGCTGCAGGCACATCTACTGTTAATGTCCCATCCGGCAGGCTCCGTGTCTCTCCATGCTCACTAATGCTGGGAGGAGCCATGCTAAGCAATGCCACTGCTCCTCCCAGCATCAGTGAGAACGGGGAGACAGAGACATCCGTAACACTGACAGCAGATGTGTCTGCAGCAGCAGCACACTGCCGATAGAGGAGTAGACACGGGGCACAGGTCTCAGCTAGCAGGCAGCATTTCCAGGTGCAGGGGGAGGGCCGGGCCCTGTAGGTGGCCAGGGCCCCATAGCAACCGCACTCCCTGCACCTATGATACCTACACCTATGGGCGGTGGCGTTTCCCACTTGTTACTCAACTCCGCAGGGATAGGATAATGAGCTAGCATCTTTTTAGACAGGGAAAACTTCTTTCCTGGAGACGATCAGGATTCCTGACATATGTCAATTAAAATGTCAGAATGTGGTAAAACTACTTTAGCAACCTTCTGACGTTTGAACTTATCCGGTTTCTTAGACGTAGTAGGAGGCTCAAGCTCATCATCAATTTGGAGAATTAGCTTAATAGCCTCCACTAGGTCAGGAATATCAACCTGGGTTGTGGATTCCTCATCAGAAGCAGCTGTATCAGTGTCTGACGGATCTGTATATTCCCCATCCTCATCAGAAGAATCATACGAATTATTAGTGGATTGTGAGGAAGAAATGGCCCGCTTAGATAACCCATTGGCTCCAGAAGGGCGTGAGGTAAACTTTTGTCTAACCAAAGATTGATTTAATTGGTGTAACTGGGTAGACAGAGTATCCGCCCATGGTGGATTAACTTCAGGGACTATATGGGGTTGTAATGGCACAGGACGTCCCACACGGGGCGCATTACAAGTGTAGTCAGCATTTTTTAAAACGCTGCCCAAGGTGGGTCCTGATTGGCCACAGGTGGACTGGGAGATGTATGACACCCAGCGCCTGAACCAGCAGCTACCACTTCCCCCCCACTGGTAAATCCGTGGCGACAGCACTGCATGATGCAGGAGCGTCCGTGGATTTCCCGCCCTGTGTAGCAGACATTATATGGAAACGTAGCCTTAGGGCGTAACAGTACAATATAGCCAGACAAAATACCAGCAAATAATCCCCTGTGTTATGTGACAGTAAACACAGAGCACAAACAGAGGATTTAAGTGGTGTGGGGTGACTGAAAAACACAGTGAAAAATACAAACAGTATAACCTGTGTAGTACTATATATTATATTAGACCCTGACGCACCTAGCTCCCCAGGATACAGAATATAGTGATAGCAAAACGTGTGATACACAACAAGAATGGAATCCACACAGCAGCTACATGCACACTAAGTCACAGGTACAATGCAGAAGTTATTACAGATAAATAAAACTGCACAGGTCCTGTCTCACCGATAAGGCATCCACAACGATCGCCCCCACAGCCCCCAAGTGAGTCATCCGATGTGACGAAACTGGAGACGATTTTCCCTAAGTTATGAGTCACTTGCCCCTGCAAACTCGTTATTGTTGTTGCCGATGACAAAGAGCAATCTCTGTGACTGTGCCAGGATTAAAAGATCCTAGGTATGGGGAAAACCTTAACCCCTATTGCAGAGATAAGGTGTTGTTACCCCCATATTTCTGGTAATTACTCTGGGGACTGTGGCTAACCCAAAGGGTAAAACCTAGAACTGAAAAATGCTTTTTTGGAGTATAGCAGAACCTTGGATAACACTGATGGACAATGGTATAGAAACCTGTAGGTAAGCCTCTTGTATCCTCAGGGATCCATAAAAACTCCTGGCTCCATGCCACACATAAGGAACGTACGATTCCATGTTTCCAAATGTATTTGCTCAGCATTTTTCGGATTGAGCATGAGTCGAAATGACTCTTTTGGCTTCCGACTAAGCCAGGTTGAAGTAAAACCTTGTCCTTATTTGCCAGAGGAACTGGAATGACTATTCCTGACTGAAGCAAATTTCTGACCTGCTTCTTGCAAAGCCAGGTCTTCGTCTATAGCCGAGACAGGCTGTCTTAAAATCAAAAAATTAAGATTTTAATCCTACCGGTAAATCTTTTTCTCGTAGTCCGTAGAGGATGCTTCCAACTCCGTAAGGACCATGGGGATAGACGCGCTCCGCAGGAGACATGGGCACTTTAAGAAAGAACTTTAGGTATGGGTGTGCACTGGCTCCTCCATCTATGCCCCTCCTCCAGACCTCAGTTAGAGAAACTGTGCCCAGAGGAGACGGACAGTACGAGGAAAGGATTTTTGTTAATCCAAGGGCAAGATTCATACCAGCCCACACCATTCACACCGTATAACTTGTGTTACATACGAACCAGTTAATAGTATGAAACAACACAGCATCAGTTCGAGACCGATGAAAACTATAACATAACCCTTATGTAAGCAATAACTATATACAAGTCTTGCAGAAGTAGTCCGCACTTGGGACGGGCGCCCAGCATCCTCTACGGACTACGAGAAAAAGATTTACCGGTAGGTTTAAAATCTTATTTTCTCTTACGTCCCAGAGGATGCTGGGAACTCCGTAAGGACCATGGGGATTATACCAAAGCTCCCAAACGGGCGGGAGAGTGCGGATGACTCTGCAGCACCGATTGAGCAAACAGGAGGTCCTCCACAGCCAGGGTATCAAACTTATAGAACTTTGCAAAGGTGTTTGAACCCGACCAAGTAGCAGCTCGACAAAGTTGTAAGGCCGAGACGCCTCGGGCAGCCGCCCAAGAAGAGCCCACCTTCCTAGTGGAATGGGCCTTAACCGATTTTGGTAACGGCAATCCAGCCATAGAATAAGCCTGCTGAATCGTGTTACAGATCCAGCGAGCAATAGTCTGTTTTTTTTTTGTTTTTTTTAAACATTAGATTTTTATTGAAATTTTTTTTACACAGAAATGGGGAACAGAAAAAAGAGTAAAGGGGAACATAGGGGTAGTCCGGAATGGTTACCATAATCAAAGCACTTTTAACGCACAGCTGGATGAATATACAATCGGTTACATTGGGCGTTCAGAATCAAGAAGAAGAGAAAAAAAAACACACAAAAAAAAGTAACTTAGCACAAACCAACAAAAATAAAATTTTTTTTTTTTTTTTTAAAGAAATTGTCTGATAACACAACATTCTTAAAGAGGTCAATCTAGGTGGGGTGTAGCACAGATAAATCAATTGGAGAGCTATAGACAGTTAGCCTACCTTCTCTCCCCCTATAGTCGGACCAACCTAACCATTTCAGGTGAACAGAATTAGCTGAGGAAGAGTATTTAGCTTCCGCTGTTTAAAAAATAAAATGTTTGTGAATCTTATTTTGAATAAACGTTAGAGAAGGGAGATTTTCAGATTTCCACAATTGGGCTATAGCAGCTTTAGTGGCTATCAGAATATGCCCCAAGACGTAACGATCACCTATAGAGAGGTGGTCTACGAACAAATGAAATAATGCTAAAGATGGGTCCAGGGGGATGGTGAATCCTAAAATCATGCTAACCATACTGAAAACCTCTCTCCAAAGTGGTTGTATAAGTGGGCACGCCCAGAAGATATGAAAGATATCCCCCGTTGAGCCACATTTCCTCCAACATAATTTAGATTGTGAAGGCCAGATTCTATTTTGTCTTTCAGGGGTGAAATAGGCCCTCTGTATAAGCTTATAGAACATTTCGGAGTGGTTAATACATTTGGAGACTTTAAAACAAGACCTAAATATACTGTCCCATTCTGCATCAGTAAAGGATCTATTCAAATCTCTTTCCCATAGAATCTGAGCTTTGAATTTAGACTGTGTGCTGTCAGTTCATTGAAATTGATACCACCACATAATCCCATATTTATGTGAGGGCGTCTCCAGTCGGCTTTTAATGTAAGCCGGAAAAGTAGGATTGTGAAGATGCGGAGCAAGTGAGCATAACCAACTTCTCACCTGCAAATATTTGAAAAAGTCTTGGGTCCGAATCCCAAATCTCTCTCGAATTTGAGAAAAGGACATCAAGACGTCACCTATAAAAAAATCGCCCACAGTGGAGAGGCCCTTCCGAATCCAATCTACTAGGGAAATATTAGGAATCAATGACATAAGAGCGGATAACGACAGACAGGGGGACGGTAATACAATCTCTTCCAAAGAAGACACTAGTTTATGCCATGAATCTAGGGTCGTTTTAATAGACTTGCAAGATCCGGACAAGCTTTGGGCAGCAGAGGGGGGCAACCAAAACAAATCAGGAAGGGTAACAGTGTTCAAATAATAAGAATTTACTCACCGGTAATTCTATTTCTCGTAGTCCGTAGTGGATGCTGGGTACTCCGTAAGGACCATGGGGAATAGACGGGCTCCGCAGGAGACTGGGCACTCTAAAAGAAAGATTAGGTACTATCTGGTGTGCACTGGCTCCTCCCTCTATGCCCCTCCTCCAGACCTCAGTTAGAGAAACTGTGCCCGGAAGAGCTGACACTACAAGGAAAGGATTTGGAATCCAGGGTAAGACTCATACCAGCCACACCAATCACACCGTACAACTCGTGATAACTATACCCAGTTAACAGTATGAATAACAACTGAGCCTCACTGAACAGATGGCTCATAACAATAACCCTTTAGTTAAGCAATAACTATATACAAGTATTGCAGACAATCCGCACTTGGGACGGGCTCCCAGCATCCACTACGGACTACGAGAAATAGAATTACCGGTGAGTAAATTCTTATTTTCTCTGACGTCCTAGTGGATGCTGGGTACTCCGTAAGGACCATGGGGATTATACCAAAGCTCCCAAACGGGCGGGAGAGTGCGGATGACTCTGCAGCACCGAATGAGCAAACTCAAGGTCCTCCTCAGCCAGGGTATCAAACTTGTAGAATTTTGCAAACGTGTTTGACCCTGACCAGGTAGCAGCTCGGCAAAGTTGTAATGCCGAGACCCCTTGGGCAGCCGCCCAAGAAGAGCCCCCTTCCTCGTGGAATGGGCTTTTACTGATTTAGGATGCGGCAGTCCAGCCGCAGAATGTGCAAGGTGAATCGTGCTACAGATCCAGCGAGCAATAGTCTGCTTAGAAGCAGGAGCACCCAGCTTGTTGGGTGCATGCAGGAGAAACAGCGAGTCAGTATTTTCTGACTCTAGCCGTCCTGGAAACATAGATTTTCAGGGCCCGGACTACATCCAGCAACTTGGAAGCCTCCAAGTCCCGAGTAGCCGCAGGCACCACAATAGGTTGGTTCAAATGAAACGCTGATACCACCTTAGGGAGAAATTGGGGACGAGTCCTTAATTCTGCCCTGTCCCTATGGAAGATCAGATAAGGGCTTTCACACGACAAAGCCGCCAATTCTGACACACGCCTAGCCGAAGCCAAGGCCAAATATATATTTGACCACTTTCCACGTGAGATACTTCAACTCCACGTTCTGAAGTGGCTCAAAACAATGTGATTTTAGGAAATCCAACACTACGTTGAGATCCCAAGGTGCCACTGGAGGCACAAAAAGGGGGCTGAATATGCAGCACTCCCTTAACAACGTCTGAACTTCAGGCAGCATCTTTCCTAGCCTTTAACAGCGTAGGAATCACTTCATCTGGAACGCCCTTTTACGTTAGGATCCGGCGTTCAACCGCCAAGCTTTCAAACCTGCAGTAACAGGTCCTGTCTGAGAGACAGAGGCCATGGGTCCTCCGAGATCATTTCTTGTAGTTCCGGGTACCAAGTTCTTCTTGGCCAATCCGGAACTACGAGTATAGTTCTTACTCCTCTCTTACTTACTATCCTCAGTACCTTGGGTATGAGAGGAAGAGGAGGGAACACATAAACCGACTGGTACACCCACGGTGTCACTAGTGCGTCCACAGCTATCGCCTGAGGGTCTCTTGACCTGGCGCAATACTATTTTAGCTTTTGTTGAGGCGGGACGCCATCATGTCCACCTGTGGCCGTTCCCAACGGTTCACAATCTGCGTGAAGACTTCTGGATGAAGTCCCCACCCTCCCGGGTGGAGGTCGTGCCTGCTGAGGAAGTCTGCTTCCTAGTTTTCCATACCCGGAATGAACACTGCTGACAGTGTTAGCACGTGATACTCCGCCCATCGGAGAATCCTTGTGGCTTCTGCCAACGCCATCCTGCTTCTTGTGCCGCCTTGTCGGTTTACATGGGCGACAGCTGTGATGTTGTCTGACTGAATCAGCACCGGCTGGTTTTGAAGCAGGGGTTCTGCTTGCCTTAGGGCATTGTAAATGGCCCTTAGGTCCAGAATATTTATGTGTAGGGAAGTCTCCTGACTCGACCATTGTCCTTGGAAGTTTCTTCCCTGAGTGACTGCTCCCCAACCTCGGAGGCTTGCATCCGTGGTCACCAGGACCCAGTCCTGAATGCCGAATCTGCGGCCCTCGAGAAGATGAGCACTCTGCAGCCACCACTGCAGAGACACCCTGGCCCTCGGGGACAGGGTGATCAGCCGATGCATCTGAAGATGCGATCCTCACTTGTCTAACAGGTCCCACTGAAAGTTCTTTGCAAGGAACCTGCCGAAGGGAATTGCTTCGAAAGAAGCTACCATCTTTTCCAGGATTCGCATGCAATGATGCACCGACACCTGTTTTGGTTGCAGGAGGTCTCTGACCAGAGATGACAACTCCTTGGCCTTCTCCTCCGGGAGAAACACCTTCTACTGTTCTGTGTCCAGAAACATGCCCAATATCAGCAGACGCGTCGTAGGAACCAGCTGCGACTTTGGGATATTCATAATCCAGCCGTGCTGTTGTAGCACTTCCTGAGATAGTGCTACTCCGATCAACGACTGCTCCTTGGACCTCGCCTTTATAAGGAGATCGTCCAAGTACGGGATAATTATAACTCCCTTCTTTCGAAGGAGTATCATCATTTTGGCCATTACCTTGGAACACACCCTCGGTGCCGTGGACAGACCAAACGGCAACGTCTGGAATTGGTAATGGCAGTTCTGTACCACAACCTTGAGGTACTCCTGGTGAGGTGGGTAAATGGGGACATGTAGGTAAGCATCCATGATGTCCAGTGACACCATAATATCCCCCTCTTCCAGGCTTGCAATAACCGCCCTGAGCGATTCTATTTTGAACTTGAACTTCCTTATATAAGTGTTCAAGGATTTCAAATTTAGAATGGGTCTCACCGAACCGTCTGGTTTCGGTATCACAAACATTGTGGAATAGTAACCTCGTCCCTGTTGAAGAAGAGGAACTTTGATTATCACCTGCTGGAGGTACAGCTTGTGAATTGCCGCCAGTACTACCTCCCTTTCCTTGGGAGTAGCAGGCAAGGCTGATTTGAGGTAACGGCGAGGGGGAGACGTCTCGAACTCCAGCTTGTATCCCTGAGATACCTGTAGAACCCAGAGATCCACCTGTGAGCGAACCCACTGGTCGCTGAAGTTCCGGAGACGGGCCCCCACCGCACCTGGCTCCACCTGTGGAGCCCCAGCGTCATGCGGTGGACTTAGTGGAAGCAGGGGAGGATATTTGTTCCTGGGAACTGGCTGTCTGGTGCAGCTTTTTCCCTCTACCCCTGCCTCTGGGCAGAAAGGACGTGCCTCTGACACGCTTGCCTTTCTGAGGCCGAAAGGACTGTACTTGATAATACGGTGCTTTCTTAGGCTGTGAGGGGACCTGAGGTAAAAAGGTCGACTTCCCAGCTGTTGCTGTGGACACGAGGTCCGAGAGACCGTCCCCAAACAATTCCTCACTTTTATAAGGCAAAACTTCCATGTGCCTTTTAGAATCAGCATCACCTGTCCACTGCCGAGTCTATAATACTCTCCTGGCAGAAATGGACATTGCATTAATTCTAGATGCCAGCCGGCAAATGTCCCTCTGTGCATCTCTCATATATAAGACTACGTCTTTAATATGCTCTATAGTTAGCAAAATAGTGTCCCTGTCAAGGGAATCAATGTTATCTGACAGGGAATCAGACCATGCTGCTGCAGCACTACACATCCATGCTGAAGCAATAGCAGGTCTCAGTATAGTACCTGAGTGTGTATACACAGACTTCAGGATAGCCTCCTGCTTTCTACCTGCAGGCTCCTTTAAGGCGGCCGTATCCTGAGACGGCAGTGCCACCTTTTTTGATAAGCGTGTGAGCGCTTTGTCCACCTTAGGGGATGTCTCCCAGCGTAACCTATCCGTTGGCGGGAAAGGGTACGCCATTAGTAACCGCTTAGAAATTACTAGTTTCTTATCTGGGGAACCCCACGCTTCTTCACACAATTCGTTTAACTCATCAGATGGGGGAAAAGTCACTGGCTGCTTTTTCTCCCCAAACATAATACCCTTTTTTGTGGTAACCGGGTTAATGTCAGAAATGTGCAACACATTTTTCATTGCCGTAATCATACATCGGATGGCCCTAGTGGATTGTATATTTGACTCATTCTCGTCGACACTGGAGTCAGACTCCGTGTCGACATCTGTGTCAGCCATCTAAGGAAGCGGGCATTTTTGAGCCCCTGACGGCCTCCGAGATGCCTGGGCAGGCATGGGCTGAGATGCCGGCTGTCCCAAAGCTGCGTCATCGAACCTTTTATGTAAGGAGTTGACACTGTCGGTTAATACCTTCCACATATCCATCCACTCAGGTGTCGACCCCGCAGGGGGTGACATCACACTTATCGGCACCTGCTCCGCCTCCACATAAGCCTCCTCATCAAACATGTCGACACAGCCGTACCGACACACCGCACACACACAGGGAATGCTCTGACTGAGGACAGGACCCCACAAAGTTCTTTGGGGAGACAGAGAGAGAGTATGCCAGCACACACCACAGCGCTATATAATCAGGGATTTACACTAACACAAAGTGATTTTTCCCTATAGCTGCTTTACATATACAGTTTGCGCCTAAATTTAGTGCCCCCCCCCTCTCTTTTTTACCCTTTGAGCCTGGAAACTGCAGGGGAGAGCCTGGGGAGCTGTCTTCCAGCGGAGCTGTGAAGAGGAAATGGCGCCAGTGTGCTGAGGGAGATAGCCCCCGCCCCCTTCTCGGCGGACTTCTCCCGCTCTTATATTTATATTATGGCGGGGGATTTTTGCACATATATAGTTTTTTAGACTATATTATGTGCTGTTTGCCAATGTAAGGTACTCTAATTGCAGCCCAGGGCGCCCCCCCCCCAGCGCCCTGCACCCATCAGTGACCGGAGTATGTGGTGTGCATAGGGAGCAATGGCGCACAGCTGCAGTGCTGTGCGCTACCTTAATGAAGACCGGAGTCTTCAGCCGCCGATTTCCAGGATGTTCTTCTTGCTTCTGGCTCTGCAAGGGGGACGGCGGCACGGCTCCGGGACCGGACGACCGAGGCTGGGCCTGTGTTTGATCCCTCTGGAGCTAATGGTGTCCAGTAGCCTAGAAGCCCAAGCTAGCTGCAAGCAGGTAGGTTCGCTTCTCTCCCCTAAGTCCCTCGTAGCAGTGAGTCTGTTGCCAGCAGATCTCACTGAAAATAAAAAACCTAACAAATACTTTCTTTACTAGAAGCTCAGGAGAGCCCCTAGTGTGCAACCAGCTCGAGCCGGGCACAGATTCTAACTGAGGTCTGGAGGAGGGGCATAGAGGGAGGAGCCAGTGCACACCAGATAGTACCTAATCTTTTAGAGTGCCCAGTCTCCTGCGGAGCCCGTCTATTCCCCATGGTCCTTACGGAGTACCCAGCATCCACTAGGACGTCAGAGAAAAGAAGCTTTCAGAATGACCCAAGGTTTCATGCTCGAGGTGTCAAACCAGTCTCTAGACTGACTTAACAGACAAGCAGCATGATACTTTTCTATGTCAGGGAAAGCTACCCCACCGGATTGTTTGGGAAGAATAAGAATCTTTTTAGCAATTTTCGGCCTAGAGCCTCCCCACACGTATCTAATCAGGACCTGGTTAAATTTATTATAGAAGAGTTTGGGAAGGGGTCGTGGTATGGCGCGAAACAGATACATTAATTTTGGCAATAAGACCATCTTGGCAGCGGCAATCCTACCCAGCCAAGACACCTCCTGCAGCATCCACTCCCCAGTCAGCTCCGTAAAGGCTTTTAATAATGGGGCATAATTACATTCAATTAAATTATCTTCACTGGATAAATTAATCCCTAGATATCTCAGGGAGCAGGACTTCCAGGCATATTTGTACGATTCCTTCAACTTAGAGACCACAGTCGGAGATATATTTGAGTGGGAGGGCCTCAGTTTTATTAGTATTTTATTTATAAAAGGAAACATCCGAATAGTCTTGAAGAACGGCATGAAGAACTGATACACAGGAAAATGGAAAGTGATAGGCGCAAAACACATATAAAAGAGTCCTTACATCTGATATAGATGAATGTAAGAAAGTCCCCTTGTAATCCCTTTTTAGAGTGTTTGTAGGTGTCCTCTGTAACGTCCTCCAAAAAGTAGTCTCTTATCTCAAGACAAAGAAGCAAATCATAGGGCAGACCAATTTGGAAAAGGACGGGACAACAAAATTTATTTCACAGAACACTCACATTAGGTAAAAAAATACAAGGCATATAACCACACACGTAGGTGGGTAAACAGGGTGCTGGCAGCTGGAAAACGAATTACCCTCCCAAGAGGAAACACTGAAGAGTCCGGACTTCTACAGCGGATCAGAAGGGAAGAAGGTCATCCAAAGAAGACAGCTCCACTGCTCCACACCTGGTACCACTAGCTTGACGCGTTTCGGACGCCAACGTCCTTCATCAGAAGCATAGTGGTAGTCTCTTAGAGGGGCATATTTATACCCCTGAATATCATGTACAATTAGCCACACAAATGTCTTATTTTGCCCGCCAAAGAGCGCGGCGTTTCCAGCCGCGACCGGAAGTCGTCACCCGCGTCAAGCTAGTGGTACCAGGTGTGGAGCAGTGGAGCTGTCTTCTTTGGATGACCTTCTTCCCTTCTGATCCGCTGTAGAAGTCCGGACTCTTCAGTGTTTCCTCTTGGGAGGGTAATTCGTTTTCCAGCTGCCAGCACCCTGTTTACCCACCTACGTGTGTGGTTATATGCCTTGTATTTTTTTACCTAATGTGAGTGTTCTGTGAAATAAATTTTGTTGTCCCGTCCTTTTCCAAATTGGTCTGCCCTATGATTTGCTTCTTTGTCTTGAGATAAGAGACTACTTTTTGGAGGACGTTACAGAGGACACCTACAAACACTCTATAAAGGGATTACAAGGGGACTTTCTTACATTCATCTATATCAGATGTAAGGACTCTTTTATATGTGTTTTGCGCCTATCACTTTCCATTTTCCTGTGTATCAATTATTTGTGGATTTTTTTGTGAAAGGTTCCAGTGTTAGTGGTTGGCTGCACACACAATATTGGCAGCGCATGGTGTTTAATTTATTTCCGCATTGGCATGAAGAACTGGCAAGGAAGTCTCAGGATCAGAAAGACATAATAAAATATTGTCCGCAAATAAGCTGATTTTGTGGGAAATGCCCCCTATAATAGGGCCCCTAATCGAGTCCCAGGATCTAATGCAAGTAGCCAGGGGTTCTATCGCCAACGCAAAAATAATAGGAGATAACGGGCAGCCCTGACGAGTGCCATTAGAGATATTAAAGGGTGAAGAAAGACATCCATTAACAAAGACCCTCGCACAGGGCGTGGAATAGAGAGCCAGGATAGAGTCTAAGATCCTTCCAGAGAAGCCAAATTTGTCCAGAGTTAATCTCAAAGTCCCAGTTCAACCTATCGAACGCCTTTTCGGCATCCAGAAACAGAACTAGGAGGGGTTCTTTTTGATAAAGCTAAATATTTATCTTATATAAAACCCTTTATGAGGTCTAAGAACACTGTACGCTATTCACGTATGGAGTACCGTAAGGGTACGCACGTTGCGTAACAATCGCTTAGCCGTAGTCGAGACGCTCAAGCGTCACGTTCGCTCACGGCCAAGAGATCACAGGCAGGCACGCTATTGGCTGCCGACTAACGTAATGATTCGCTATAGCGTAGCGGACGCTCGGGACCACGAGGAGATCACCAGCGGCGCTGACGCTCACAATGTTAAACCTTTATATCTAAACCATAAACAATGTATTATGCAGCAGAACCTTAGTGTAATGATAGAGTGTAGATGCAACCTTGTGTAGCCTGATTATCTTAAAAGCTGTTCGAGCGTCACCGACGCTCTGAAAATACTTAACACTATAAGAAATACACAGATACCTGACCTTAGGGTCCAACGCCTTATATGAATGTTATTACTTGCAAAAAGAATAATACAATACAAGTTACACACTACAATATAACATAGACTAACTAACCAGATAACTACACAGGAAATACAATACAATACTATTACGTTTAAGAGAATACGAGAGAAAGAGGAGAAGAGAGAGAGAGAGAGAGAGAGAGAGAGATGGCTCAGAATAACAAGGAAGACAATATGATTACGGAGAAAAACTTACGCACAAAGGGGAACGATCGCATGCGCCTCTGGACATCCAGCTCCCGATTTTCAGCAATGAGAACCGTTGAAGAGTGAGAGCTGGATGTGATCGGCTTGTCTATTTATGCCCCACACACAATACAATTCAATGGTCCCTACAATCTCATTGTTCATTGGACACAGGAATTCCTCCTCGCATTATAACAAAAGGTCATAGGTTGATTCATACAGGTGGGCTGTGACGATTTCCAACTGCTCAGGTGGGTGGGAAACTAGGTTTCCCGCCGCATGGATAAGTAAGTGCAAATAATAGTAAATGGACATAAACTTCTTATGTCCATAACTATTCGCACGAGCGATTAATTCGCTTCAAACCAACACCGGAATATTGCTAATTAAATACTCTTCCGATGGATACTAAACATCACTGTATTACTCCTGTCTGACCCTTCGTATCAAACAAAGTGGGATTTCTCTGTCCATGAACATGCTACGTTAACTAAACTTTCAGAATCTATCAAAGGGACCATGATCTACAAAATACATTATATGGTGAAAATATGTAACGATTGAGTCGCACGCTACGAACACAAACTCTACCGTAAATGCACATACCGCGCGCCCGCGGGTGCCCGCAGCAGCGAGTATGCGCACGCACGGGAGAGCGCACGCATGCGCAGCGCGGACCTGTATGAGGTGCAAATATGGCAGTGTGCATAGTGATATTTTTCTGACTTTGACAGTCCACCCTTTGGCAGTCAACAATAACTGCCACTTCCTAAAACATTTCAAAAAGAGAAAAATATATGTCAGGGGTTAATACATTTACATGGTTGGGTAGGGGAGGAGAGGAGAAGGTAGGAAAAGGGTATGACCTAGTGAGATAGCAGAAGTATGTGTGTATGAATCCGTGTTTGGGGGTCATGTATCATCGTGCCGTACGTGTTTTAAATCAAGCTTCGAGGTATTGCGAAGTATACATTTGAATTCCTTCTTATCCCGTGGTACGGGTCTGTGGATGGGCTGTCAAACTTTACCGAGCTCTTTTCGGATTTTGGTTGTAACAAAATGGGGAGCACATTTTAGTTGATGATACATGAATGGGGGAATATGTGATTGCTGATATCTGTGCCTGTATTCCCTATCGACTATGTGTGTAATTACCTGGAGGTTGTAGAGATGAAGAAAAGACATAATTACGGTAAATGCAGTGGTATTCTATGTCAGGTAAATGAACATTTGTCGGTTGAAGTCTTGTTCGGTGTCTGTTGAATGCAGTCTTCTTTGTGCTTTTGCCAAAAGGCGTGTGGGCAAAAAGCTTTGTCAATGTCCATAGACTTACAAAAGTGTTGGGCTAGCGTAATTTTAAAATTTCTAGGGAAACTGGGGGTCTATGGAAAAGGTTCATCAAATATCTGTGTATAAGGTTGTCAAAACTTCTTCTTTAATCCATCAGTTGTCTGTATACAGGATCATCAAATTCCTCGTCAAAGTGGGTCTTTTACCTTGGAGAAAACGGAAAAACAGGTGAAAGAAACGGACCGTAGAAATCGCATTTTCATCACATCATTGTTTCTACATTTGGGTCATAAATCAAATCCATTGGAATTACAATTTCCTCACTCCTTAAACTCATTACTCTGGTACTACGTTTGCACTTCATTAAAGCCTGACCGCATCTAAATATCAAGCCAATCGTTATGACAACACCTAAGATACATAGGAGAAACTTCCCTACATCCATTATGACTCCTTGAGCCCATTCTCCTAAACCAGAGAACCAATTTCGCGGGTTCAACCATGACACCCAACCAGTCAGCTCATTACCTACAGCAGCAAGAGTGAGATTGTGTCTCCTGCGAAATTCCCACTTCAATTGGAGAATATCGTCCATCTTTTGGTCTATGACCTCGACCGGGTCCTCTGTACTATTCGTTATATATGTGCAGCATTTCACGCCGTACTGCGTTGCCAGTGTGACACAATATCCGCCTGTCACTGCTGTGAGGTAATTGAGAACCATTCTATGCTGGACCAGTTCTGTTTTATAAGCTTGAAGTTCTCTTCCAGTATACCTGAACGTGTCATCATACATTTCTGTGATATTGTCTAACAAATTTGCGAGCGCAGATATGTATTTATAATTCAACACTCCTCTGGTGGTGCGAGTGAAATCTAACGCGATTAGAAACTGAATCCCGGTGGATTCATGGATCATGTCAGAGGCCGGATGCTCTGTTCTTTCTATCAGGTGCCGTTTAACTACATGCTCGTAGTGGGTATTAGTATAAGGAGCTTGGGCAACACGGTGTATATCTTTCATTTTGGCATGTGATACAGTCATTACTTCAGGCAGTACTTTTCCAATATAACACAATCCTTCAGAGTTTGGGGCAAGCCACTTATACGCCTTCCTCCCGCATATGAAATATGCATCATCGGGGAGAACATATGGGACGGAGTAGGACATAACCATATTACACATCTTCCATGTGAAATCTCCTAACCCTAATTCTCCCATCTGTCTAGTACACGTACCAGTTTGTACGATATGTGCACAGTATCCTGGTGATACCTCTCCAACTCTCGTAATCCTACTTCCTAGGGTATACCTATATCGGAAATATTTTCCACTACTGGCTATGTGGCGTATAAGCTCTGTATCTGTAGGCATTCTATCTGCTCTATATGAAAAGGTCATGGTTTGGTTACTCCATGACACTTCCCAATTTCCCGGCTTTCGGGGATTGGAAATGTTAAAACATATTAGGGATCTATCCACATGATATTGGTGGAGCTTCAAACTAGGAGGACTGGAGATATTAAACCTCCTGTCCACCGGTCTCCCACCCTTTAGCTCAAGGACCTCCCCTATCGTTAAAGGAAATGGTACTAGTCCTGATTTGCTATGACCTTGAGGTACTTGAGAGCATACCCAACAATCTGTTTGATTTAACACACTACCCACTAAGGAGTGATAGTCACTCAATGGATGCCGGTCCATGTGGATGTTAAAACTGGATTGGCATTTCTTAATGCACCCATCCTCAACTACGTTGTCACAGAGCCTACAGATACAGTTTTCTTCAGCTAACAATCCTTCACAATTCCTTCTATTGTCAATGCTATCGGATCGTTTTCTGATACTCGCCTTTACTTGTTGGTTAAGTTGTTCTTGGAAAACTACGCCTCCATCTTGTCATCAGAACCCATTCCAGAACCTTTCTCGACCTCCATGGTACTCTCGCCGGAACAGACTGCTCTGGTCAACATCATGGTCAACAGGAAAATCCGGATCACAGTCTCTTGGGGCAAGTCCATCTTATAGGAGGAAACGAAGAAGAATGAGAAGGGGAAAAAATAATTTGAGGGAGAGGGGATGGGAAGTGGAGAAAAACAATAAAAGGGAAACGGGGGATCGACAACTGCTTTTGATCTTGTGATTCTCAATGCTCAGGTGCCGCCTCAGTCCTCCTGGAACAGACACTCCAGTGATACAACTTCCTCTACCGTCTGTTCCTTATCCCGGGACCTCTCTGGATCAGCAACCTTCTTACAATGGGACGAATGAACCCAAGTCTCTCTCTCTGCAACTTTCAATGCTGTAGTGCTAGTCAATAAGACTTGGTATGGTCCTTCCCATCTGTCAATAAGGCAACCTGAGTGTAGAAAATTCCGTATCATTACATAATCCCCAGGTTCAATGTCATGACAATTACTATCTGGTAAATCAGGAATCACCAACTTCAAATTATCATTTTGATTCCTTAACTGTTTACTCATGTTAATCAGGTATTTTACAGTCACTTCATTGTTACACTTCAAATCATCCTGAGGGTTAATCATAACATGCGGTTGTCGACCAAACAAGATTTCAAAGGGAGACAGATTAAGAGGGGACCTGGGAGTGGTTCTGATGCTGTACAGTACAATGGGTAAAGCTTCTGGCCATGTCAATCCTGTCTCTGCCATAACTTTGCTCAGTTTATTTTTAATAGTGCTGTTCACTCTTTCCACCTTCGCACTCGCCTGTGGACGGTATGGAGTGTGCAGCTTGCTATCAATTCCCATCAACTTACACATTCCTTGGAAGACATCACCTGTAAAATGGGTACCCCTATCACTTTCGATTATTCTAGGGATACCATATCTACATACAAATTCCTGCACAATTTTCTTAGCAGTAAACATAGCGGTATTTGTGGCCGCAGGAAATGCTTCGACCCAATTTGAGAACACATCTATACAAACAAGTACATATTTCAAATTTCGACAAGGGGGTAATTGAATGAAGTCAATCTGTATTACCTGAAAAGGACTGCCTGTAGGTGGGATATGAGATGGTTCTGTTGGTATTGCCTTTCCGATGTTCTTTCTCAAACAGGTAAGGCATGACATTGCTCTCTTACTCGCATGAGATGAAAATCCTGGGGCGCACCAATATGCTCTTACCAACTTGCACATTCCTTCCTTGCCCAGATGAGTCAGCCCGTAAGCTGCCTCGGCTAAACATGGAAGATATGCTCTGGGGGCCACCGGTTTACCTTGTCCATCCGTCCAGAGTCCTGAGGACTCCTGGCCATATCCCTTTGCCTTCCAGACTGCCTTTTCCTGTGTGGAACACAAATTTTGCATCTCACACAACTTCTGTGTGTTGATGGTATTAAATACCATCAGTTGTGTGGTGTCTGTCTGTCTGGGGGTACCAGCTGCTAACTTAGCAGTTTCGTCTGCTCGGCTGTTACCAAGTGATACTGGGTCTTGGCTATATGTGTGTGCTTTACACTTGATAACAGCCACTCTGTCGGGTTCCTGTATCGCTGTTAGAAGCCTTTTTATGTGAGCTGCATGCGCTACCGGTGTACCAGCTGCCGTCATGAAATTTCTGAGGCGCCATAGGGCTCCGAAATCATGGACTACCCCGAATGCGTATCTAGAGTCGGTGTAGATATTGGCTGATTTGCCCTTAGCCAATTCACATGCTCTGGTTAGGGCGACCAGTTCAGCAACCTGGGCTGAGTGAGGTGGGCCTAGCGGTTCTGCTTCTATGGTGCCTTGGTCATCTACGACTGCGTATCCAGTACACAAGTCTCCCGAGTCTGACTGTCTGTGACAACTACCGTCCGTGTAGAAAGTTAGATCTACATCTTCCAGTGGGTTGTCACTGATGTCAGGCCTTGCGGTAAAATTTTGGGTCAAATATTCCATACAATCATGTGTGTCTTCCTTTGTATTAAATCCTCCTTCCCTACCACTCTCATCCTCCACCCTTTGTGCCTGTCCAGGCACACCTGGGAGATATGTTGCAGGATTTAATGCACTGCATCTCCTTATGGTGATGTTTACGGGGGCCATTAGTGCCAATTCCCATCTTGTAAACCGCGCTGATGAGACGTGCCTGGTTTGGGCAGAATTTAGCAAGGCTGACACTGCATGTGGTGTATGAATTGTGAGGTTGTGACCTAACACTACATCTTCGCTTTTCGTTACTAGCAATGCTATCGCAGCAACGCTTCGCAAGCATGTGGGGAGGGATCGCGCAACCGTATCTAGCTGAGCGCTATAGTATGCTACTGGCCTGCTGGCATCACCATGCTTTTGGGTTAAGACGCCTGCCGCGCAACCAGCACTTTCTGTTCCGTACAGCTCAAAGGGTTTCCCATAGTCCGGCATACCTAATGCTGGTGCCTGCGTTAGGCACTGTTTAAGTCTCTCAAATGCCATCTCGGACTCGTCTGTATGCGAAATCCGATCAGGTTTGTTTGAGGAGACCATCTCCTGCAAAGGTAACGCTAGAATGGAAAACCCTGGGATCCAGTTACGGCAATACCCACACATTCCTAAAAATGTTCTGATCTGTTGCTGGGTTTGTGGCAGAGTCATGTCTCTAATTGCTTGAATTCTATCAGCGGTCAGCTGTCTCAGTCCTTGTGTTAGACAGTGTCCCAAATATTTTACCTTAGTTTGGCATAATTGCAACTTGTCTTTGGAAACCTTGTGTCCTGTGTCTGAAAGATGAAACAGGAGCTGTTTCGTATCCTTCAGGGATGCTTCCACTGAATCAGAACACAGTAGTAGATCATCCACGTACTGTATTAATACTGATCCACTCTCTGGTTGGAAAGACTGTAAACAATCATGCAAAGCCTGGGAAAATATACTTGGACTGTCTATGAAACCTTGTGGTAATCGAGTCCATGTGTATTGGACTCCTCTGTATGTGAATGCAAACAAGTATTGGCTGTCAGGGTGCAGAGGTACCGAAAAGAAAGCGGAGCAGAGGTCAATAACAGTGAAAAATTTCGCAGTGGGAGGGATTTGCATAAGGATGACAGCTGGATTTGGCACTACGGGGAACTGACTCAACTATTTTGTTAATCCCCCTTAGATCCTGCACTAGCCGGTAACCCCTCCCCCCACTCTTTTTCACAGGGAAGATGGGACTATTGGCAGTGCTGGACGTTCTTACCAGAATGCCCTGTTGTAGCAAGCGCTCTATTACGGGATACACTCCTAACTCCACCTCTGGCTTCAGAGGGTACTGTGGGATTTTTGGAGCTATCCTACCATCTTTTACTTGTACAACTACCGGAGCTACGTTTGCCATTAATCCAGTGTCCTGTCCATCTTTAGTCCAAAGTGACTCTGGTATCTGGGATGTCATTTCTTCTACTTGGGATGGAGTCCTATTTGTCATAATGTTATGTGACATTAATTTTGATGGGGAGTCTAACATGTCTCGCACTTCCTGAGCGTGATTCTCAGGTATGTCCAAGAATACACCTTCAGGAGTACAATAAATTACGCACCCCATTTTACACAATAAATCCCTTCCCAGGAGATTAGTCGGTGCCGATGCAGCCAGCAAAAAGGAATGCTTGGTATGTAAAGGCCCTATTGTAATCTCGGCTGGTTTGCTAACAGGGTAGTGCTGGACTACTCCTGTTACTCCCATGGCTGGAATTGTCTTACCAGTGGTTCTCATGCCCACTGTCGAATTTATCACTGATTTGGCCGCCCCTGTATCTACAAGAAAGTTTAATGATTTACCAGCTACATTTATTGCAATCTCGGGTTCGCTTCCAAGATTTGCAATCAATTTTACTGGCTGCAGATTACAGGTATGGCCACACCCCTATTGGGTATGGTGACCTCCCTGAATCCCGCTGGCAGCAACTACTTGTGAGGGAGTTAGCTGGGAACTACCAGAGGCGTGCCAGTCTCTGTTCGGGGGGTATCTTTTTGTTTCCCCTGTATGTGGCTCATAACTCCGTCTCTGCGGACCCTGCTCCCAATGTCGTGTGTCGTGTCGTTGTCTAGGGGGTTGGTATGATCTTTGCGAATTTTTCGCTCTACAGTCTCGTGCTATGTGTCCCTGTTTATGACAAAAATAACATGTTACCACATTTGACTTACCCACGGGGTTTGGTGATATAAACACAGGCTGTTTTGTGGTCAGGGCCTGTATACTTACTGACATTAACTTATCACCTTGTGACTCCCTGTGTCTGGTGATATTCCGGTCGTGATCAATAGCAGCCTCTCTCAAAGTAGCCACTGACAGACCTCGCCAACATGGTTGCGTGGTCTGTACCCTTGTTTTTAATGCTTCTTTTAAACCATCCATTAGCACAGATACTGCTACTTCTTGATGGTTTGCATTGGTCCTAATGTCCTCTATGCCAGTGTATTTTGCCATTTCTAATAATGCCCGGTGAAAATAATCAGCAGCTGTTTCTGACTCTTTTTGTTTAATGGAATAAATTCTATTCCATTTGGCTACAAGCTGGGAAATATTCCTTTAACTGTAAATTTATTCTTTTTACGTTATCTTTGTTGTACACATCTGTAAGAGGTACATCCTGATCCAGTCCACAGTCAGCTAAAAATTGAGCTGCGTCGACATTGGAGGGTAAACAAGCCCTCAGCAATATCTGCCAATCTTTGTTATTGGGCTCTAAAGTGTTCCCTAGGTCTCTGATGTATTTTTGGCTAGCAACTAAATCTTTTCTAGGATCAGGGAATTCAGACACTATGGTTCTTAATTCCATTCGGAAAAACGGGCTGTACATGGCAATGTTCCTGATAGGAGTGACTCCTGTAGTGTCCGTTTTCCCATTTGGAACTGCTATTACCTTCACGGGAGCAAGTTTAACAACATCATTCTGTGTAGATTCTACAGTCTGTGGTGAAATGGTTTCAGCATAGTGTATGGTGCCGTACTTACCCGTTGATACGACCTCACCTGTCCCTCCGCTAGGGGGCTTTGTTACTAATCTTATGGGTTGGGCCGTGCCTACTGTTGTTTCTGATATGGTGGCTGCTAGAGAGAGCGCCGATATTGTTGCCGAGTCGTCCTCTTGATCACACTCCTGGGGAAAGTTCAAAACAGGGTACAACTTGCACGGGTTAATACTTGCATTGGTTAACTTATTAACATTATCTTTAACATTTATACAGTTGCTAAGTGCCTGTTTGTTACCCCCTGATGCGTCATTCTCCGCAACCAATTTCTCTCCTGATATGTATGGTGGCGGTGGGGCCGTGGCTATCAGTTTCCTGATAGGGCCAGATCCCGCCGCCAGAGCCAATCCTCTCTGTATTTCACCCTCCTGTTGCCATAGCTGCAAATAATCATAATGTTGGATTCGTCTCTTTGTTGACTTAATGAGACATATCCTCCTCCTTAAATTCGTTAACACTTCTGGGCTGAAGCTACCTACTCTTGGGAATTTCTCCCCGTCATGTACAGTCATTCTTTCCCATTCATCACATAAAATTTCTGTGTGCCTTCCGTATTTTTCACACATTACATACCTTGCCGACCCGACTGGTCGGTTTACAGAATCAACCCGAACCGAGGTTGATCGCCCCCTTCCTGAACAACTGGCCCCCATAATTTGTAGGTGTTGCTTGCTCTACCTCTGACCTTTATATCAGGGTCTTCAGCGAACCCTTACAAAAAACCAAAATATTCAAAGATAGGTTGACGGTGAAGTTTACCGAGCACCTCACTCACTCGCCCACGCCGACCAATATGCCCACACACTGATATAGTGCTGGCGTACTCGACCCAGGGCCCCTATTAACCTTAGTTTACTGGAACATGTAGGTATGATCCGAAGAGCATTAACCCTTTCCAGTAAAGGTGGGGTTGTCGGATAGTTCTAGAGTGACCAGCGAACTTCCCTTTTTGAAAAAATAAAAAATTACACAAATCACGTCAGAATGTACAAATAGCGTTTGTGACCCCTTTACTCTAATGGTACTAGGTCAGATTACTAACTAATGTACACAATTACGTGCGGTACAGTCGTTCAGCACATAAGCAACTAATCTTATGTACGGAGCGACCAGTGGAATCGACATTCGGCAGCTGCGAATTCCTTCAGCCTGAGCTTTATTGGCCTATATGGGTGTTGCACCAACCCTTCTTGGTGTTGTGCCTTGTCTCTATAGCGGACTTCCTTGTCTGCTGTACCTGGACCTCCTGGTCTGTTATGCGACCTCCTGGTCTGTTACAGTATGACCTCCTGGTCTGCTACACTCTAATGCTCAAATTTTATGTTTAACCAGAGATGCCTCCCTAGCCACCGTGCATGTCACTTACGCGTATGTACCTTCACGAGAACTCGATGATTTCTGTGGTTCAATCCCCAAAATTGTAAAAACAAACACTCACTCACCACATATACACTTTTGTTTCTATTTCTATTTCTGCGCAGAAATTTTTTCTTTAGACCAGATGTGTTGTAAATTTGGAGAAGGATCTGTTAATTTAAATTTCGGATATTAAAATAGATTTGCGCTATTTATCGCCTGTTGCGCTATTTATCGCCTGTTGCGCTATTTATCGCCTGTAAAATCAACACTATCGTGTGACTTGAGTTACGTGGGCGTACCCAGACGCTCCGTTGCGTAATTTACGCTGCGTGCGTCGGCCTTTGCGTACGCGAGTCTCAGCCCTTTGTTAGAGACACGTGTACACAAAACCAATGTCCACCGTAACACAACTAACACGTTTATCAATGTAGATGATCCTCGATCCTCTACTGAACCCCACACCAATCTCTCCTTGTCTCTTTAGGTAGAGCTGTGTGTGTGCTTTACACTTTATCCCTTAACGCATTACTTTTACACTTTAACTATGAAATAGCAACAAATCTCTCTTAGCACGTTTTATCAATTTATAAAATGGCAAACAGGAGAGTGATATATGAAAATACACGAATGAAAAAGAAATGCAGATATGTGCGTGCGTACGCAAGACAGAAATAAACAGTTTTAAAAGACACTAGCGTGTTGTTCTTACCTCCGGTTCCGGATTCCTTCAGCACCCTTTACTAAGCGAAGCAGACGCTTATCCCGTCAGCACTGCGAAGAATATGATCTCCCGCCCTTTGCTGATGGATAATGTCTGCTGAAATTACCTAGCAGAGATATGTGAAGGACAGGACGAGCCGCCAATTGATAAAGCTAAATATTTATCTGATATAAAACCCTTTATGAGGTCTAAGAACACTGTACGCTATTCACGTATGGAGTACCGTAAGGGTACGCACGTTGCGTAACAATCGCTTAGCCGTAGTCGAGACGCTCAAGCGTCACGTTCGCTCACGGCCAAGAGATCACAGGCAGGCACGCTATTGGCTGCCGACTAACGTAATGATTCGCTATAGCGTAGCGGACGCTCGGGACCACGAGGAGATCACCAGCGGCGCTGACGCTCACAATGTTAAACCTTTATATCTAAACCATAAACAATGTATTATGCAGCAGAACCTTAGTGTAATGATAGAGTGTAGATGCAACCTTGTGTAGCCTGATTATCTTAAAAGCTGTTCGAGCGTCACCGACGCTCTGAAAATACTTAACACTATAAGAAATACACAGATACCTGACCTTAGGGTCCAACGCCTTATATGAATGTTATTACTTGCAAAAAGAATAATACAATACAAGTCACACACTACAATATAACATAGACTAACTAACCAGATAACTACACAGGAAATACAATACAATACTATTACGTTTAAGAGAATACGAGAGAAAGAGGAGAAGAGAGAGAGAGAGAGAGAGAGAGATGGCTCAGAATAACAAGGAAGACAATATGATTACGGAGAAAAACTTACGCACAAAGGGGAACGATCGCATGCGCCTCTGGACATCCAGCTCCCGATTTTCAGCAATGAGAACCGTTGAAGAGTGAGAGCTGGATGTGATCGGCTTGTCTATTTATGCCCCACACACAATACAATTCACTGGTCCCTACAATCTCATTGTTCATTGGACACAGGAATTCCTCCTCGCATTATAACAAAAGGTCATAGGTTGATTCATACAGGTGGGCTGTGACGATTTCCAACTGCTCAGGTGGGTGGGAAACTAGGTTTCCCGCCGCATGGATAAGTAAGTGCAAATAATAGCAAATGGACATAAACTTCTTATGTCCATAACTATTCGCACGAGCGATTAATTCGCTTCAAACCAACACCGGAATATTGCTAATTAAATACTCTTCCGATGGATACTAAACATCACTGTATTACTCCTGTCTGACCCTTCGTATCAAACAAAGTGGGATTTCTCTGTCCATGAACATGCTACGTTAACTAAACTTTCAGAATCTATCAAAGGGACCATGATCTACAAAATACATTATATGGTGAAAATATGTAACGATTGAGTCGCACGCTACGAACACAAACTCTACCGTAAATGCACATACCGCGCGCCCGCGGGTGCCCGCAGCAGCGAGTATGCGCACGCACGGGAGAGCGCACGCATGCGCAGCGCGGACCTGTATGAGGTGCAAATATGGCAGTGTGCATAGTGATATTTTTCTGACTTTGACATTTTCTACAGGCAGAATGTTCAACGACATTAATCACCCTTCGCGTATTTTCTGGGGTCTGTCTGTTCAAGACGAAGCCCACTTGATCAGGGTTGATAAGAGAGTGGAGGAGGGGACTGATACGGTTGGCAATTAATTTGGCATAAACTTTTAAATCCGTATTTAATAGAGCAATTGGTCTAAAATTTTGGACAGAGGTGGGATGTTTTCCCGGTTTGGGGATGGTGATGATTCGAGCTTCCAGCATTTCCTTGGGGAAGCGTCCAACTTCTGAGGCTTCATTAAACACTGATAAGAGCACCGGGGCCAAACTCTCCTTAAAAGATTTATAGAAACCAGAAGGATAACCGTCGGTACCCGGGGCCTTATCTGCTGGAAGGGAGTCAATAGCCTTTTCGACTTCCGCTAAAGTCCAAGGCGCACTAAGAGAGCTACAATACTCCGGTGACAGTGAAGGGAGGGGAAATTTGCCCAGGAAGTTCTGAACATCCGTGCCTGAAGGTTGAAAAGTGGAGGAATGCTCCTTCAAGTTATATAGTTTGGCATAATAAGATGCAAAGACTTTCGCAATTTCGTCAGGATCATAAACTCTCCTGCCCCTATCCGAATGGATAATGTGAATTTTTTCATTTGCTTTCCTGCCCCTCAACCTCCTCACCAGCATCCTACCAGCCCGGTTACCATAAACATAGAATTTTTGGTTTAGTCTATGCAGGTTGCATTGGACTTCCGCTAAATAGAAAACGTTTACCGCCTCTCTGGCTTCTTGCAATGATTTAAGAAGGGTTTTTTATCATGAGGATGTGCCTTGTGAGAACTCTCCAAGGAAGTGACTGCAAGCTCAGCTTGTTCAAATTTTTTACGATATTCCCTTTTAAGTTTAGCCGCTGTTTGAATCGCTGTACCTCGTGTTACTGCTTTGAGGGCACACCAGAACGTGAAGACGGATGTCTCCCGAGGAGAGTTCTCAGAGAGGTAATAATCCATAGTGGTTTGGATAGCCTGCTTGGTCTCTGGCTGAAGAAGACTTTGTTTACCTAAGCGCCAGGGGGCCGGGGTAATCTTTCTACTACCAATAGCCCATTCGATGAATAGTGGAGAGTGATCCGACCATGACATGGGGAGAAAAGAAATTTTACGGATGGACTGTAGAGTCCACTTATCTACTAAAGCTAGGTCTATTCTGAAATAAGAGGCATGTACTGGAGAATAAAATGTGTAGTTTCTGTCCATTGGGTGTTTAACGCGCCAAAGGTCTAAAAGATAATTTTCCGCTAATAACTGACGGAAGCCCTTTGCATTCCTATGGAGCTGACTGGAGAGTGAGGGCCGCTTGCCAGAGTTATCAACCAAAGGGTCAAGGGTCAAATGAAAGTCTCCCAAGAGAAGTAAAGCACCCTTGGCCAATTGTTGCACCTTAGCACAGAGTTTCCTACAAAATGCTAATTGCTTGGTGTTCGGGGCATAGCAGGAAACTATTGTCACCTCTTTATTTTCAAGAGTACCCACTAAAATTAGAATTCTCCCCTCAGGGTCGCAGTATTGTGATGTGAGGGAAAACGCGCAATGTTGAGACACTAAGATTGCCACCCACGCCTTCTTCGCTAGTCCATTGGCCAAATAGCAATGGGGAAATCTCATATTAGTAAACCGTGGAGGGGCAGATTTAATAAAATGCGTCTCTTGGACAGCTATGATTTGAGCCCTAATTTTATGAAAATAATTAAGTGCTAACTTCCTCTTATGTGGGGAATTAAGACCCTTCGCATTTATAGAAACAATGTTAACCATACTGCAAAAGAATCGAAGATTGCATAGTTACCATCAACCAGCTGGCATGTAGAAAGTATGAGCAACAATTTCCGGACAGAAGGAGAGGAAAAGGGAAAGAAAGAATAAGAAAAAGGAGAATAACAGTTAAAGGAAACATAACATTAACCCCTTTCAGGGGCACGGTTGGACGCCTAACCATGGCGACTCAGAATTAATCTGTGGGGGGTAGTGGTCAAACTGCCAACACCCGAACTAAAATTCAACAAGATGCAGTTCCTCGGGCCTCTATCTCTGGTCCCCCGCACCGCCAGCCTCCGGGACTAAAAAAAAGAGAATCATTATTCTAGGGTAGAATACCCAGCTACCAAAGAGACGTGGGCGGCAGACGGGGCAGCAGAGGCAGACAACAAACAGTAAACCATCGGTGTCGAGGCATCACCTGAAAACAGTTTAACAATATTCAAATCGGCCTTACATAAACACCCGTAATAAGCAACCGCCAAGGAACTGGTGCAAAATAGGATACATGACATAACAAAACGCTTAGAAAGATATAAAAACAATGCAAGTATAGTAGAGCAGACGATTCTCAAAGCTCAGCAGCCGACGAAGACCAGTCACGCTGAAGGCCTCGTTCGGGAGAGGTGTGTGTAGATGAGCTTGCAGAGTTCCATGACGCGAGGATCTTTTTACCCTCCTCGACGTTTGTTATAACGACAGTAGATCCTTCTCGAGAAATAAGCAACTTTGTAGGAAATCACCATCTATATAGATTGTTCTCTTTGCGTAACACCGACGTGATGGGGTAGAGAGAGCGCCTTTTCGCTAGGGTAGCAGGGGACAGGTCTCCGAATATCTGAAGTGAGTCCAAAGCCTCCGAAGCAATATCAGAGGGTCTAGCAGCTTTCAGAATTGCCTCCTTCACGTGGAAATAATGTACCCTCATAAGAACGTCCCGGGGGACCCCATCAGGAGCGTTCCTGGCTTTGGGGAGCCTATGGATGCGGTCAATCAGAAAGTCCGCCGAGCGGTATGAGGGAATGAGTTTGCTAAAGAGGTCAACTGCAAAATCGTTTAAAGCGCTATTGGCGACAGCCTCCGAGACACCTCGCAACTTTATATTGTTACGTCTCGATCTGTCCTCCAGTTCAGAAAGCTTGTCCCTGAGTGTTGTGACCTCGTTTTGAAGCAGTTCATGGGAGGAGATCAGGTCATTATGCGACGACACCACTTCACCCATTTTCGTTTCTAGGTGATCGGTGCGGCCACCAATCTCATCAATAGATCTCTGGCATTCCTTCATAGTCGCTCTAAATTCAGCCGCAACTTCATCCTTAAATTGCGTTAGGAGATGCTTCATAGCGCCCACCGTAAGCGAGTCACTATCCTCGATAGAGCTGGTGTGTGTGGTAACAGTGGTAGGGGCAGACGCATCTCGAGGCAACAAGGACACAGGGACAACAGACCTAGAGAGGCCACTCCATACCTCTTTTGATTTAGCGGCTTGAGGAGAAGGTTTAAAGAACGCCACTTGGGAAAAAGATTTAGCGGCCTTATATTTCTTGGGAGGCATAATAAAGCTGACCGGCACAAATAGAGGAACTGGAGATAGGAGACGTCAGTAATATCAATCAGAGAAGGATCCACTGGAAGGTTGAATTGTCATATCATGTCAAAGGAGCAGTCGGGTGGAGGCAGAATTATCTCAGAGCAGTCACATCATAATAGCGTGGTCATTCCACCATGGGGACAACGCATCTGATATTCACGGCAGGTGCTGGGAAAGCTGCGATCCTATGTAGACTGCAGTATAATATCGCAATAGTCTGTTTTGAAGCAGGAGCGCCAACCTTGTTGGCTGCATACAGAACAAACAGTGCTTCTGTTTTTCTGACCCTAGCCATTCTGGCCACGTAACTTTTCAAAGCCCTGACCACATCAAGGGACTCTGAATCATCCAAATCTCGCGTAGCCACAGGCACCACAATAGGTTGGTTCATATGAAAAGATGACACCACCTTAGACAAAAATTGAGGACGGGTCCGCAATTCCGCTCTATCCATATGGAAAACCAGATAGCGGCTTTTATGAGACAAAGCCGCCAATTCCGAAACTCGCCTAGCCGAAGCCAAGGCTAACAACATGACCACCTTCCAAGTGAGATATTTTAACTCCATCGTTTTAAGTGGTTCAAACCAGTGCGACTTAAGGAAACTCAACACCACGTTAAGGTCCCAAGGCGCCACCGGAGGTACAAAAAGGAGGCTGAATATGCAGCACTCCCTTCACAAAAGTCTGTACTTCTGGGAGAGAAGCCAATTCCTTCTGAAAGAAAATGGATAATGTTTAGCTGTCACGTCCTTCCTAGCCTTTATCAGAGTAGGAATGCCCTCATCCGGAATGCCCTTTTCCGCTAGGATCCGGCGTTCAACCGCCATGCCGTCAAACGCAGCCGCGGTAAGTCTTGGAACCGACAGGGCCCCTGTTGCAGCAGGTCCTGTCTTAGAGGAAGAGTCCACGGATCTTCTGTGAGCATCTCCTGCAGATCCGGATACCAGGCCCTTCGTGGCCAATCTGGAACAATGAGAATTGTCTGTACTCCTCTTTTCCTTATTATTCTCAACACCTTTGGGATGAGAGGGAGAGGAGGAAACACATAGACCGACTGGAACACCCACGGTGTCACTAGCGCATCCACAGCCACTGCCTGAGGGTCTCCTGACCTGGCGCAATACCTCTGTAGCTTTTTGTTGAGGCGGGACGCCATCATGTCTATCTGTGGCAGTCCCCACTGACTTGCAATCTGTGCGAAGACTTCCTGATGAAGTCCCCACTCTCCTGGATGCAGGTCGTGTCTGCTGAGGAAGTCTGCTTCCCAGTTGTCCACTCCCGGAATGAACACTGCTGACAGTGCGCTTACATGATTTTCCGCCCCGCGAAGAATCCTGGTGGCTTCCGCCATTGCCACTCTGCTCCTTGTGCCGCCTTGGAGGTTTACATGAGCCACTGCGGTGATGTTGTCTGACTGGATCAGAACCGGTAGGTCGCAAAGCAAGGTCTCCGCTTGACGAAGGGCGTTGTATATGGCCCTCCGCTCCAGGACGTTGATGTGAAGATAAGTCTCTTGACTTGACCAAAGACCTTGGAAGTTTCTTCCCTGTGTGACTGCTCCCCAACCTCGGAGGCTCGCGTCCGTGGTTACCAGAATCCAGTCCTGAATGCCGAACCTGCGACCCTCTAGAAGGTGAGCACTCTGCAACCACCACAGGAGAGATACCCTGGCCCTGGGGGACAGGGTGATCAGCTGATGAATCTGTAGATGTGACCCGGACCATTTGTCTAGTATGTCCCACTGGAAAGTCCTCGCATGGAACCTGCCGAAGGGAATGGCCTCGTAAGATGCCACCATCTTCCCCAGGACCCGAGTGCAGTGATGTACTGACACCTGTTTTGGCTTCAATAGGTTCCTGACCAGAGTCATGAGTTCCTGGGCCTTTTCTATCGGAAGATAAACCCTTTTCTGGTCTGTATCCAGAATCATGCCTAAAAAGGTCAGACGAGTCGTAGGAACCAACTGACTTCGGGAAAATTGAGAATCCAGCCGTGTTGCTGTAACACCTTCAGTGAAAGTGACACGCTGTTCAGTAACTGCTCTCGTGATCTCGCTTTTATGAGGAGATCGTCCAAGTACGGGATAATTGTGACACCCTGCTTGCGCAGGAGCACCATTATTTCCGCCATAACCTTGGTGAAAATCCTCGGGGCCGTGGAAAGCCCAAACGGCAACGTCTGAAATTGGTAATGACAATCCTGTACCGCAAATCTCAGGTACGCCTGATGAGGTGGATATATGGGAACATGAAGGTATGCATCCTTTATGTCCAGGGATACCATAAAATCCCCCCCTTCTAGGCTGGCGATGACCGCTCTGAGCGATTCCATCTTGAACTTGAACCTTTTCAAGTATATTTTCAGGGATTTTAAATTTAAAATGGGTCTGACCGAACCGTCCGGTTTCAGGACTACAAACAGGGTTGAGTAATATCCCCTCCCTTGTTGAAGTAGGGGAACTTTGACCACCACCTGTTGAAAATACAATTTGTGAATTGCATTTAACACTATCTCCCTTTTCTGGGGAGAAGCCGGTGGGGCAGATTTGAAAAATCGGCGAGGAGGCACCTCTTCGAATTCCAGCTTGTAACCCTGGGAAACAATTTCTATTGCCCAGGGATCCACCTGCAAGTGAACCCAGATGTGGCTGAAAACCTGAAGACGTGCCCCCACTGGGTCGGACTCCCTTAGCGGAGCCCCAGCGTCATGCGGTGGATTTAGTAGAGGCCGCGGAGGACTTCTGTTCCTGGGAACTAGCTGTGTTTTGCAGCTTTTTTCCTCTGCCCTTTCCTCTGGCAAGAAAGGACGCACCTCGTGCTCTCTTGTTTCTCTGTGACCGAAAGGACTGCATTTGATAATGTGGCGCTTTCTTAGGTTGTGAGGGAATATAAGGCAAAAATTTTTATTTACCTGTCGTAGCTGTGGAGACCAGGTCCGAGAGACCTTCCCCAAACAATTCCTCACCCCTGTAAGGTAAAACCTCCATATGCCTCTTTGAGTCGGCATCACCTGTCCATTGCCGGGTCCATAGGACTCGTCTAGCCGAAATAGACATAGCGTTGACTCTAGAACCCAGTAGATCAATGTCTCTTTGAGCATCTCTCATATATAAGACAGCATCTTTAATATGTCCTAGGGTCAATAAAATGGTATCCTTATCCAGGGTATCAATCTCCGTCGATAAGGTATCTGTCCACGCTATAACAGTGCTACAAACCCAAGCCGACGCTATCGCCGGTCTAAGTAAGGTACCAGAATGTGCGTAAATGGACTTCAAGGTAACCTCCTGCTTGCGATCAGCAGGATCCCTGAGGGTAGCCGTATCTTGGGATGGCAGCGCTACCTTTTTGGATAGGCGTGTCAACACTTTGTCCACCTTAGAGGAGGATTCCCACCGTATCCTGTCCTTTGCCGGGAAAGAATACGCCATAAGAATCCTTTTGGGAATCTGCAGTTTCTTGTCTGGAGATTCCCACGCTTTTTCACATAACTCGTTCAGCTCATGAGAGGGGGGAAAGGTTACCTCAGCTTTCTTTCCCTTAAACATGTGTACCCTCGTGTCAGAGACAGAGGGGTCATCAGTGATATGCAGTACATCCTTTATTGCAATAATCATATATCGAATACTTTTAGCCAGTTTTGGCTGTAACTTTGCATCATCGTAGTCGACACTGGAGTCAGAATCCGTGTCGGTATCAGTGTCTACTATTTGGGATAGTGGGCGCTTTTGAGCCCCCGAAGGTCCCTGCGACATAGGGACAGGCAGGTGTTGACTCCCTGCCTGTTCCCTAGCCTCAGCTTTGTCCAATCTTTTGTGCAATAAATTCACATTAGCACTTAAAACATTCCACATATCCATCCAGTCAGGTGTCGGCGTTGTCGACGGAGACACCACATTCATTTGCTCCACCTCTTCCCTAGGAGAGCCTTCTACCTCAGACATGTCGACACACGCGTACCGACACACCACACACTCTGGGAATCCTGTTATCTGCAGACCGTTCCCTCACAAGGCCCTTTGGAGAGACAGAGAGAGAGTATGCCAGCACACACCCAGCGCCAATGACCCAGGAAAAACACACTATATGTTTACCCAGATAGCGCTGTAATCATGTATTTTGCGCCACATTATGGGCCCCCCCCCTTCTTTAAAACGCTCTTTCACCGTGTAAGCAGGGGAGAGTCCGGGGAGCTTCCCCTCAGCGCTGTGCTGTGGAGAAAATGGCGCCTGTGAGTGCTGAGGAACAAGCTCCGCCCACTCAGCGGCGGGCTTCGGTCCCGCTAAAATATTGAAAAAAAATGGCAGGGGCTTTATATATATATATATATATATATATATATATATATATATATATATATATATATACACACACACATACACACACACTGCTCAAAAAAAATAATAATTTACTCACCGGTAATTCTATTTCTCGTAGTCCGCTGGGAACTCCGTAAGGACCACGGGGGGAATAGCGGGCTCCGAAGGAGGCTGGGCACTCTAGAAAGATTTATGACTACCTGGTGTGCATTGGCTCCTCCCACTATGACCCTCCTCCAAGCCTCAGTTAGGACACCGTGCCCGGACGAGCAGACATAATAAGGAAGGATTTAGAATCCCGGGTAAGACTCTTACCAGCCACACCAATCACACCGTACAACTCGTGATACTTTATCCAGTTTGACAGTATGAAAACAACTGAGCCTCTCAACAGATGGCTCAACAATAACCCTTTAGTTAACAATAACTATTTACAAGTATTGCAGACAATCCGCACTTGGGATGGGCGCCCAGCATCCACTTCGGACTACGAGAAATAGAATTACCGGTGAGTAAATTCTTATTTTCTCTGACGTCCTAGTGGATGCTGGGAACTCCGTAAGGACCATGGGGATTATACCAAAGCTCCCAAACGGGCGGGAGAGTGCGGATGGACTCTGCAGCACCGAATGAGAGAACTCCAGGTCCTCCTCAGCCAGGGTATCAAATTTGTAGAATTTTGCAAACGTGTTTGCCCCTGACCAAGTAGCTGCTCGGCAAAGTTGTAAAGCCGAGACCCCTCGGGCAGCCGCCCAAGATGAGCCCACCTTCCTTGTGGAATGGGCATTCACAGATTTTGGCTGTGGCAGGCCTGCCACAGAATGTGCAAGCTGAATTGTACTACAAATCCAGCGAGCAATAGTCTGCTTAGAAGCAGGAGCACCCAGCTTGTTGGGTGCATACAGGATAAACAGCGAGTCAGATTTTCTGACTCCAGCCGTCCTGGAAACATATTTTCAGGGCCCTGACAACGTCTAGCAACTTGGAGTCCTCCAAATCCTTAGTAGCCGCAGGTACCACAATAGGCTGGTTCAGGTGAAACGCTGACACCACCTTAGGGAGAAATTGGGGACGAGTCCTCAATTCCGCCCTATCCATATGGAAAATCAGATAAGGGCTTTTACATGACAAAGCCGCCAATTCTGACACTCGCCTGGCTGAAGCCAAGGCCAATAACATGACCACTTTCCACGTGAGATGTTTCAGATCCACGGTTTTTAGTGGCTCAAACCAATGTGATTTTAAGAAGCTCAACATCACGTTGAGATCCCAAGGTGCCACAGGAGGCACAAATGGGGGCTGAATATGCAGCACTCCTTTCACAAATGTCTGAACTTCAGGTACTGAAGCTAGTTCTTTTTGAAAGAAAATCGACAGAGCCGAGATCTGTACTTTAATGGAGCCTAGTTTTAGGCCCATATTCACTCCTGCTTGCAGGAAATGCAGAAATCGACCTAGTTGAAATTCCTCTGTTGGGGCCTTTTTGGCCTCGCACCATGCAACATATTTCCGCCATATGCGGTGATAATGCTTTGCCGTAACATCTTTCCTGGCCTTAATAAGCGTAGGAATGACTTCTTCCGGAATACCCTTTTCCTTTAAGATCCGGTGTTCAACCGCCATGCCGTCAAACGCAGCCGCGGTAAGTCTTGGAACAGACAGGGCCCCTGCTGTAGCAGGTCCTGTCTGAGCGGTAGAGGCCACGGGTCCTCTGAGAGCATCTCTTGAAGTTCCGGGTACCACGCTCGTCTTGGCCAATCCGGAACCACGAGAATGGTGTTTACTCCTCTCTTTCTTATTATTCTCAATACCTTTGGTATGAGAGGCAGAGGAGGGAACACATAAACCGACTGGTACACCCACGGTGTCACTAGAGCGTCCACAGCTACCGCCTGAGGGTCCCTTGACCTGGCGCAATATCTTTTTAACTTTTTGTTGAGGCGGGACGCCATCATGTCCACCTGTGGTTTTTCCCAACGGTTTACCAGCATCTGAAAGACTTCTGGATGAAGTCCCCACTCTCCCGGGTGGAGGTCGTGTCTGCTGAGGAAGTCTGCTTCCCAGTTGTCCACTCCCGGAATGAACACTGCTGACAGTGCTAGTACATGATTCTCCGCCCATCTGAGAATTTTTGTGGCTTCTGCCATCGCCATCCTGCTTCTTGTGCCGCCCTGTCGATTTACATGGGCGACTGCCGTGATGTTGTCTGACTGGATCAGTACCGGCTGGTGAAGAAGCAGGGATTTTGCTTGACTTAGGGCATTGTAGATGGCCCTTAGTTCCAGAATATTTATGTGAAGGGAAGTCTCCTGACTCGACCATAGTCCTTGGAAGTTTCTTCCCTGTGTGACTGCCCCTCAGCCTCGAAGGCCGGCATCCGTGGTCACCAGGACCCAGTCCTGTATGCCGAATCTGCGGCCCTCTAGAAGATGGGCACTCTGCAGCCACCACAGTAGAGACACCCTGGTTCTTGGAGACAGGGTTATCAAGCGATGCATCTGAAGATGCGATCCGGACCACTGGTCCAACAGGTCCCACTGAAAGATTCTGGTATGGAACCTGCCGAAGGGAATTGCTTCGTAAGAAGCCACCATCTTTCCCAGGACCCGCGTGCAGCGATGCACTGATACCTGTTTTGGTTTCAGGAGGTCTCTGACTAGAGATGACAACTCCCTGGCTTTCTCCTCCGAGAGAAACACTTTCTTCTGGACTGTATCCAGAATCATACCCAGGAACAGTAGCCGTGTCGTCGGAACCAGCTGTGACTTTGGGATATTCAGAATCCAGCCGTGCTGGTGCAGCACCTCCTGAGATAGTGCTACTCCCACCAACAACTGTTCCTTGGACCTCGCTTTTATTAGGAGATCGTCCAAGTACGGGATAATTAAAACACCCTTTCTTCGAAGGAGTATCATCATTTCCGCCATAACCTTGGTGAATACCCTCGGTGCCGTGGACAGTCCAAACGGCAGCGTCTGGAATTGGTAATGGCAATCCTGTACCACAAATCTGAGGTACTCCTGGTGAGGATGGTAAATGGGGACATGCAAGTAAGCATCCTTGATGTCCAGGGATACCATGTAATCCCCCTCGTCCAGGCTTGCAATAACCGCCCTGAGCGATTCCATCTTGAACTTGAATTTCTTTATGTACGTGTTCAAGGATTTCAAATTTAGAATGGGTCTCACCGAACCGTCCGGTTTCGGTACCACAAATAGTGTGGAATAATAACCCCGGCCTTGTTGAAGTAGGGGTACCTTGATTATCACCTGCTGGGAATACAGCTTGTGAATTGCCACTAGCACCGCCTCCCTGTCTGAGGGAGCAATCGGCAAGGCAGATTTTAGGAACCGGTGGGGTGGGGACGCCTCGAATTCCAGCTTGTACCCCTGAGATACTATTTGCAGGATCCAGGGATCCACCTGTGAGCAAACCCACTGATCACTGAAATTTTTGAGGCGACCCCCCACCGTACCAGGCTCCGCCTGTGGAGCCTCACCGTCATGCGGCGGACTTGGACGAAGAAGCGGGGGAGGACTTTTGCTCCTGGGAACCTGCTGTTTGTTGCAGCCTTTTTCCCCTACCTCTGCCTCTGGACAGAAAGGACCCGCCTTTTCCACGCCTGTTTTTCTGGGTCCGAAAGGACTGAACCTGATAAAACGGCGCCTTCTTAGGCTGTGAGGGGACATGGGGTAAAAACGCTGACTTCCCAGACGTTGCTGTGGAAACTAGGTCCGAGAGACCATCCCCAAATAATTCCTCACCCTTATATGGTAACACTTCCATGTGCTTTTTTGAATCTGCATCTCCTGTCCACTGGCGAGTCCATAAGCCTCTCCTAGCAGAAATGGACAATGCACTTACTTTAGATGCCAGTCGGCAGATTTCCCTCTGTGCATCTCTCATATATAAGACTGAGTCTTTTATATGGTCTATGGTTAACAGGATCGTGTCTCTGTCTAATGTGTCAATATTTTCTGACAGTTTATCTGACCACGCAGCGGCAGCACTGCACATCCAAGCTGACGCAATAGCTGGCCTAAGTATAATGCCTGTGTGTGTATATACAGACTTCAGGATCGCCTCCTGCTTTCTATCAGCAGGTTCCTTGAGGGCGGCCGTATACGGAGACGGTAGTGCCACCTTTTTAGACAAACGTGTGAGCGCTTTATCCACCCTAGGAGGTGTTTCCCAACGTGACCTATCCTCTGGCGGGAAAGGGAACGCCATTAGTACCTTCTTAGGAATTACCAATTTTTTATCAGGGAAAGCCCACGCTTCTTCACACACTTCATTTAATTCATCTGACGGGGGAAAAACTACGGGTAGTTTTTTCTCCCCAAACATAATACCCTTTTTAGTGGTACCTGTATTTATATCAGAAATGTGTAACACCTCTTTCATTGCCTCAATCATGCAGTGAATGGCCTTAGTGGGCATCAGGTTAGACTCATCGTCGTCGACACTGGTGTCAGTATCAGTGTCGACATCTGGGTCTGCTTGAGGTAGCGGGCGTTTTAGAGCCCCTGACGACCCATGCGACACCTGGGCAGACACGAGCTGAGAAGTCGGCTGTCCCACATTTGGCATGTCGTCGATTTTCTTATATAAGGAGTCTATACGGGCACTCATTACTTTCCATAAGCCCATCCACTCAGGTGTCTGCCCCGCAGGGGGTGACATCCCTTCTAAAGGCATCTGCTCCGCCTCCACATCATTATCCTCATCAAACATGTCGACACAGCCGTACCGACACACCGCACACACACAAGGAATGCTCCGAATGAGGACAGGACCCACAAAAGCCCTTTGGGGGGACAGAGTGAGAGTATGCCAGCACACACCAGAGCGCTATATAATGCAGGGACTAACTGAGTTATGTCCCCTATAGCTGCTTTTTATATTATATATATTGCGCCTAAATTTAGTGCCCCCCCTCTCTGTTTTTACCCTGTTCTGAAGTGTAGACTGCAGGGGAGAGCCAGGGAGCTTCCTTCCAGCGGATCTGTGAAGGAGAAATGGCGCCAGTGTGTCTGAGGGAGATAGCTCCGCCGCTTTTCCGCTGCCTATTCTCCCGCTTTTTCCTGGATTCTGGCAGGGGTATTTACCACATATATAGCCTCTGGGGCTATATATTGTGGTATTTTGCCAGCCAAGGTGTTTTTTATTGCTGCTCAGGGCGCCCCCCCCAAGCGCCCTGCACCCTCAGTGACCGGAGTGTGAAGTGTGCATGAGGAGCAATGGCGCACAGCTGCAGTGCTGTGCGCTACCTTGGTGAAGACTGATGTCTTCTGCCGCCGTTTTTCCGGACCTCTTCTTGCTTCTGGCTCTGTAAGGGGGACGGCGGCGCGGCTCCGGGACCGAACACCAAGGACTGGGCCTGCGGTCGATCCCTCTGGAGCTAATGGTGTCCAGTAGCCTAAGAAGCCCAATCCGGCTGCAAGCAGACGAGTTCGCTTCTTCTCCCCTTAGTCCCTCGCTGCAGTGAGCCTGTTGCCAGCAGGTCTCACTGAAAATAAAAACCTAAACTATACTTTCTTTCTAAGGGCTCAGGAGAGCCCCTAGTGTGCATCCAACCTCGGCCGGGCACGAAATCTAACTGAGGCTTGGAGGAGGGTCATAGTGGGAGGAGCCAGTGCACACCAGGTAGTCATAAATCTTTCTAGAGTGCCCAGCCTGCTTCGGAGCCCGCTATTCCCCCCGTGGTCCTTACGGAGTTCCCAGCATCCACTAGGACGTCAGAGAAATAAAGGGAACACTTAAACAACACAATGTAACTCCAAGTCAATCACACTTCTGTGAAATCAAACTGTCCACTTAGGAAGCAACACTGATTGACAATCAATTTCACATGCTGTTGTGCAAATGGAATAGACAACAGGTGGAAATTATAGGCAATTAGCAAGACACCCCCAATAAAGGAGTTGTTCTGCAGGTGGTGACCACAGACCACTTCTCAGCTCCTATGCTTTCTGGCTGATGTTTTGGTCACTTTTGAAAGCTGGCGGTGCTTCCACTCTAGTGGTAGCATGAGACGGAGTCTACAACCCACACAAGTGGCTCAGGTAGTGCAGCTCATCCAGGATGGCACATCAATGCGAGCTGTTGCAAGAAGGTTTGCTATGTCTGTCAGCGTAGTGTCCAGAGCATGGAGGCGCTACCAGGAGACAGGCCAGTACATCAGGAGACGTGGAGGAGGCCGTAGGAGGGCAACAACCCAGCAGCAGGACTGCTACCTCCGCCTTTGTGCAAGGAGGAATAGGAGGAGTACTGCCAGAGCCCTGCAAAATGACCTCCAGCAAGCCCCAAATGTGCATGTGTCTACTCAAACGATCAGAAACAGACTCCATGAGGGTGGTATGAGGGCCCGACATCCACAGGTGGGGGTTGTGCCTGCAGCCCAACACCGTGCAGGACGTTTGGCATTTGCCAGAGAACACCAAGATTGGCAAATTCGCCACTGGAGCCCTGTGCCTTCACAGATGAAAGCAGGTTCTCACTGAGCACATGTGACAGACGTGACAGAGTCTGGAGACGCCAAGGAGAACGTTCTGCTGCCTGCAACATCCTCCAGCATGACCGGTTTGGCAGTGGGTCAGTAATGGTGTGGGGTGGCATTTCTTTGGGGGGCCGCACAGCCCTCCATGTGCTTGCCAGAGGTAGCCTGACTGCCATTAGGTACCGAGATGAGATCCTCAGACCCCTTGTGAGACCATATGCTGGTGCGGTTGGCCCTGGGTTCCTCCTAATGCAAGACAATGCTAGACCTCATGTGGCTGGAGTGTGTCAGCAGTTCCTGCAAGACGAAGGCATTGATGCTATGGACTGGCCCGCCCGTTCCCCAGACCTGAATCCAATTGAGCACATCTGGGACATCATGTCTCGCTCCATCCACCAACGCCACGTTGCACCACAGACTGTCCACGAGTTGGCGGATGCTTTAGTCCAGGTCTGGGAGGAGATCCCTCAGGAGACCATCCGCCACCTCATCAGAAGCATGCCCAGGCGTTGTAGGGAGTTCATACAGGCACGTGGAGGCCACACACACTACTGAGCCTCATTTTAAGGACATTACATCAAAGTTGGATCAGCCTGTAGTGTGTTTTTCCACTTTAATTTTTAGTGTGACTCCAAATCCAGACCTCCATGGGTTAATAAATTTGATTTCCATTGATAATTTTTGTGTGATTTTGTTGTCAGCACATTCAACTATGTAAAGAACAAAGTATTTAATAAGAATATTTCATTCATTCAGATCTAGGATGTGTTGTTTAAGTGTTCCCTTTATTTTTTTGAGCAGTATATATATATATATATATATATATATATATATATAAATTATATAGTGCCCGGCCCGTATATATACATTTTTGCCAGAGATTGAGGTTCATATTGCTGCCCAGGGCGCCCCCCCTGCGCCCTTACAGTGTCTGCCTGTGTGTGTCTGTGTGGGAGCAATGGCGCACAGCGCTACCGCTGTGCGTTACCTCACTGAAGATCTGAAGTCTTCTGCTGCCTCTGAAGTCTTCTTTCTTCTCATACTCACCCGGCTTCTATCTTCCGTCTCTGCGAGGAGGACGGCGGCGCGACTCTGGTACGGACGGCGAGGGTGAGACCTGCGTACCGATCCCTCTGGAGCTAATAGTGTCCAGTAGCCTAAGACACAGAGCCTAACATTAAAGTAGGTCTGTGTCTCTCCCCTCAGTCCCTCGCTGCAGGGAGTCTGTTGCCAGCAGGCTCCCTGAAAATAAAAAAAACCTAACAAAATACTTTATTTTCAGGAAACTCAGGAGAGCTCCCTGTAATGCACCCAGTCTCCTCTGGGCACTGTAATAAACTGAGGTCTGGAGGAGGGGCATAGAGGGAGGAGCCAATGCACACCCATACCTAAAGTTCTTTCTTAAAGTGCCCATGTCTCCTGCGGAGCCCGTCTATCCCCATGGTCCTTACGGAGTCCCCAGCATCCTCTAGGACGTAAGAGAAATTAGATTTATGTTAAGAACTTACCGTTGTTAAATCTCTTTCTGCGAGGTACACTGGGCTCCACAAGGAAATACATCGGGGTGTAGAGTAGGATCTTGATCCGAGGCACCAACAGGCTCAAAGCTTTAGACTGTTCCCAAGATGCACAGCGCCGCCTCCTCTATAACCCCGCCTCCATGCAAGAAAGCTCAGTTTAGTTAACCAGCGCAATGCAGTAGCAGGTACCAGAGACGACAACCGCTCGTAGCCAATTTCACCACACACTCACAACAGGAGAGGGTGTCAGCGGCTATGCCAATACCAACCCAAAAAAGCTAAGTGCATCAGGGTGGGCGCCTTGTGGAGCCCAGTGTACTTCGCAGAGAGAGATTCCTCACGAGAGGGGATGCACTGTAGCTGGCACAAGAACCCGGCGTCCAAAGGAAGCATCCTGGGAAGCAGCAGTGTCAAATGCATAGAACCTAATAAACGTGTTCCTCGAGGACCACGTAACCGCACAATTGTTCAAGGGTCGCACCATGGTGGGCCGCCCAAGAAGGTCCAACCGACCGAGTAGAATGGGCTTTGATGGTAGCAGGAAGAGGACGACCAGCCTGTACATAAGCATGTGCAATCACCATTCTAATCCATCTGGCCAATGTCTGCTTAGAAGCAGGCCAGCCACGTTTGTGAAAACCAAACAACACAAAAAGAGAATCTGATTCCCTAATGGAGGAAGTTCTCTTCACATAGATACGGAGAGCCCGTACCACATCCAAAGACCGCTCTTTGGAAGACAGCTCAGGAGAATTAAAGGCCAGAACCACAATCTCCTGGTTAAGGTGGAAAGAAGACACCACCTTGGGTAAATAACCTGGGCGTATCCGAAGAACCGCCCGGTCACGGTGAAAAATCAAATAGGGGGACTTATAGGATAAGGCACCCAAGTCTGAGACCCTTCTAGCTGAAGCAGTAGCCAGCAAAAACAACACCTTAAGGGAAAGCCACTTAAGGTCAGCAGAGGTAAGAGGCTCAAATGGAGACTCTTGTAAGGCCTCCAAGACCACCGACAGATCCCAAGGGACCACAGGTGGCACATAAGGAAACTGAAGCCTCAGCACACCCTGAGTGAATGTATGGACATCAGGTAGGGTAGCGATCTTTCTCTGAAACCAAACAGACAAGGCCGAGATGTGAACCTTGAGGGAGGCCAGACGCAGGCCTAAATCCAGGCCTTGTTGTAGAAAGGCCAATAGTTTGGCCGTACTAAACTTGAAAACGTCATGATTGTGAGACGCACACCAAGTGAAATAAGCATTCCAGATCCTATGGTATATCCGAGCAGAAGCCGGCTTACGGGCCTTCAACATAGTTTGAATAACCACCTCAGAAAAACCCTTGGCCCTCAGGACGGAAGCTTCAAGAGCCATGCCGTCAAAGCCAGACGGGCCAAATCATGGTAAACACAAGGGCCCTGAACGAGGAGGTCTGGTCGTAGTGGAAGTAGAAGGGAACGATTCAACGAGAGGCCCTGTAGATCGGAGAACCAGTTCTGCCTGGGCCACGCTGGAGCGACTAGATGTAGGTTTCCTCCTTCATGCTTGAACTTCCGTATTACTCTGGGCAGGAGGGACACCGGACGGAACACATACGGCAGGAGAAAGTTCCATGGGATTGATAGAGCATCCACGAACGCTGCTTGAGGATCCCTTGTCCTTGCTCCGAAGACCGGAACCTTGTGACTGTGTCGAGACGCCATCAGGTCCACATCTGGGAGACCCCACTTGTCCACGAGAAGTTGAAACACCTCCGGATGTAGGCTCCATTCCCTGGCGTGCATGTCCTGACGACTGAGATAGTCCGCCTCCCAGTTCAGAACGCCCGGAATGAACACTGCTGATATGGCCGGCAGATGGCTTTCTGCCCACTGAAGAATCCTTGATACTTCCCTCATTGCCATGCGGCTTTGAGTGCCGCCCTGATGATTGATGTACGCCACCGTGGTGGCATTGTCCGATTGTACTTTAACAGGTCTGTTCTATATCAGATGCTGGGCCATTGTCAATGCATTGAACACTGCCCGCAGTTCCAGAATGTTTATCGGGAGTAGAGACTCCTCCTCGGTCCACCGACCCTGGAGAGAGTGTTGTTCCAACCTCTCAGACTGGCATCCGTCATCAGCAGGACCCAGTTGGATATCCAGAAGGGACGGCCCCTGCTCAATCGTTGGTCCTGAAGCCACCAGCTCAGTGACAGATGGACCTCCGGAGATAGGGAGATCATGTGAGATCTTATCCGGTGAGGCAAACCGTCCCACTCGGACAGAATCAACTTCTGCAGAGGGCGAGAATGGAATTGAGCGTACTCCACCATGTCGAAAGCCGACAACATGAGACCTAGCACTTGCATTGCCGAATGAATCGACACTTGCGGACGGGATAGGAAGCATCGGATCTTGTCCTGAAGCTTCAGGACTTTCTCCTGAGATAGGAGCTACCGCTGGTTGTGGGTGTCCAATAACGCTCCCAGGTGTACAATGCTCCGAGCCGGAACCAGGGAGGATTTCTTCCAGTTGATCAGCCATCCGTGGGCTTTCATGTACTGGATTGTCAAATCGAGAGGATACAGGAGAAGTTCTGGGGAACTTGCCAGGATCAACAAATCATCTAGGTATGGTTGTATCCTGACCCCTTGACGGCGTAGCGTGACAGTCATGACCGCCATAACCTTGGTGAAGACTCACGGAGCCGTTATCACACCAAAAGGTAACGCCCGAAATTGGTAATAAAGGGTGCTCACTGCAAACTGCAGGTACTGCTGATAAGATACCGCAATAGGAATATGTAGGTAGGCATCCTGTATGTCCAGGGAGACCATATAGTCCCCAGGCTCCATGGCCAGAACAATAGAGCACAGCGTTTCCATACGGAACTTGGAAATTCGCACATGCTTGTTCAAGGACTTCAGATTGAGAATGGACCGCGAGGACCTGTTCGGTTTCGGGACTAGAAACAGCGGTGAATAGAACCCCTTGCCCCTCTGAGCCAGAGGCACCTGTACCACCACTCCTGTGGACAGGAGGGAATGTACCACCGAGTGCAACGTGTTTGCTTTTGCCGGATCCAGAGGCAAATCTGTCAGGCAAAATCGATGAGGGGGGCGATTCTTGAAGGGTATGGCGTAACCTCGAGCAACGACTGCCCTCACCCAGGTATCTGAAGTGGTCTTCAACCATTCCTGGGTAAAACCTAGAAGTCGGCCCCCTACCCTGGGATCCCCCAGGGGGAGGCCCGCCCCGTCATGCGGCAGGCTTATCAGTTTTTGAAGCTGGCTGACGGGCGGCCCAAGCGCGCTTCGGTCTGAGCTTGGCAGGTCTGGAAGCACGGGCTTGCTTTGGGTACACCTGACCTTTTGCTTTACCTGGAGTATGAAAGGGCCGAGGGAAAGTACTTTTAGCCTTCTGTGCGGAAGGAGCTGTACTAGGCAGGCAGGCTGTTTTAGCAGTAGCCAGGTCAGCCACAATCTTATCGAGATTTTCTCCAAAGAGAATGTCTCCCTTTAAAAGGAAGAACCTCCAGGGTTTTTCTGGAATCCAAATTCACCGACCAGGATCTCAACCAAAGGATACGTCTGGCCAAAACAGATGCAGTAGCAGCCTTGGCTGCGAGCACCCCGGCATCGGAGGCCGCCTCCTTAAGGTACAGAGAAGCCATGGCAATATACGAGAGACATTGTCGAGCATGCTCATAAACATCAGAAGGCAGTTCCGCCTCAAGTTCCTGAGCCCACGCCTCAAAAGCTTCAGCAGTCCAAGTCGCTGCAATAGTTGGCATTTGAACAGCCCCAGACAGGGTATAAAAGGCTTTTAAACAGCCCTCCACCCGACGATCCGTCGGTTCCTTCAGAGAGATGACGGTAGTTACGGGTAGGTTAGAGGAAACAACCATACGCGCCACATGAGAATCTACAGGCGGAGGGGTTTCACAATTTTTATACACCTCCGCAGAGAGAGGATGGCGAGCCAACAGTCTCTTATTCGGTGTAAACTTTGTCCCTGGATTTTCCCAGGATTCCTGACGTATGTCAATCACGACTCTTTCCAATATGCGTATAAGACGCTGTTTAGAAAGATCACTCAAAAAATAGTAAGACTATAAAAATAAAATAAGAAAGCTTGGGGCTGCTAACAAACCAGCAGCCCTCTGACCATGGTCCGGCTCCTGCCGCACCAAACGAAAAACTGATATATGGACGGGCCCGTTACATGCTGGGAGGCCGGAAAGCTTTGACTGATTGGTGCAAATCCGCTGTCGCTCCATCATATCCCATTGTTATCCTGTGGATAACCTGTGGACCCTGCTGGAGAAACAATGTTTTTAAATCAGTTATAATAATCCAGTTAAAATTTTCAGAAATACACTGACAATTTTATTGTCAAACGGTAAAACAGGACATAGGCTGTCATACATACAAATTCACATAAAATGTTTCATTTAAAACATATAACTTGTACATTTATGTAGATCTGAAAAATCCGACTTTACCATCAAATTTTGGATGCAAGGTAGTTTTTAACATACATAGTACCTGATAGTAAATCATCAGAAAACCCTGCCATACTCCCTGTCTTAAGACGCCAGCCACTTTTGTTTAGGCACAGGGTAGACTAGCTGCTGATTGGGGCTGCCCTGTAGAGCAGTGGTTCCCAAACATTTTTGAATCATCGCGCCATACGCTATTAGAATTTTTTGTGCGGCACCCATAGGCCAAAAGTTTCTTAGAGAAATTCTGAAAAAAATCTTACATTTAGCTAATTGTGTTATATATCATCCTTAGGTTCAGTTATGTGGTGAGAGACAGGCAGGCCCAGCGCTACCCGCTCAGCAAAGGGATGCAAAGCAGGTAAGCGCCAGGGTGGAGAGGCGCTCTCCCTGCTCTGCATCCCCGCTGCTGCGCCTGTCACACCGTTTGACAGGCTGCGGCGCCAGCAACTTGAAGCTTCCCCCTACCCCCCTGCAGTGTCCGTCCGTGTCCTGGGCAAAAAGGGGGTGGAGCTACATGGCACCGAGGGGCGGAGCTACACGGGACCAGCCTGAAGAGGACAGAAACTGCTACAAATCCAGCCAGCCAGATGGTATGTTGAAGGAGTGTGAGTGAGAAAGTGTGTGTGTGAGTGTGTGTGTGTGTATATATATATATATGTGTGTGTGTGTATCGATCTATGGGTATGTGTATCTACAGTATGTGTGTGTGTGTATCTATGTGTATGACTGTGTGTGGAAGGCAGTGTATAGGGCACTGTGTATCTGGCACTGTAGGGTACTGTGTATCTGGCACAGTGGGGGCGTATCAAGCACTGTAGGAGCATATCTGGCACAGTGGGGGCATATGTGTTTCTGGCACTATTGGGGTCATATGTGTATCTGGCCCCCCATATGTGTATCACTCCCCCATTTTCATTGGCCACACTAATTTTTGGCAGGCGCGCCTACACACAGTACCGCTAAGACATTTTTTCTACTTGCACCACTGGTGAGAAGGGGGTCATAATTTGTATAAATGGCACTTCTGAGGGCATTATATATAATCGGCGCTACTACAGGGGCTATTATGTGTATAACTGGCGCTACTACAGGGGCTATTATGTGTATAACTGGTGCTACCACAGGGTCTATTATGTGTATAACTGGCACTAACACAGGGGACATTATGTGTATAAACAGCACTACTATGCGCAGGGTAATGTGAATAAGATTGTGCTATTGTGTGGCGTAATTTGAAATGGGTATACTATTGTGTGGTCACGCCCCTTCCTTGTGAGACCACACCCCTTTTTGCTGCACACTGTCCCTTTGTAAAATATGGGAGGGCGCAAACACCCTAGCACCGGCCCTTGGGACAGGATTCGCTTCTGTTTGTCCACATATTTTATGATTGGCAGCCACAAGCACTGGTTTTGCCTATTACATTGACCAATAATAATTTGAAGTGGTCCTGTACCACCAACCAAAGGCACCCCTGCAAGTGCCTCGAGGCACCACAGGATGTCATGGCACCTAGTTTGGGAACCACAGCTGTAGGCTGTAGAATCAGACTAGCTGGGGGTGGGGGCTTATCCTGTAAGCTGTAGAACCAGACTAAATGGGGTGGCTGAAGAACCACACTAGCTGGAGGTGGGGTCTATCCTGTAGGCTGTAAAACCAGGCTATTCTGTAGAACCAGTCTAGCTGGGGGTGGAGGCTATCCTGTAGAGCCAGACTAGATGGTGATGGGAGCTATCCTGTAGGCTGTAGAGCCAGACTAGATGGTGGTGGGGGCTATCCTGTAGGCTGTAGAACCACACTAGCTGATGGTGTACGTTATCCTGTAGAGCCAGACTAGCTCGGGGTGAAGTCTATCCTATAGGCTGTAAAACCAGACCAGCTGTTGGTAGGGGCTATCCTGTAGAACCAGTCTAGCTGGGGGTTGGGTCTATCCTGTAGAGCCAGACTAGAAGGTGGTGGGGGCTATCCTGTACAGCCAGACTAGATGGTGGTGGGGGCTATCCTGTAGGCTGTAGAAGGACACTAGCTGATGGTGGGGCCTATCCTATAGGCTGTAGAACCAGACTAGCTGTTGGTAGGGGCTATCCTGTAGAACCAGTCTAGCGGGGGGTGGGGGCTATCCTGTAGAGCTAGACTAGACGGTGGTGGAGGCTATCCTGTAGGCTGTAAAACACAGACTAGCTGTTGGCAGGGGCTATCCTGTAGAACCAGTCTAGATGGGGGTGCCGGCTATTCTGTAGGCTGTAGATCCAGACTAAATGGTGGTGGGGACTATCCTGTAGGCTGTAAAACCAGACTAGCTGTTGGTAGGGGCTATCCTGTACAACCAGTCTAGATGGGAGTGTGGGCTATCCTGTAGGCTGTAGAGCCACGCTAGCTGATGGTGGGGGCTATCCTGTAGGCTGTAGAGCCAGACTAGCTGGGGGTGGGGGCTATCCTGTAGGCTGTAAAACCAGACTAGCTGTTGGTAGGGGCTATCCTGTACAACCAGTCTAGATGGGAGTGTGGGCTATCCTGTAGGCTGTAGAGCCACGCTAGCTGATGGTGGGGGCTATCCTGTAGGCTGTAGAGCCAGACTAGCTGGGGGTGGGGGCTATCCTGTAGGCTGTAATACCAGACTAGCTGTTGGCAGGTGGTATCTTGTAGAACCAGTCTAGATGGGGGTGCGGGCTATCCTGTAGGCTGTAGAGCCAGACTAGATGGTGGTGGGGACTATTCTGTAGGCTGTAAAACCAGACTAGCTGTTGGTAGGGGCTATCCTGTAGAACCAGCCTAGCTGGGAGTATGGGCTGCCTAGCTGGGAGTATGGGCTATCCTGTAGGCTGTAGAGCCTGACTAGATGGTGGTAGGGGCTATCCTGTAGAACCAGCCTAGCTGGGAGTATGGGCTATCCTGTAGGCTGTAGAGCCTGACTAGATGGTGGTAGGGGCTATCCTGTAGGCTGTAGAACCACACTAGGTGGGGGCTATCCCGTAGGCTGTAGAACCAGACTAGCTGTGGATTGGGCTATCCCGTAGGCCAGGCATTCCCAACCTCGGTCCTCAAGGCACTCCAACAGTGCAGATTTTGGAGATGTCCAGGATTCAGCACAGATGGTAAATCAAAATATCTGACGTACTAATTAAGTCACCTGTGCTCAAGCATGGCTATCACTAAAGCCTGGACTGTTAATGTGCCCTGACCAAGGTTGGGAAAGCCTGCCGTAGGCTGTAGAGGTAGACTAGCTGGTGGTGTGAGCTATCCTGTAGGCTGTAGAACCAGGCTAGGTGGTGGTGGGGGCTATCCTGTAGGTTTTAGAACCAATGACACTCAGTAGCTTGCACATGTTCAGAGTGTTGCAGAGAAGAATCTATAGAGTGAAAGTCTTAGAGCAGGGGAATTGAGGTTTACTGAGAACATACAGATGGTTCAAACAAGATGGCTGCCATTAACAACATACACAAAACATTATATCAGATTACAGAAACTACAAAAGATCCCAGGAAGACTTATTATTGTAAAGCAATCTTTTTGTCATGTGTGGGTTTTCAAATGGCTGCTGAGATAACTTTTTAGCACAAAACTTTTCCCACACTCTGAGCAAGAAAACGTCCTCTTCCCAGTGTGAATCCTCTGGTGTGTCACTAGATACGACCGGCTGGAAAAGTATTTACCACATTCACGGCAAAAGAATGGTTTCTCTCCAGTGTGGGTTCTTCGATGTGCAAGCAGTAGCAGCCTCCGGGCAAAGCACCTCCCACAGTCAGGACATGTGAACGGCTTCTCGCCCGTGTGGGTCCTTATATGAGTGCTGAGATTGGAGTTCTGTGAGAAGGATTTGCCGCACTGCGGGCACACGAAGGGCTTCTCTCCTGTGTGAATCCGCCGATGCGTGGCCAGCTTAGAATTGCTGGAAAAGAATTTACCACAATCTGAACAAAAGAGTGGATTCTCTCCAGAGTGAATCCCCATGTGCGCAACTAGTTTGGCCCTGCTCTTAAAATGTTTCCCACATTTAGGACACAAGATTGTTTTGTGCACCTTGCGACTTTTGTCAGGCCTTAAAGCACATGCCTTTCTGTGACACGTTGTACACCTACTGTCTGCATCTTGGACGGTGTTCGACGTGGGAGTAAATGGTTCACCACAGTCCGTACAGATGTATCGAGTCCGTGTATAACCTGAGGGTGTATTCATGTCAGTGTCTGTGATCTTTCCTCCCTCACACAACACTCCTGCCTCTGTGATGTCAGGAGATGCGGACTGTATACGAGCTGTGAGTGCATAAGCGTTCCTGTCTGTGATCTTTCCTTCCTCACACATCACTCCTGCCTCTGTGATGTCAGGAGATGCAGGCTGCATACGGCCTGTGGGTGTATAAGCGTCCCGGTCTGCGAGATTCCCTTCCTCACATGAGACCAATTCTGCAGTACCATTCCGCCTCTTCTTTATTATCAGCTTGCCAGCAGTGCAGACTTTGCTCTCCTGGTTATTTCCAACATCTGGTGTAGGACAGGTGCTGAAAAATATGTCAGGAGGATTTTCTAGACATTTTTCTGTTGAGAAGAATATATTTGGAATTAGACCATTACAATTAGGTAATTGTAAAAATATATATTAAGCTGGGAATTATATCATGTTTTTTGAGGTATATCTACTATCCATAAGTACCGCCGTGGCCAAAAGTTTTGAGACACAAGTATTGTTTTTCACAAATTTTGCTGCTTCAGTGTTTTTAGACCTTTGTGTCAGATGTTACTAAGGTATGCTGAAGTAAAATTACAAGCATTTTTTTTCAAACCCTCTGCAATTCGCCCTGGCATGCTGTCAATCAACTTCTGGGCCACATACTGACTGACGGCCGCCCATTCTTGCCTAATCAGTGCTTGGAGTTTGTCAGAATTTGTGTTTTTTTGTTTGTCCAACTGCCTCGAGGACTGATCACAAGTTCTCAATGGGATTAAGGTCTGAGAAGATTCCTGGCCATGGACCGAAAATTTCGATGATTTGTTTCCCGAGCCACTAAGTTATCACTTTTGCCCTATGGCACATTAACTGTAATTCTGGCAGCACATTTTGAATGTGACCTCCGCCCCTGCAGCACAATATGGGTTTATGATGATACAACATGGTGCTCTGTAGCTGGAGTTTGAGAAAGACAGACAAAGAAAAGAAAAGACAGACAGACAGACAAAAGAAAGAAAGATCTACAACTCTAATTATTTACCACTTGTGTCCGCAACACCTATAATAAATGCCCCACACGTGAGGGGAGGAGGGGGGGGGGGCTTGGTATACTATTAGCATCTGTAATTTACAGCTGCTAATAGGTTCGCCAGGGGCTATCCAATTGGCCCCTATGCGGCTTGCTACTCCCCTGATGCCGGCACTCATCGGGGATTATGCCCTGAAGCATAATCCCCGATAAGTGGCCACAGAGCAGCGATAACACAAGGGATCTGGAATTTATCCCAGATCACAATTTTTTTTTCCTTTAGATGATAAAAATGGCCTGTAATTGGATACCGCAATAATGACCGTCAATCCATAATCGCGATATTAGTCTTTTTTTATCGCTTCTAATTGGATGCCCCCCCACTGTGTGGAATATGTGAGATTAATCACAGAAGGTTGCTAAATATTACCATACCGGGTGAGCAGAGCAGAAGGTCTTTGTCCGACTGAAGATCATCCACTGAACACAGCCAGTCCTAACCAAAAAAATACAGAGAAACTTACTGAGTAATCAGAAAATACAATTAGAAAGAAGAAAAATAAGATTTTACTCACCGGTAAATCTATTTCTCGTAGTCCGTAGTGGATGCTGGGACTCCGTAAGGACTATGGGGATTAGCGGCTCCGCAGGAGACTGGGCACAACTAAAGAAAGCTTTAGGACTACCTGGTGTGCACTGGCTCCTCCCACCAAGACCCTCCTCCAGACCTTAGTTAGGATACCGTGCCCGGAAGAGCTGACACAAATAGGAAGGATTTTGAATCCCGGGTAAGACTCATACCAGCCACACCAATCACACCGTATAACTCGTGATACTATACCCAGTTAACAGTATGAAATATAACTGAGCCTCTCAACAGATGGCTCAACAATAACCCTTTAGTTAGGCAATAACTATAAACAAGTATTGCAGACAATCCGCACTTGGGATGGGCGCCCAGCATCCACTACGGACTACGAGAAATAGATTTACCGGTGAGTAAAATCTTATTTTCTCTGACGTCCTAAGTGGATGCTGGGACTCCGTAAGGACTATGGGGATTATACCAAAGCTCCCAAACGGGCGGGAGAGTGCGGATGACTCTGCAGCACCGAATGAGCAAACTCTAGGTCCTCCTCAGCCAGGGTATCAAACTTGTAGACTGTTGCAAAAATGTTTGAACCCGACCAAGTAACAGCTCGGCAAAGTTGTAAAGCCGAGACCCCTCGGGCAGCCGCCCAAGAAGAGCCCACTTTCCTCGTGGAATGGGCTTTTACAGATTTAGGGTGCGGCAGTCCAGCCGCAGCATGTGCAAGTTGAATCGTGCTACAGATCCAGCGAGCAATAGTCTGCTTAGAAGCAGGAGCACCCAGCTTGTTGGGTGCATACAGGATAAATAGCGAGTCAGTTTTCCTGACTCCAGCCGTCCTGGAAACATATACTTTTCAGGGCCCTGACTACGTCCAGTAACTTGGAATCCTCCAAGTCCCAAGTAGCCGCAGGCACCACAATAGGTTGGTTCACATGAAAAACTGATACCACCTTAGGAAGGAATTGGGAACGAGTCCTCAATTCCGCCTTATCCATATAAAATACAGATAAGGGCTTTTGTATGACAAAGCCGCCAATTCTGATACACGCCTGGCCGACGCCACGGCCCACAGCATGACCACTTTCCACGTGAGGTATTGTAGCTCCACGGATTTAAGTGGCTCAACCCAATGCGACTTCAGGAAATCCAACACCACGTTGAGATCCCACGGTGCCACTTGAGGCACAAACGGGGGCTGACTATGCAGCACTCCCTTAACAAAAGTCCGAACTTCAGGCAGTGAAGCCAGTTCTATTTTGGAAGAAAATCGATAGAGCCGAAATCTGGACCTTCATGGAACCCAATTTTAGGCCCATAGTCACCTCTGACTGTAGGAAGTGCAGAAATCGACCTAGCTGAAATTTCTCCTTTGGGGCCTTCCTGGCCTCACAGCACGCATCATATTTCCACCATATGCGGTGATAATGGTTTGCGTTCACTTCTTTCCTAGCTTTAAATAGCGTAGGGATAACTTCCTCCAGAATGCCCTTTTCCTTCAGGATCCGGCGTTCAACCGCCATGCCGTCAAACGCAGCCGCGGTACGTCTTGGAACAGACAGGCCCCCTGCTGCAGCAGGTCCTGTCTGAGCGGCAGAGGCCATGGGTCCTCTGAGATCATTTCTTTGAGTTCTGGTTACCAAGCTCTTCTTGGCCAACCCGGAACAATGAGTATAGTTCTTACTCCTCTCCTTCTTATTATTCTCATTACCCTGGGTAAGAGAGGCAGAGAATGGAACACATACACCGACTGGTAAACCCACGGTGTTACCAGAGCGTCCACAGCTATCGCCTGAGGGTCCCTTGACCTGGCGCAATATCTTTGTAGCTTTTTGTTGAGGCGGGACGCCATCATGTCCACCTGTGGCCTTTCCCAACGGTGTACAATAATTTGGAAAACTTCTGGATGAAGTCCCCACTCTCCCGGGTGGAGGTCATGTCTTCTGAGAAAGTCTGCTTCTCAGTTGTCCACTCCGGGAATGAACACTACTGACAGTGCTAACACATGATTTTCCGCCCATCGGAGAATCCTTGTGGCTTCTGCCATCGCCATCCTGCTTCTTGTGCCGCCCTGACGGTTTACATGAGCGACCGCCGTGATGTTGTCTGACTGGATCAGCACCGGCCGGTGTTGAAGCAGGGGTCTAGCCTGACTTAGGGCATTGTAAATGGCCCTTAGTTCCAGAATATTTATGTGTAGGGAAGTCTCCTGACTTTTCCATAGCCTTGGAAGTTTCTTCCCTGTGTGACTGCCCCCCAGCCTCGAAGGCTGGCATCCGTGGTCACCAGGACCCAGTCCTGTATGCCGAATCTGCGGCCCCCTAGAAGATGAGCACTCTGCAGCCACCACAACACCAACACCCTGGCCCTTAGAGACAGGGTTATCCGCCGATGCATCTGAAGATGCGACCCGGACCACTTGTCCAACAGATCCCACTGGAAAATCCTTGCATGGGACCTGGCGAATGGAATTTCTTCGCAAGAAGCTACCATCCTTCCCAGGGCTCACGTGCATTGATGCACCGACACCTGTATACGTATTAGGAGGTCTCCGTCTAGAGACGCCAACTCCTTGGACTTCTCCTCCGGGAGAAACCCTTTTTATCCTGTTCTGTGTCCAGAACCATACCCAGGAACAGTAGACGCGTCGTAGGAACCAGCTGCGACTTTGGAATATTCAGAATCCAGCCGTGCTGTTGTAGCACTTCCCGAGATAGTGCTACTCCGCCGAACAACTGCTCCCTGGACCTCGCCTTTATAAGGAGATCGTCCAAGTACGGGATAATTATTTCGGCCATTACCTTGGTAAATACCTCGGTGCCGGGGACAGACCAGCGGCAACGTCTGGAATTGGTAATGACAATCCTGTACCACAATTTTGAGGTACTCCTGGTGAAGAGGGTAAATAGGGACATGCAGGTAAGCATCCTTGATGTCCAGTGATCCCATGAAATTCTCCAGGCTTGCAATAATCGCCCTGAGCGATTCCATTTTGAACTTGAACCTTCGTATATAAGTGTTCAAGGCTTTCAATTTTAGAATGGGTCTCACCGAACCGTCTGGTTTCGGTACCACAACATTTTGGAATAGTAACCCCGGCCTTGTTGAAGGAGGGGTACCTTGATTTCACCTGCTGGAAGTACAGCTTGTGAATTGCCGCCAGTACTACCTTTCTCCGAGGGCAGCAGGCAAAGCTGATGTGAGGTAACGGCGAGGGGGAGTCGCCTCGAACTCCAGCCTGTATCCCTGTGATACTATTTGCAGAACCTAGGGATCCACCTGTGGGTAAGCCCACTGGTCCCTGAAGTTCCCGAGACGCGCCCCTACCGCACCTGTCTCCACCTGTGGAGCCCCAACGTCATGCGGTGGACTCAGAGGAAGCGGGGGAAGATTTTTGATCCTGGGAACTGGCTGCTGGTGCAGCTTTTTCCTTCTTCCCTTGTCTCTGTGCAGAAAGGAAGCGCCTTTGACCCGCTTGCTTTTCTGAAGCCGAAAGGACTGTACATGAAAATACAGTGCTTTCTTAGGCTGTGAGGAAACCTGAGGTAAAATTATTTCTTCCCAGCTGTTGCTGTGGATACGAGGTCCCAGAGACCATCCCCAAACAATTCCTCACCCTTATAAGGCAGAATCTCCATGTGCCTTTTATAGGCAGCATCACCTGTCCACTGCCGGGTTTCTAATACCCTCCTGGCAGAATGGACATTGCATTAATTCTGGATGCCAGCCGGCAAATATCCCTCTGTGCATCCTTTATATCTAAGACGACGTCTTTAATATGCTCTATGTTAGCAAACTATTATCCCTGTCTTAAGAGTATTAATATTATCTGACTGGGTATCAGACCACGCTGCCGCAGCACTATTTATGCTGAGGCAATTGCAGGTCTCAGTATATAACCTGAGTGTGTATATACAGACTTCAGGATAGCCTCCTGCTTTTTATCAGCAGGCTCCTTCAAGGTGGCCGTATCCTAAGACGGCAGTGCCAACATTTTTGACAAACGTGTGAGCGCCTTATCCACCCTAAGGGATATCTCCCAACGTGACCTATCCTCTGGCGGGAAAGGGTACTCCATCAGTAACTTTTTAGAAATTACCAGTTTCTTATCGGGGGAACCCACGCTACTTTACACACTTCATTCATTCATCTGATGGGGGAACAAAACACTGGCTGCTTTTTCTCCCCAAAAATAAAACCCCTTTTATGTGGTACTTGGGTTCATGTCAGAAATGCGTAACACATTTTTCATTGCCGAGATCATGTAACGGATGTTCCTAGTGGATTGTGTATATGTCTCAACCTCGTCGACACTGGAGTCAGACTCCGTGTCGACATCTGTGTCTGCCATCTGAGGTAACGGGCGCTTTTTTGAGCCCCTGATGGCCTTTGAGACGCCTGGGCAGGCGCGGGCTGAGAAGCCGGCTGTCCCACAGCTGTTTTACGTCATCCAGCCTTCTATGTAAGGAGTTGACATTGTCGGTTAATACCTTCCACCTATCCATCCACTCGGTTGTCGGCCCCACAGGGGGCGACATCCCATTTATCGGCCTCTGCTCCACCTCCACGTAACCTTCCTCATCCCACATGTCGACACAGCCGTACCGACACACAGCACACACACAGGGAATGCTCTGACTGAGGACAGGACCCCACAAAGTCCTTTGGGGAGACAGAGAGAGAGTATGCCAGCACACACCAGAGCGCTATATAATGCAGGGATTAACACTATAACTGAGTGATTTTTCCCCCAATAGCTGCTTGTATAAACAATATTGCGCCTAAATTTAGTGCCCCCCCCCCTCTCTTTTTAACCCTTTGAGCCTGAAAACTACAGGGGAGAGCCTGGGGAGCTGTCTTCCAGCTGCACTGTGAAGAGAAAATGGCGCCAGTGTGCTGAGGGAGATAGCTCCGCCCCTTTTTCGCGGACTTTTCTCCCGCTTTTTTATGGATTCTGGCAGGGGTATTTATCACATATATAGCCTCTGGGGCTATATATTGTGATGATTTTGCCAGGCAAGGTGTTTATATTGCTGCTCAGGGCGCCCCCAGCGCCCTGCACCCATCAGTGACCGGAGTGTGAGGTGTGCATGAGGAGCAATGGCGCACAGCTGCAGTGCTGTGCGCTACCTTGGTGAAGACTGAAGTCTTCTGCCGCCGATTTTCCGGAACACTTCTTGCTTCTGGCTCTGTAAGGGGGCCGGCGGCGCGGCTCCGGGACCGAACATCAATGGCCGGTTCCATGCGGTCGATCCCTCTGGAGCTAATGGTGTCCAGTAGCCTAAGAAGCCCAAGCTACCACCAGTTAGGTAGGTTCGCTTCTTCTCCCCTTAGTCCCTCGCTGCAGTGAGTCTGTTGCCAGCAGATCTCACTGTAAAATAAAAAACCTAAAATATACTTTCTTTCTAGGAGCTCAGGAGAGCTCCTAGTGTGCATCCAGCTCAGCCGGGCACAAGAATCTAACTGGAGGAGGGTCTTGGTGGGAGGAGCCAGTGCACACCAGGTAGTCCTAAAGCTTTCTTTAGTTGTGCCCAGTCTCCTGCGGAGCCGCTAATCCCCATAGTCCTTACGGAGTCCCAGCATCCACTTAGGACGTCAGAGAAAGTAACATGCTACAGGTCAGACCGCTCAGTGATGCCACGCATTTCATCTACACGAGTCAGGGCGCTCAGTGATGCCACGCATTTCATTTACGCATGAGTCAGACCGCTCAGTGATGCCACACATTTACGCATGAGTCAGACCGCTCAGTGATGCCACACATTTCATTTACGCATGAGTCAGACCGCTCAGTGATGCCACGCATTTCATTTACGCATGAGTCAGACCGCTCAGTGATGCCACGCATTTCATTTACGCATGAGTCAGACCGCTCAGTGATGCAACGCATTTCATTTACGCATGAGTCAGGCCGCTCAGTGATGCCACGCATTTCATCTACACGAGTCAGGGCGCTCAGTGATGCCACGCATTTCATTTACGCATGAGTCAGACCGCTCAGTGATGCCACACATTTACGCATGAGTCAGATCGCTCAGTGATGCCACACATTTCATTTACGCATGAGTCAGATCGCTCAGTGATGCCACGCATTTCATTTACGCATGAGTCAGACCGCTCAGTGATGCCACGCATTTCATTTACGCATGAGTCAGGCCGCTCAGTGATGCCACACATTTCATTTACGCACGAGTCAGGCCGCTCAGTGATGCCACGCATTTCATTTACGTATGAATCAGGCCGCTCAGTGATGCCACGCATTTCATTTACGTATGAGTCAAGCCACTCATTAATGCCACGCATCCCATTTACACGAGTCAGGCCGATCAGTGATGCCACGCATCCCATTTACACAAAAAATGGATTTATGAATTGCTAGAACGCCTACCGCAGGGATGGGGAACCTTTGGCCCCACAGCTGTTGTTGAACTATACATACCAGCATGCCTAGCTACCGTTTTGCTATTTGGCCAAGCTAAAACTGTTGCAGCATGCCCTGCCAAATAGCACAACGGTAGCAAGGCATGCTGGGATGTGTAGTTCAACAGCAGCTGGAGGGCCTCAGGTACCCCACCCCTGGCCTACAGCATACATTTACCGTGTTATAAAGGACTATTTTTCATTGTTGTAGGCTGTTTATCGACTGTTTTAAAAGAGCAAATCTGCACTGGTTCAATTTCTGTATCATATCATTTCATATGTATACATTTTCATCTCTTTACTACAGCACTTTATTTATTAAAGCATGTGTATTCTTTGAAGTACTCTACACCACCCTACACTTCTCCTAGGAAACAATATCTACACTCCACGTTGTATTAATGTTTGATACAGAACTCACATGAATCCGATTTTATTTTTACTTATCAGTACAAGATTTGGGGATACGCATTTTCTCCTGCCATTCACGTTTAATTCTGCAGGTTTTTATCTTTGCAGTTGTATTTTGGGTCCTAAGGTAGCGAATTTGCACAGGGTTGTATACCAAGCAAAGTCCAGGCTAAATTTCTCCTTAAAATATCGGGAGTCATACACTTGGCCACCCTGCTGTACCCGACAGGCATAACCCGCCATGCCAGTAGGGTGAGAAACGAACAACAAATAACCAAACAACATGACTTTGGCCATGATGTGTGACGATGGTGACACCAACTAAATCCAGCCAGAAAATCAACAATTGAAAAACGTAAAATATAAAATGCATAGTAAAACATTCAAAAATGTAGTGCACATAGAGAGACCATCACGTAACAATATGGGAATTAGCTTGGTGTCTGACCCTACGTTGTGCCACTGCAGTGGTATTTGTTGTGTATAGTTTTTAGAGAAGTTGCACGTTTCACATTTACTAAGGACTGATCAATGATGATCTAAAGCAGTGGTTCTCAGTCTCGGTCCTCAAGTACCCCCAACAGTTCCTGTTTTCCAGGTCACCTAGCAGTTGAACAGGTGTATTCATTACTCACTGACACATTATAAAAGACACACAGGTGGAGCAAATCATTTCACTTGCAATCCTGTGAGGAGACCTGGAAAACATGAACTGTTGGGGATACTTGAGGACCGCGGTTGAGAACCACTGCTATAAACCAAACACATTAAAACTGGAGAGACCCTTGTGCTCACCTCTCCCGTCAGCAGGTGAATGATCTTGGTGGTGAGTTCTAGAATCCTCTGGTCACTGTCTCTCTTATGTATCGGTGAGAGAGGTGGAGGCTCCATGTTGGGGCTCTGGGACCCGCTCCCTCCTCCTGACACATGTGGGCTGCTGCTGGGGGTCACATGCTCTCTGGGCCTCTTTACCACTATGTATTCCTAAAAATTGAGAACCATACATCTGTTAAAAAGAATACTGCACTTGGAGTATAGATGATTCGAGCTAGAGCGCCCCAGCTTCTCCACATACAGAAACGTTCTAACACACCTGGCGTCAATACGCCATGTGGCCACTCTAAGAGGTGTAGCATTCTTTGTTTTAAATTATGGTTCTTATTTGCATGGCAGATGCAGTGAAACACCACTCACAGTGTACTACAGACGCTGGGCTGCGACTGTAACTGCACAGGAATTAGTTTTAAACACGTAGAAAGTCGCAGATTAAGTACAACGAAACTTCACTTCTGATGAAACCACCTCTTTGAGAAACAGGTCAAGCACAGCCCGCTTTGGGTGACTTCTACAGCAGCTGTGTCAGCCTCTACACCTCCACAGGAAATGCACCATACGAGACCGCCACGCTGCCCGACAGCTACCAGCGCCGGATGGAACAATGCAGCGGCGCAAAAGCCATACACTGCTCAGGAGTTACGGGGACAGGCAGACACTTGCTACACTATGGCGGCCAGTGCACAGGACCCAAACGGCAAAAAACTGTGTACATACTAGACTCTTGCTATATATCTGTGGAGAGTGCTTTTTACTGGATAACAGAGGTTCTCAAACGCAGTCCTCAAGGCACCACAATGGTCCAGATTTTAAGTATATCCATGCTTGGCCACAGGTGACTTAATTAGCACGTCAGTCAATTTGATTTAACCATCTGTGCTGAGCCATGGATATACCTAAAACCTGGACCGTTGGGGGTGCCTCGAGGACCGCGTTTGGGAACCACAGAGATAACCTATGACTATTGAACTAATACTAAGAACAATACTCATCTATAGCTGTATGGACGTTCATACTGGATAACTAACAGACCAGATTCTAACACATTATTGTCTTGTAGTCCATAGATGGTTGCATTTTATGAAATCGATAAGCTGGTTTAGATTTAAATGTATTAATGTTCATGCTATAAGGTTTCCATTATATTCTGTGTGACAATTTATGTTAAAAAAAATGTTTTTTCTTTCTAAGAGACTTGTGTTACTAATAAAATATATATTTTTTTTTTCTTTTAAGAGACTTACTATTGTATTGTGTTACTATTAGAAATCGCACATCCATTTATTGGTTTATTTTTTCTGTTTTAAAGGACAGTGCATAACTTCTACTCAATGGGAGCAGCACCTCAATAGTTATAATACAGCGTCTCATGTGACACATACTATACCATTTGTTTATGCCCCCGACCTCACCTGCCTGACGCCTCACGTTTGGCTGCCCTGCTCTTCTGGATTAACCCTTGTGTACATATCCCCCTTCTCCTTATTAATATCTGGGCTCCTCTACATGCAATTCCTCCCTTCATGTGACTACAAGAGAACCTGCTCTAGAACAGAGACTGGAGACATCTCACAAGAATGTTCTATTATGTCATCTTCACACAGATGCTTCCGATTTAGGCAGCTGGTGACTGCCTAGCAGGCTGTGTTGTTGCTGGGGAATATAGGGGGTCATTCTGAGTTGATCGTAGCTAGCACAGCTACGATCATCTTCCCTGACATGCGGGGGGACGCCCAGCACAGGGCTAATCCGCCCCGCATGTCAGTCCGCCCCCCCTCCCCCCGCAGAAGTGCAAAGGCATTGCAAAGCGGCGATGCCTTTGCACTTCAAGAGTAGCTCCCGACCAGCGCAGCTTTAGCGTGCTGGCCGGGAGCTACTCATTACTCCCTGGCCCGCAGCAGCTGCGTGTGATGTCACACAGCCGCTGCGGCCCGCCCCCCATTCGGTCCGGCCACACCTGCGTTGGCCGGACCGCACCCACGAAACGGCGGCCAAACGCCGCCGTTCCGCCCCCTCCCGTCCAGCGATCACCTCTACCTGTAAATCAGGCAGAGGTGATCGCATCCCTGCTACGGCCTTCAGCCGTCTGGCATGCGTCGGCGCACTACGGCGCCGGCGCATGCGCAGTAGGGACCCGTTCGCTCTGCTGCGTTAAAATGACCCCCATAATACGCAGCCAGTATACATAGTGTACAAGGGTTTACTGTACTGCTGGACTCGTGGTTTTATTTCGCAGTAAAATAAAAAAAAATCCACGAATCTGAGGAGAGATTGGACCGCAAATTACCATTGCAGTGGGGTGTAAACGCCGGCAATGGAACCGCAGTTCAGTAATTGGATTGAACCCACTGAGTTACAACACAGCAAAATATACACAACACATGTTCAAGCAGGGCATATGTTGCCATAAGTTCTTGTCACTGTGTACTATTATACTCCTCTCACACCGCATATTGCAGGGGCAACTCAGGTCGTATGTCGGAGTGGAAGGGTCAACCCAGGTTGTGTCTCTCAGGTCCTTGACCCTGGTCGCAACCATGATCGAACCGGGGACTGACTTGGGTAGACTGCAGTGTGAAAAGTGCCACACTGGTTACTCTTTCCGGGATTCATTAATGCCTGTGTAACTTTAACCAGGGTTGACCCTAGTCACACCGACACATGACCCTGGTTGCCCATGACAATATCAGTCCTTGCCTTTTTGTGGAATGGTCTGAAACAGGTATCAACCCGACTTGAAACCGTGTTGATGATCCTAGATTGGACCTGGGATTTAGGTGTGAAAGGGGTATTCGTAAACAACTCTGTGTAGTGGATAAAACAGCAGCACTAGTCCAAATAATGTATTAGCGTACATGAATGGTGGTAAACGTAGAACCATCATCCGTTTTGTGTTCTAACCACCAAACACTGCAAAAACCTGTTGGGATGACAGCCCCTAGTACAGCCACTGGTCTCCAAGGAGTCACAGTCATACAGATAACGCAGTCATCAGTAAAATAAGGCGCTATATGTAAAAGATAAACTCCAGTGGATCTTAGTAATAGCCCGATAAAGAAGTCTGATTACCGGTGGGGAATAGAACGTTAGATGTACTAACACACCAGATTATTCATCCAAATGTAAGGGCCATGCTTATTGTAACCTTGTGGCTATATATACAGCCCCGATCTATAGAACCATTGACAGTGGTGTACAGAGGCAGCCTCACCTCTCCAGACGTCAGGTAGACGATCTCCAAGATGAGATTGAGGATCCTCTCAGCCAGCTGGTTTTTCATCATCAAAGAGACCAACGCAATGGGCTCTTGCCCTTGTGGCGAGTCACGGGTTCTGTAGCTACAAATTTCGTTTTTAAACATACCAATGTTAACACGAAGGTCACACGTTCCATGGAATAGTCATTGCTACGCTCAGAAGCGTTCTAAATACAGTAAGTTCAACTCTGTTACTCCAGGAGATGGCAAAACAAGCCCTCTAGTACGTTCTCTGCCAAGTAAAGGCCCCCATCCACTAGTGCGATATGGCCACTTTTGATCCAATTCTGAGCTTTCGGATTGAGGGATCAGATGAAAAGTGTCACATCGCATGTCATTTTTCCTCCGACTCCGATCGGAGGCACGTTCCCGTGCTCCTCGGATCGGAGTCGCAGATCGCAATGGCTGCCACAAGCATTTGTCTGATCCCGCAGCCATGACTGGGATCGCATGCGATACAACGTATGCAAAAGGATGTTTCGTATGCAGTCCAGCCGCCCGGGAGCTGCCGGGTGAGTTGGCGGGGTACCGCATGCGACATTCACATCTGATACCTCACACTAGTGGATGGGGGGCCTTACCCCTTCCAAAGGGGATATAAACCATAATTATTGACGCCATACATGGTAATTAAACTAGTCTTCTGCTCGTCAAGCATCACATCCCGATAATCCAGAGTCTTCTGGCTCACTAGCACTGGGCATAGCGGACACAAAGCCGCAATAAAACATTACTTTCTGAAATACATGTCAGACAGTTCATTTTTATGTATTTAAAGTAATACAGGTTTACAGTTCTGGGTCAGACAGCCACCTATAGGGTGCATACCTATTTATGGGGTCTATTTACTAAGCTTAGGATGCAGATAAAGTGTACGGAGATAAAGCACCAGCCAATCAGGTACTTTATCACCATGCTATTTATCACTCTCCAAGCCTTGATAAATAAGCCTCTTTGTAGTTTTGCAAAAGATGAGGAGGAAAATCCCATACTTATGTCTGCAGCCCACACGTTAAGCACCCACAGTTCTAGCCTTGAAAAAAATAATTGGCAATCAAGGGTAGGCAACTTGCGGGTACCAGCTGTTGTGGAACTATAAGTCCCAGCATGCCTTACCAATCACACGTTGCCTAAGCCTGGTGTAAAACCTACAATAGCAATGCAATGTAAGAGATCTCTGACACACCTGGCCAGCAGCAGCAGGTCCTCCTCATCCAGAGCAATATGTTACTGCTCTGTGTAGTGTTACCTTCCAGGCTGGCGCACAAAGGACGCTGGAACTTGTAGTTTATTCACATATCGGCCGTCTTGAGGTGTGCGTGCTTGGCCTGGGCGAGTTTTACTGCGGAAGAGACAGGAGCAGGATCTCTCCACTTCAAATTAGCAGCTAATAACAACAATAACAAAGACAGAACGACAACATTCACCTGTTTTTGAGCCAACTAATTGAATCGTCTCCAATTACACGCGACGGCCATTTTTACGGAGCCTCAGAGGCTTGATTGACTGCTCCAAAATGGCCGATAGAGTGACAGCCGCCACTGGCACAAATGGTTTTTTTTTTTTTTTCCCCACCTCAGCGATCTTATATAGCAACAGCGCCACCTAGTGTTTTCCAACAACTGCATTTTACGTTCATAATACATAAAATTGACAAGAGTAGCTAAAACGACACAAAATAGACTAATGTAACTTATATTTAATTAATTTATTTTTTTATACGAGAACATTTTATTGAGATGTTTCAAAAATATTTTTTAATTAATTTCTAAAATATATTGTCCTACCATGAATACACACTAAAGAGTAATGTAATTGTTAAAAATGTCCAGTTCCCTTATATTACCGGTTTCCCAACCTTTTCTTATGTTTAAAGAAATTGTTGCATAATGGGGGTCATTCCGAGTTGTTTGCTCGTTATTTTTTTCTCGCAACGGAGCGATTAGTCGCTAATGCGCATGCGCAATGTCCGCAGTGCGACTGCGCCAAGTAAATTTGCTATGCAGTTAGGTATTTTACTCACGGCATTACGAGGTTTTTTCTTCGTTCTGGTGATCGTAATGTGATTGACAGGAAGTGGGTGTTTCTGGGTGGAAACTGGCCGTTTTATGGGAGTGTGTGAAAAAACGCTACCGTTTCTGGGAAAAACACGGGAGTGGCTGGAGAAACGGAGGAGTGTCTGGGCGAGCGCTGGGTGTGTTTGTGACGTCAAACCAGGAACGACAAGCCCTGAACTGATCGCACTGGCAGAGTAAGTCTCGAGCTACTCAGAAACTGCATAGAGAAGTCTTTTCGCAATATTGCGAATCTTTCGTTCGCAATTTTGATAAACTAAGATTCACTCCCAGTAGGCGGCGGCTTAGCGTGTGCAAAGCTGCTAAAAGCAGCTTGCGAGCGAACAACTCGGAATGACCCCCAATGTGACAGAGGACTGCTAATTTCCCGTGACTTCCCACCCAGCAATTTCCCCCTATAAATACCATTAAAAAAAGAACAGGAAAGCCTATTTAAGTTGTCAGTACAATTGTACCATGGTCAGTGCTGAAAGTAGGATGGTACGGTGTGGTACGGAGTACCATTAAGAAATATGGTTACCACCAGCCCACCACTGGGGCATCATTTATAAGAGGCATTTTTGTGTGTGGGACATAAAATGGTGTCAGTGGCATAACTGTGTGTGGCATAATATGTAATAGGCATTACGATGTGTGGCATAATGTGTAATGGGCATTACGGTGTCCGGCTTAATGTGTAAGGGGCATTATGGTGTGTGGCATAATGTGGCCATGCCCCTATTGTCATGTAGCCTCTCCCTTAGTAAAAATGGGCGTGGTCACACAAAACTATCAGTACCATTAAGAAAAAATGTCTACATGCACCACAGACCATGGAGTCTCAGGTAGAATACGTACTCCAGTGGTCGATGGATCACTGACCAAAGACATTGATGCATCAATACATTTTAGATCCCCACTTTAAAAGATTAAAATCTTATCTCTTCATTACACAGTGACAAAATTCAATATCATGAACACCTCAAATGGCGGGTCTGGAGTCAGTAAAGATATTAGCTGACCTTTTTTGCAAAAAGACTGTACTGTACTTCTACCAATATTATTAGTATAATGTTACTTACAATCGCATAGATCAGTCAGCACAAGGGACACTTCACTATGCAGAATATTTCCCCCCCACCCCCGTTTTGATCAAAACTTTGTTTCTCCTACGCTACTTCATGGCAGCCATCGCTACTGGGATTGTATCCCATTCCTAACTTTAGACAGGGAGTTCCCTTAAACTATTAGGGCCCACCCACTCCGGGTACATAACCACACTCCTCCCTTTCCTCCTCAGTCTTTTTCCTGTCTCCTAGCTAAAGACAGTGTAGGAGTTCTTTTTATTTTTATTTTTCTTTACATGGGCTTACCTAAGATTTTTTCTTAGCTATTACGCCTCATTGTAGCCGTGCTAGAAGAAGGAGGTTCCCTGGGGAGTGTTGGCTGTGTGCTTGGGGCGGTCAAGTAAGTCCCCACTTGTCAGCTTTAAGGTGTTCATCTATCAGTTTTAGTATGCGGTACCCCCTCCGGCGTTTTCCGCTGGCCATACCCGCCGTTCTGTTCCTCCCTCAGTGAGGAGTATCTGTGCTCTGAAAGGTCCCTTCGGTGAAGGGAAGCTGCGGCTGCCAGCAGGAAGGTCTGTGCAGCGAGTATGTTATGCGCTGCTCGTGGCCGGAAGGTCCGTTCGCGGAAGGGAAACCGCGGCTGGTAACAGGAAGGTCCGGGCAGCAGATACAATATAGGCGGCTGCCGGCCGGAAGGTCCGCACAGTGAAGGGGCGGTGCGGTGGCGGTCGGAAACGGCGGGGGGAGACGGCAGAAGCTGGTGGGCGGAAGTGCTGTTGGCGGCCGTCCCAGGGAGCTGTATGGGACGGTCTGCTTGTGCACCTAAGTCTCTATGGTAATAGGGACATTTAGTGCAAAATGTGTTTATTGAAAAACAATGGCAATAACAAACGGTTAACATACAGACAGTCATGATAGAGAGTAGTGTTGCAATACAACTAGAGGCCTGTTTAACTCCCATGGCCGTTAACAGAAAAGCATGCATGAATGTTTTATAACAGCACAGCACATGGACAGATATAGTTCGATAGCAAACACATCATGTTAACCGTATTAGTTCAAAGCAAAAAACAAGATAAAGAAGAAGAAAGGAAAGAAACAGAGAGAGGCAGAGAAGAAGAGGAAGGGGAAAAGGGTAAGAACTAGCATCAGAGTCGGAATCAGAATCAGAGTCACCTGGTCCAAAGCGCGAGTCTCCCGCTCACCACAGGATGGAAAGCAGTACGTTGAGGTGAAGAAGCATCTAAGAGGACATGGAAGAACTGGAAGCAAGGGTGGACCTGAAGGTCGGGGAATCTTTGAAAAGTAGCCATCGAGCCCACGTATCCCTGAAGGATGAATAGCCCCCCTCAGCGGACGTCATTATATCATCTAAGTCCATATAAAGGTCTACTCTAGTCAACCAATCTCTAACAGTTGGAGGAGAGGAGGATCGCCAACGGACAGGAATCACCGCTTTGGCGGCATTGTTAAGATGGCATAAGAGGGAATTGTGACAGGACGGTACCGTACGAAAGCACTCGCCGCTTTCGCGTCCCGTTGACTGCGCACAGATTGGAAGGTCAAGCCGCACGAGGCCTGACCACATAGGGGATTCCCGCTTACCGTCAGTAACCGCCTGTTACTGACTCCACCCACTGCGCTGTGGGCGGGTTCTCGCTGCCACCACCAAACTCCTAACCTGCCGTGGCGTTTGGAACCACGGTTCTGCTCTGTATGTGCCAACGCACTGCCTTACCACAGCTGTGTGGTGCTGACGAATCCCCACTAGCCACTTGCTAGGCCTCTACCGGTAGCTGGCGGAAGGCGGAGCTTGGAGACGCTAGGTACTTCCCTGGACAGCCGGAGGACGGGGCTAGGTTTGGCCTAACCCTGTTGGTCACAAGATGAAGCAGTCTTCTTGAGGCAAAGATGTTTATTGCTCAATAACCTTTAAAAAGGCCCTTCCCTATTGCTAGGGGTAACAGCATACAATCAGATGTTTTCAGCAGAATAAGATGGAATAATACACCCTCCTATGGGCCAACTGCCCTCCTTTTATCCCTCTCCAAGACCCCTTACCACAGGGGGTAAGCCCGCCCTGTGGTGCACAACCAATCAATGTTTACCCATGAGCTGTGCATGCCTTGGTCACATGCACAGCTAACATTGTCCTCTATGAACTGTGGGGAGTGGTCGGTTTCCTTTGCCTCTCCCATCTTGGAGAATCAGGATACTCCCCGGTGCCGTTCAGTCTGGCTAGGGGGAAGTTTTCCCTCCTAAACTGACTTCCAGAAACCTGCCCGGGACCCATCTCACTGCCTGCAGCCTGGATTTGGGCTCCAGAGCTGGGCAGGCTGGCTCTCCCTGTCCCCCCAGTGTGGCACTACCTTTGTGGCCTCGCCGCATGCAGCGGCGCACCCCCCTGTACTGAAGCCCGGCGGCCCGGGACACTTGTCCCGGCCGCCGTGACTCTGGCTTTGTTGTAGCGCTGAGGCGCCGGGAGCGTAGCTCCTGGACCCCAGCGCTCATCAGCCTGCTCGCCAGCCTAATTGCACCCACGCCGCAAGGGAGCCGGCTAGCCCGGTCCCCGTGTGCGGTGCACCCCCCTTGCCGCCCGGCAGCCCGGGACGTTCGTCCCGGCTGCCGCGGCTGGCCACCCGTGCTGGGCTGAGGCGCCCGGGAGCAGAGCTCCCGGCCCCCAGCGGCGGCACACACAGAGAGCACTGCAGCGGGAGCCGAGCTCCCAGCCGCAGCGGGAGCCGAGCTCCCAGCCCTCACCCTTCTCCCCGGCGCGCACACTCCAGTTCGCCCGGGGCTACACTGACCGCTGCCGGGAGCGGAGCTCCCGGACTCCGGCGGTCAGCGGCTCCCCTCTCCCCCGGCGCGCACACTCCAGTGCGCCCGGGGCTACACTGACCGCTGCCGGGAGCGGAGCTCCCGGTCTCCGGCGGTCAGCGGCTGCCCTCTCCCCTGGCGCGCACACTCTGCTGAGCGCGCCGGGGGCTGCCCTCACAGCCGTGGTCTCCGGAGGGGTCCGGGACCACGGCACATTTAAAAATACATGTCTTTAAACATTTAATAAAACACGGCGCCTAGCGCCCAATACATTTTTCAAATCTGGCGCCAAGCGCCCATTGTCCTTTAAAATGGCGCCGGGCACTAGGGGTTAACCCCTTCAGTGCTGCGGCGGCCATTTCCCTCGTGGCTGGGGCTCTCCGACCACACTCCCCCCCCCCCATTCAAGCGGGTCAACCAGGGACCCATGTCCCAACGATTTGGGTCCTGGTCCCGCAGTCCGTTGGGGTGAAGGGGACGCTACCTGGGGGGTGTAGGCTCTGGCCTAGACAGTTCATCCATAGTGTAGTGGGCCTCTCTTCGTGGGTGCACAATGTTCAAATAGTCCACCTGAAGTCCAAGTTCAAGGCTCCACCACAAAAGTCTGTCCAATTCCCCCAAGGTAGGTTGCAGCCACCTAACCGGTAGGTGGTAAGTCACCACGGCGGGGGGCTGGTTACAAACAAGTGCCACCCAAGGTGTCCCAATTGTGGCATACCCCACCTCCCACCATAGCAGTTTTCTGCTCAAACAGGCCACAGGGTGCTCCTGCCCATATGGCTCTTTCTGGCTTGGTACTGCTCCCATGCCGTGCAGTGGCGCAGTAGTTCGTAACGCACAGTCCTGGTCAAGAATGTGCGTCATCAGCACTGGAGCGGGTACCCGAGCCTCCTTCAATGACTGGAATGCCAACTCGCAAGCGGGTGCAAAGTCCACTGACTTGGGAATGCCCTTCCTAGCCATCTCTGTCAAGGGGTTCACTACAGGACTAAAGTCAATGACAACATGTCCGTAGGGCCTTACAGGTTCTAAGGTCAGTACCGGTCTGGGTGATGTGGGTCGGGGACAGCCTCTGGTTGCCTCCTCCCCCTCTGGTTTGGGCCTACCCCTGTCTCCTCCCACATGGTGCCCCAGGCACTGCACCTCCGTCATAACTATCTGGCAACTGTCTGCCCTAACTGTCAGACCTGCCCTCCAATCCTCCTCCGTCGACCTATGACTCGGGAAACCTACCCTGTCACCTAGGCCTACTCCTTCCTCCTCGTCCGCTACCTGTGCCACAGTGATGGCGGCCAGACCACCAGCCTCTGGATCCTGTGTGGCATCCACTACAGGGAGGCTGCGTGTCTTCCCCGATCTACTGCGCACAGGCAGGGGACCTGCTATGTCCACAGCAACTTGCTGCAAGGGTTCTCCTATGGGCAGAGGCCCAGAGACAACACAACCGCTGGAGTGCCCCGGCTGCCAACGCATGGCACCAGCCTTACAGTTGGTCTGGGCGTCATCCGACATTCCAGACCAGGGTAAGCACTGTGTCAGGCACTTCAGGGTACGGTCTGTCTCCGGGTTACTGTCCAAAGGGGTTTCGCTGGCAACCGACACTGGTTGCGCAGGAATGTTCCCTGAGGGGACCAGTTGGACACATTCCCTATCTGGTCTATCCCCTCCCACTTTCCTGGCTACCCTGTACCTTAACACTTCCCGCCAGGACAAACTTCCTGCCCCAACCCTGTCAAGGCCGCTGCCAGAGTGGCGCCTCATGCCTTTCGGGGATGGGTCAGAGAGTTGAGCCTCCCTAAACTCCTGCCTGTGGCCCTCAATCTCTCCTAAATTGGGACACTCTACAGGGGGATCTAGGTGGGGACTACTAGGGTCAGTCTGGTAGGGGTCAGTCATGGAAAAATCAGTGTGGTTTCTCATACTCACCGCCGGAGTTGGCAAACCACTTGGGTAAGGAGCATCATTGGGCACCTCCACAGGATCAAACAAGCTGGAACCGACATCCTCTGCGTTGCTAGGGGACGTAGGCATACCAGAGGCAAAAGGCATGCGGGGTCGATGTGCTGATCTAGCTGCTGTAATCTTTTCCTCTGGGCTGGTTGATGCTGTGGTTGGCTGTGCTGGCAGTTGTCTAGCAGCTGTAGTCTTTTCCTCTGGGCTGGGCTGTGCTGGAGTAGCTGATGTCAACGGTGGTTTTGGAAATTGACTCCGGGGAATGGCGCCAACAAACGTAGTGACGATCCCACCACCCAGATCATTTCCTAGGACCACATCAGTTGGGAGACCATCCATGACGGCAACTTCTCGCAACTCTGGTCCAGCTCCCCAGTCCAGGTAGACTCTTGCCATGGGAACCGCTTTCTCTGTTCCTTCTGCCAGGGTGACCGTGGCAGTGTGACCCTGCAATACTGCAGCACGATCTATAAGGTGGGGGCTCACCACAGTGATTGAGGCCCCAGAGTCTCTTAGGCCTTCTCCCTGCATGGGGTCCCACGTGGACTGGCTGCAGGTGCCTCCACATGTTGTGTAGGGGCTGTTTGGCCATGCAGGTGACTCTCTCCGCAGAGTGCACCTGTCTCTCGCCACACTCCATTGGACTGACTGGATGGGGAACAGTCTCTGTAGGCTCATCTCCTCTCGTCAAACAAGCGATCCGGGCTCCAGCAGTCGGATTTGGGGCACGAGTCTGGGGTGCTTGGGATGCAGGACAGTTCATCCTCAGATGTCCGATTTTCCCACAGCCGTAGCACTTCTTCTCCAGTCGTGGCACCGATGATCTCTGATCAGTTGCAGGGACGCTGCGGTGCGGTTGCTGGCCAAGAGCACCCGGGTTGGAAGATGCTTGTCTTTGGGGGTGATGAGCTGAAGAGGGGGGTCCCCTTGGTGGTACAGTCTGTTGGAGCTGGCTGCTGGTGGGGCGCTGTAACGATTTCTAGAGTACTCTGTGTGTGCGTGCTTGGAAAGATGTCAGCTGAAGCCAGGTGAAAATTAAGTAAAGTTTATTGTGGAAAAAGTGGTGGTAAAAATAAATATAAACTGGATGCTTGATTACATGGAACAAAACACGATAAATGGAATATTTCAGGTTAAACATAGATGCAAAATAAACATGAAGAAATCCGGGTTTAAATCAAGCAGGGGAAAAATAACATACCAAAAATGAAGTGATCAGGCAGGAATGGAAACAAACTGCAAATAATAGTCCAGAAATGTAGATGTTGAACTGGCAGGGTAAGAAGTCCAGAAGCAAGGCACATGCGTTTTAGCAAACTGCAGGGAAGTCTCCAAGAAGCAAATAAGGCAGAATCTGGACAGGGTTACTGGAGAGAGCCCAGTCTCACTCCATACGGAACCGCAATGATCTGCAACTAAGTGCCTGTGAGCTGGAGTTAAATAGCAGCAGGGTGTTGGGCTCCAGGTGCACACAATCAGGTAATTACCCTGCAGAGGCAGTGTGCAACTGCCATTCAGACCTGAGGCAACAAGTGAGACCCCTAGAGGCAGGAATGAGGTAATGCAAGGCAAAACAAAACACAAATATTCCTAACATTATCCCCCCCTTAAACAGGCGGATTCCAGACGCCTCAAAGTTCACCTTCTCTTCTTTTTTCCTTTTTTCTTTCTGGGTTGCCTAACCCTATTTGAAGGTGTCACAAAGACACTATTAGGCAATACAGGTCCATCAAAAACGAGTCTCGGATCATCCAGAAGCTCACTCTCAGAGTCGGAGCCACCACCCAGCGGTAGAACTGACCTCTTATTTTCCTGGATGGAATCAAGAGCGGATGGTAAACTTGTAGATGTTAAACTTGCCGAGCAATCTGCGTGAACACCTAGAGATACCTGCCCACATCTGAAAAACTGAGGGTGCTCCCCAGACTGCAAAGGCAGGTTCTCAGAGGGGCACACCTTAGTAGATTCATCTAGGAGCGTGAGGACAGTTGGTGGACTGAATCTTTCGGTCACAGCCTTGAGGAAACCGGGCAAATCTTGTAACACTGGATCTCCCTTATCTATAAGACCATTTACCCACTTCAAGGCCCTCCCTCTGAATCTCATACATACGTTAGCAATGATATCAATAGGGGACAAGTCATCAAAACTCAGATAATATCTGAAGAGAGCTAAACAGTGAGAGATATTTCCATAAAAGTAAGGCAGATCCTTGGGCAAATCTTGGATCTCGGGCATGGCAGGCACCTCTATCTGGTGTTGGACAGGCGGAACCCCCTCCTGGGGCTGGGCAGGCAGAACCCCCTCCTGGGGCTGGGCAGGCGGAACCCCCTCCTGGGGCTGGGCAGGCGGAACCCCCTCCTGGGGCTGGGCAGGCGGAACCCCCTCCTGGGGCTGGGCAGGCGGAACCCCCTCCTGGGGCTGGGCAGGCGGAACCCCCTCCTGGGGCTGGGCAGGCGGAACCCCCTCCCGGGGCTGGGCAGGCGGAACCCCCTCCCGGGGCTGGGCAGGCGGAACCCCCTCCCGGGGCTTGACAGGCGGAACCCCCTCCCGGGGCTGGACAGGCGGAACCCCCTCCCGGGGCTGGACAGGCGGAACCCCCTCCCGGGGCTGGACAGGCAGAACCCCCTCCTGGGGCTGGACAGGCAGAACCCCCTCCTGGGGCTGGACAGGCAGAACCCCCTCCTGGGGCTGGACAGGCAGAACCCCCTCCTGGGGCTGGACAGGCAGAACCCCCTCCTGGGGCTGGACAGGCAGAGCCCCCTCCTGGGGCTGGACAGGCCTTGGCCGGACCTCTGGCAAGGTGGACACCTCTCGGACCTCTGGCAAGGCGGGCACCTCTCGGACCTCTGGCAAGGCGTGGACCTCTGGCAAGGCGGGCACCTCTCGGACCTCTGGCAAGGCGAGCACCTCTCGGACCTCTGGCAAGGCGTGGACCTCTGGCAAGGCGGGCACCTCTCGGACCTCTGGCAAGGCGGGCACCTCTCGGACCTCTGGCAAGGCGGGCACCTCTCGGACCTCTGGCAAGGCGGGCACCTCTCGGACCTCTGGCAAGGCGGGCACCTCTCGGACCTCTGGCGAAGCGGGCACCTCTCGGACCTCTGGCGAAGCGGGCACCTCTCGGACCTCTGGCGAAGCGGGCACCTCTCGGACCTCTGGCGAAGCGGGCACCTCTCGGACCTCTGGCGAAGCGGGCACCTCTCGGACCTCTGGCGAAGCGGGTACCTCTCGGACCTCTGGCGAAGCGGGCACCTCTCGGACCTCATGCCGTGAGGCAAGGGCAACGGGGACCTCATGCCGTGAGGCAAGGGCAACGGGGACCTCATGCCGTGAGGCAAGGGCAACGGGGACCTCATGCCGTGAGGCAAGGGCAACGGGGACCTCATGCCGTGAGGCAAGGGCAACGGGGACCTCATGCCGTGAGGCAAGGGCAGCAGGGACCTCATGCCGTGAGGCAAGGGCAGCAGGGACCTCATGCCGTGAGGCAAGGGCAGCAGGGACCTCATGCCGTGAGGCAAGGGCAGCAGGGACCTCATGCCGTGAGGCAAGGGCAGCAGGGACCTCATGCCGTGAGGCAAGGGCAGCAGGGACCTTATGCCGTGAGGCAAGGGCAGCAGGGACCTCATGCCCGAAGGCAAGGGCAGCAGGGACCTCATGCCCGAAGGCAAGGGCAGCAGGGACCTCATGCCCAAAGGCAAGGGCAGCAGGGACCTCATGCCCAAAGGCAAGGGCAGCAGGGACCTCATGCCCAAAGGCAAGGGCAGCAGGGACCTCATGCCCAAAGGCAAGGGCAGCAGGGACCTCATGCCCAAAGGCAAGGGCAGCAGGGACCTCATGCCCGAAGGCAAGGGCAGCAGGGACCGACACCCCTCCTGGGGTCGCAGGGCCGGACACCCCTCCTGGGGTCGCAGGGCCGGACACCCCTCCTGGGGTCGCAGGGCCGGACACCCCTCCTGGGGTCGCAGGGCCGGACACCCCTCCTGGGGTCGCAGGGCCGGACACCCCTCCTGGGGTCGCAGGGCCGGACACCCCTCCTGGGGTCGCAGGGCCGGACACCCCTCCTGGGGTCGCAGGGCCGGACACCCCTCCTGGGGTCGCAGGGCCGGACACCCCTCCTGGGGTCGCAGGGCCGGACACCCCTCCTGGAGTCGCTGGGCCGGACACCCCTCCTGGAGTCGCTGGGCCGGACACCCCTCCTGGAGTCGCTGGGCCGGACACCCCTCCTGGAGTCGCTGGGCCGGACACCCCTCCTGGAGTCGCTGGGCCGGACACCCCTCCTGGAGTCGCTGGGCCGGACACCCCTCCTGGAGTCGCTGGGCCGGACACCCCTCCTGGGGTCGCTTGGCCGGACACCCCTCCTGGGGTCGCTTGGCCGGACACCCCTCCTGGGGTCGCTTGGCCGGACACCCCTCCTTTCGAAATTTGAGCACCACAGTGGCATAACTGAGCAGAATTTGGCACTATGGCAGAATGAGGAAAGCTCTTTTTATGTTTGCGAGCAGGACATAACTGAATAAAATGTCCCGACCTGCCGCAATAAAAACAGAGCTTCTTATCCCTTCTATGTCTCCTTTCTTCCTCAGAGAGACTGGGTCGTGGAAAACTCCAAAACTTGCCTTTGCTTACGCTAGAAAAACAGCAGCCAGAATTGAGAGTACCAGACTGATCTTTTCCCCTTTTTTCCTGCGTCTCCTTAAAGGGAGCAGGTAACCTTACTGAATCTTCAGGCAGAGCAGACAGTATCTCTGAAGATAGGATTTGAATACCCTCCAGTTTCTCTCTGAAATCCACCAGCAATGCAGAACTCAAAAACGGCAAAAACTTGAGAGGCAGGGAACCTTTCTGAAGTGAAGCCATTTTATGAGATTCAGCTGAATCAAAACAAAACTCCTGCACACGTTTATTTTGGCAGATCATTCTGTAACGATTTCTAGAGTTCTCTGTGTGTGCGTGCTTGGAAAGATGTCAGCTGAAGCCAGGTGAAAATTAAGTAAAGTTTATTGTGGAAAAAGTGGTGGTAAAAATAAATATAAACTGGATGCTTGATTACATGGAACAAAACACGATAAATGGAATATTTCAGGTTAAACATAGATGCAAAATAAACATGAAGAAATCCGGGTTTAAATCAAGCAGGGGAAAAATAACATACCAAAAATGAAGTGATCAGGCAGGAATGGAAACAAACTGCAAATAATAGTCCAGAAATGTAGATGTTGAACTGGCAGGGTAAGAAGTCCAGAAGCAAGGCACATGCGTTTTAGCAAACTGCAGGGAAGTCTCCAAGAAGCAAATAAGGCAGAATCTGGACAGGGTTACTGGAGAGAGCCCAGTCTCACTCCATACGGAACCGCAATGATCTGCAACTAAGTGCCTGTGAGCTGGAGTTAAATAGCAGCAGGGTGTTGGGCTCCAGGTGCACACAATCAGGTAATTACCCTGCAGAGGCAGTGTGCAACTGCCATTCAGACCTGAGGCAACAAGTGAGACCCCTAGAGGCAGGAATGAGGTAATGCAAGGCAAAACAAAACACAAATATTCCTAACAGGCGCTTCTGCCCCCGTGGCCGAATTGCCACATATTTGTCGGCTAATTGGGCAGCCATTTTTAAGCTGGGTGGCTCCCGATCTAGCACCCACTCCTTCACTTCTTGGGCGCACCTGCGGTAGAACTGCTCCCTGCAGATCAGGTCGATCAGTGCGTCCCATGTAGTGGCTTCCGAATCCTTCACCCACTTCACCACGTACTGCCGCAGCTGGGTGGCGAACTGCTCATGGGTGCTGCTAGGATTCTTGGGCAAGTCTCTGAACTTCTTCCTTTAAGACTCTGGAGTGATGAAGAATCGCTGGAGGAGGGCCTTCGCGACTTCGTCGTAGTTCCCACAGTCCTCCGTCGCCACTCCTCGATAGGCCTCTCCATGCAGAGTGGGCACAAGGTGTCTCACCCACTCTGACTTGGGTAGATCGTGTAGTTTACAAGTCCTTTCAAAAACTTGCAAATGTCCATCAATGTCCCCATCACTGTCTGCAAACTTGGCAAACTGAATACGTCCTGATCTGTGTACAACAGCTGACAACGGCTCCCGGGGTACCACGGCCTGTGGTGCCCGCTCATCACGCCACATCTGGATGATGATCAAGCGCTCTTGCTCCGTTGCCCTTTCCCCCAATTCCGCTAGCCGATCTGCTAGGGTATCCGGTCCACCCCCCCTGGGACGTTGGGATCTTGGCCCTGCTAGGGATTGCTGGGAAACATTGCTGCGGTGAGAGAGAGCGGCGCTTGTGGTTCTCACTGGTTCCTTACGAAGGTCCACTGTTGGGCCGTCCTCTGCGATGCTGACGCTGTCAGTGCTTTCCACCTCCGCCCGATGAGATTCCTCAACGCTCCTGAGCGCCGCCTTCATGACGCTTCTGGACGCGTTGGAAGGGATATCCACACCCTTCCCCTGGCATACGATCTCCAGATCCTCCTTGGACATTCCGCTGAATTCCGCCATCTTGTGCGTTCTCCTGCGCTGCAGTTACTCCTCTCCTGAGTAACTCGGCTTCTCCAATCGGGTGATGAAAAGCAGCCTGGGAATATCCCACCACTATGCCACCAATTTCTGTGACAGGACGGTACCATACGAAAGCACTCGCCGCTTTCGCGTCCCGTTGACTGCGCACAGATTGGAAGGTCAAGCCGCACGAGGCCTGACCACATAGGGGATTCCCGCTTACCGTCAGTAACCGCCTGTTACTGACTCCACCCACTGTGCTGTGGGCGGGTTCTCGATGCCACCACCAAACTCCTAACCTGCCGTGGCGTTTGGAACCACGGTTCTGCTCTGTATGTGCCGACGCACTGCCTTACCACAGCTGCGTGGTGCTGACGAATCCCCACTAGCCACTTGCTAGGCCTCTACCGGTAGCTGGCAGAAGGCGGAGCTTGGAGACGCTAGGTACTTCCCTGGACAGCCGGAGGACGGGGCTAGGTTTGGCCTAACCCTGTTGGTCACAAGATGAAGCAGTCTTCTTGAGGCAAAGATGTTTATTGCTCAATAACCTTTAAAAAGGCTCCTCCCTATTGCTAGGGGTAACAGCATACAATCAGATGTTTTCAGCAGAATAAGATGGAATAATACACCCTCCTATGGGCCAACTGCCCTCCTTTTATCCCTCTCCAAGACCCCTTACCACAGGGGGTAAGCCCGCCCTGTGGTGCACAACCAATCAATGTTTACCCATGAGCTGTGCATGCCTTGGTCACATGCACAGCTAACATTGTCCTCTATGGACAGTGGGGAGTGGTCGGTCTCCTTTGCCTCTCCCATCTTGGAGAATCAGGATACTCCCCGGTGCTGTTCAGTCTGGCTGGGGGGAAGTTTTCCCTCCTAAACTGACTTCCAGAAACCTGCCCGGGACCCATGTCACTGCCTGCAGCCTGGATTTGGGCTCCAGAGCTGGGCAGGCTGGCTCCCCGGTCCAGGTCTCTTGGCACTACGGGTGATCTCCATGGAGCTCCAAGAAACCACTCAGCTTGTTTCATAGCTGAGCTGCTTCTCTTTCTCCCTGTGCCCCTTGGAAATGTGAGGCTGGATGGGAAAGCATTCCGTTTTTGGGGAAAAGGTCTGGGAGAATCCATCAGCCTGCACAGCCATGGATTCCCCCCTCTTGGGACACACAACCAAGTAAGTGCAATTTACCTTTAAATACATTACATTTAAATCACACTGTACATGTTTATACATTTAAATACACTCTGAGCCTGCACAGGCTCCACATACCTAGGCACTGCAGTGCCTTACAACACACTGTACTTTCTATTATTTTACACAATGTCTGGTTTGTGGAATACTGTGTCCTAGTCCTGCAGCCTGGCTGCTAGGACCCTGTCTGTGCTGGCTCCCCTAGCCCTGCAGCCTGGCTGCTAGGGCTCTCCCAGTGCTGGAGGTATGGGGCTGGCTTCCCCCCATCCTCCAGCCTGCCTGCCTACCACTGGGGTCCAGGGAGCTGGCTCTCCCTGTCCCCCCAGTGTGGCACTACCTTTGTGGCCTCGCCGCATGCAGCGGCACCCCCCCCAGTACTGAAGCCCGGCGGCCCGGGACACTTGTCCCGGCCGCCGTGACTCTGGCTTTGTTGTAGCGCTGAGGCGCCGGGAGCGTTGCTCCCGGACCCCAGCGCTCATCAGCCTGCTTGCCAGCCTAATTGCATCCACGCCGCTAGGGAGCCGGCTAGCCCGGTCCCCGTGTGCGGTGCACCCCCCTTGCCGCCCGGCAGCCCGGGACGTTCGTCCCGGCTGGCCACCCGTGCTGGGCTGAGGCGCCGGGAGCAGAGCTCCCGGCCCCCAGCGGCGGCACACACAGAGAGCACTGCAGCGGGAGCCGAGCTCCCAGCCGCAGCGCTCACCCTTCTCCCCGGCACGCACACTCCAGTTCGCCCGGTGCTACACTGACCGCTGCCGGGAGCGGAGCTCCCGGACTCCGGCGGTCAGCGGCTCCCCTCTCCCCCGGCGCGCACACTCCAGTGCGCCCGGGGCTACACTGACCGCTGCCGGGAGCGGAGCTCCCGGTCTCCGGCGGTCAGCGGCTGCCCTCTCCCCCGGCGCGCACACTCTGCTGAGCGCGCCGGGGGCTGCCCTCACAGCCGTGGTCTCCGGAGGGGTCCGGGACCACGGCACATTTAAAAATACATGTCTTTAAACATTTAATAAAACACGGCGCCTAGCGCCCAATAAATTTTTCAAATCTGGCGCCAAGCGCCCATTGTCCTTTAAAATGGCACCGGGCACTAGGGGTTAACCCCTTCAGTGCTGCGGCGGCCATTTCCCTCGTGGCTGGGGCTCTCCGGCCACACTCCTCCCCCCCCATTCAAGCGGGTCAACCAGGGACCCATGTCCCAACGATTTGGGTCCTGGTCCCGCAGTCCGTTGGGGTGAAGGGGACGCTACCTGGGGGGTGTAGGCTCTGGCCTAGACAGTTCATCCATAGTGTAGTGGGCCTCTCTTCGTGGGTGCACAATGTTCAAATAGTCCACCTGAAGTCCAAGTTCAAGGCTCCACCACAAAAGTCTGTCCAATTCCCCCAAGGTAGGTTGCAGCCACCTAACCGGTAGGTGGTAAGTCACCACGGCGGGGGGCTGGTTACAAACAAGTGCCACCCAAGGTGTCCCAATTGTGGCATACCCCACCTCCCACCATAGCAGTTTTCTGCTCAAACAGGCCACAGGGTGCTCCTGCCCATATGGCTCTTTCTGGCTTGGTACTGCTCCCATGCCGTGCAGTGGCGCAGTAGTTCGTAACGCACAGTCCTGGTCAACAATGTGCGCCATCAGCACTGGAGCGGGTACCCGAGCCTCCTTCAATGACTGGAATGCCAACTCGCAAGCGGGTGCAAAGTCCACTGACTTGGGAATGCCCTTCCTAGCCATCTCTGTCAAGGGGTTCACTACAGGACTAAAGTCAATGACATGTCCGTAGGGCCTTACAGGTTCTAAGGTCAGTACCGGTCTGGGTGATGTGGGTCGGGGACAGCCTCTGGTTGCCTCCACCCCCTCTGGTTTGGGCCTACCCCTGTCTCCTCCCACATGGTGCCCCAGGCACTGCACCTCCGTCATAACTATCTGGCAACTGTCTGCCCTAACTGTCAGACCTGCCCTCCAATCCTCCTCCGTCGACCTATGACTCGGGAAACCTACCCTGTCACCTAGGCCTACTCCTTCCTCCTCGTCCGCTACCTGTGCCACAGTGATGGCGGCCAGACCACCAGCCTCTGGATCCTGTGTGGCATCCACTACAGGGAGGCTGCGTGTCTTCCCCGATCTACTGCGCACAGGCAGGGGACCTGCTATATCCACAGCAACTTGCTGCAAGGGTTCTCCTATGGGCAGAGGCCCAGAGACAACACAACCGCTGGAGTGCCCCGGCTGCCAACGCATGGCACCAGCCTTACAGTTGGTCTGGGCGTCATCCGACATTCCAGACCAGGGTAAGCACTGTGTCAGGCACTTCAGGGTACGGTCTGTCTCCGGGTTACTGTCCAAAGGGGTTTCGCTGGCAACCGACACTGGTTGCGCAGGAATGTTCCCTGAGGGGACCAGTTGGACACATTCCCTATCTGGTCTATCCCCTCCCACTTTCCTGGCTACCCTGTACCTTAACCCTTCCCGCCAGGACAAACTTCCTGCCCCAACCCTGTCAAGGCCGCTGCCAGAGTGGCGCCTCATGCCTTTCGGGGATGGGTCAGAGAGTTGAGCCTCCCTAAACTCCTGCCTGTGGCCCTCAATCTCTCCTAAATTGGGACACTCTACAGGGGGATCTAGGTGGGGACTACTAGGGTCAGTCTGGTAGGGGTCAGTCATGGAAAAATCAGTGTGGTTTCTCATACTCACCACCGGAGTTGGCAAACCACTTGGGTCAGGAGCATCATTGGGCACCCCCACAGGATCAAACAAGCTGGAACCGACATCCTCTGCGTTGCTAGGGGACGTAGGCATACCAGAGGCAAAAGGCATGCGGGGTCGATGTGCTGATCTAGCCGCTGTAATCTTTTCCTCTGGGCTGGTTGATGCTGTGGTTGGCTGTGCTGGCAGTTGTCTAGCAGCTGTAGTCTTTTCCTCTGGGCTGGGCTGTGCTGGAGTAGCTGATGTCAACGGTGGTTTTGGAACTTGACTCCGGGGAATGGCGCCAACAAACGTAGTGATGATCCCACCACCCAGATCATTTCCTAGGACCACATCAGTTGGGAGACCATCCATGACGGCAACTTCTCGCAACTCTGGTCCAGCTCCCCAGTCCAGGTAGACTCTTGCCATGGGAACCGCTTTCTCTGTTCCTTCTGCCAGGGTGACCGTGGCAGTGCGACCCTGCAATACTGCAGCACGATCTATAAGGTGGGGGCTCACCACAGTGATTGAGGCCCCAGAGTCTCTTAGGCCTTCTCCCTGCAGGGGTCCCACGTGGACTGGCTGCAGGTGCCTCCACATGTTGTGTAGGGGCTGTTTGGCCACGCAGGTGACTCTCTCCGCAGAGTGCACCTGTCTCTCGCCACACTCCATTGGACTGACTGGATGGGGAACAGTCTCTGTAGGCTCATCTCCTCTCGTCAAACAAGCGATCCGGGCTCCAGCACTCGGATTTGGGGCACGAGTCTGGGGTGCTTGGGATGCAGGACAGTTCATCCTCAGATGTCCGATTTTCCCACAGCCGTAGCACTTCTTCTCCAGTCGTGGCACCGATGATCTCTGATCAGTTGCAGGGACGCTGCGGTGCTGTTGCTGGCCAAGAGCACCCGGGTTGGAAGATGCCTGTCTTTGGGGGTGATGAGCTGAAGAGGGGGGTCCCCTTGGTGGTACAGTCTGTTGGAGCTGGCTGCTGGCGGGGCGCTTCTGCCCCCGTGGCCGAATTGCCACATATTTGTCGGCTAATTGGGCAGCCATTTTTAAGCTGGGTGGCTCCCGATCTAGCACCCACTCCTTCACTTCTTGGGCGCACCTGCGGTAGAACTGCTCCCTGCAGATCAGGTCGATCAGTGCGTCCCATGTAGTGGCTTCCGAATCCTTCACCCACTTCACCACGTACTGCCGCAGCTGGGTGGCGAACTGCTCATGGGTGCTGCTAGGATTCTTGGGCAAGTCTCTGAACTTCTTCCTTTAAGACTCTGGAGTGATGAAGAATCGCTGGAGGAGGGCCTTCGCGACTTCGTCGTAGTTCCCACAGTCCTCCGTCGCCACTCCTCGATAGGCCTCTCCATGCAGAGTGGGCACAAGGTGTCTCACCCACTCTGACTTGGGTAGATTGTGTAGTTTACAAGTCCTTTCAAAAACTTGCAAATGTCCATCAATGTCCCCATCACTGTCTGCAAACTTGGCAAACTGAATGCGTCCTGATCTGTGTACAACAGCTGACAACGGCTCCCGGGGTACCACGGCCTGTGGTGCCCGCTCATCACGCCACATCTGGATGATGATCAAGCGCTCTTGCTCCGTTGCCCTTTCCCCCAATTCCGCTAGCCGATCTGCTAGGGTATCTGGTCCGCCCCCCCTGGGACGTTGGGATCTTGGCCCTGCTAGGGATTGCTGGGAAACATTGCTGCGGTGAGAGAGAGCGGGGCTTGTGGTTCTCACTGGTTCCTTACGAAGGTCCACTGTTGGGCCGTCCTCTGCGATGCTGACGCCGTCAGTGCTTTCCACCTCCGCCCAATGAGATTCCTCCACGCTCCTGAGCGCCGCCTTCATGACGCTTCTGGACGCGTTTGAAGGGATATCCACACCCTTCCCCTGGCATACGATCTCCAGATCCTCCTTGGACATTCCGCTGAATTCCGCCATCTTGTGCGTTCTCCTGCGCTGCAGTTACTCCTCTCCTGAGTAACTCGGCTTCTCCAATCGGGTGATGAAAAGCCGCCTGGGAATATCCCACCACTATGCCACCAATTTCTGTGACAGGACGGTACCGTACGAAAGCACTCGCCGCTTTCGCGTCCCGTTGACTGCGCACAGATTGGAAGGTCAAGCCGCACGAGGCCTGACCACAAAGGGGATTCCCGCTTACCGTCAGTAACCGCCTGTTACTGACTCCACCCACTGCGCTGTGGGCGGGTTCTCGCTGCCACCACCAAACTCCTAACCTGCCGTGGCGTTTGGAACCACGGTTCTGCTCTGTATGTGCCGACGCACTGCCTTACCACAGCTGTGTGGTGCTGACGAATCCCCACTAGCCACTTGCTAGGCCTCTACCGGTAGCTGGCGGAAGGTGGAGCTTGGAGACGCTAGGTACTTCCCTGGACAGCCGGAGGACGGGGCTAGGTTTGGCCTAACCCTGTTGGTCACAAGATGAAGCAGTCTTCTTGAGGCAAAGATGTTTATTGCTCAATAACCTTTAAAAAGGCTCCTCCCTATTGCTAGGGGTAACAGCATACAATCAGATGTTTTCAGCAGAATAAGATGGAATAATACACCCTCCTATGGGCCAACTGCCCTCCTTTTATCCCTCTCCAAGACCCCTTACCACAGGGGGTAAGCCCGCCCTGTGGTGCACAACCAATCAATGTTTACCCATGAGCTGTGCATGCCTTGGTCACATGCACAGCTAACATTGTCCTCTATGGACAGTGGGGAGTGGTCGGTCTCCTTTGCCTCTCCCATCTTGGAGAATCAGGATACTCCCCGATGCCGTTCAGTCTGGCTGGGGGGAAGTTTTCCCTCCTAAACTGACTTCCAGAAACCTGCCCGGGACCCATCTCACTGCCTGCAGCCTGGATTTGGGCTCCAGAGCTGGGCAGGCTGGCTCCCCGGTCCAGGTCTCTTGGCACTACGGGTGATCTCCATGGAGCTCCAAGAAACCACTCAGCTTGTTTCATAGCTGAGCTGCTTCTCTTTCTCCCTGTGCCCCTTGGAAATGTGAGGCTGGATGGGAAAGCATTCCGTTTTTGGGGAAAAGGTCTGGGAGAATCCATCAGCCTGCACAGCCATGGATTCCCCCCTCTTGGGACACACAACCAAGTAAGTGCAATTTACCTTTAAATACATTACATTTAAATCACACTGTACATGTTTATACATTTAAATACACTCTGAGCCTGCACAGGCTCCACATACCTAGGCACTGCAGTGCCTTACAACACACTGTACTTTCTATTATTTTACACAATGTCTGGTTTGTGGAATACTGTGTCCTAGTCCTGCAGCCTGGCTGCTAGGACCCTGTCTGTGCTGGCTCCCCTAGCCCTGCAGCCTGGCTGCTAGGGCTCTCCCAGTGCTGGAGGTATGGGGCTGGCTTCCCCCCATCCTCCAGCCTGACTGCCTGCCACTGGGGTCCAGGGAGCTGGCTCTCCCTGTCCCCCCAGTGTGGCACTACCTTTGTGGCCTCGCCGCATGCAGCGGCACCCCCCCCCTGTACTGAAGCCCGGCGGCCCGGGACACTTGTCCCGGCCGCCGTGACTCTGGCTTTGTTGTAGCGCTGAGGCGCCGGGAGCGTAGCTCCCGGACCCCAGCGCTCATCAGCCTGCTTGCCAGCCTAATTGCACCCACGCCGCTAGGGAGCCGGCTAGCCCGGTCCCCGTGTGCGGTGCACCCCCCTTGCCGCCCGGCAGCCCGGGACGTTCGTCCCGGCTGCCGCGGCTGGCCACCCGTGCTGGGCTGAGGCGCCGGGAGCAGAGCTCCCGGCCCCCAGCGGCGGCACACACAGAGAGCACTGCAGCGGGAGCCGAGCTCCCAGCCGCAGCGCTCACCCTTCTCCCTTCTCCCCGGCGCGCACACTCCAGTGCACCCGGGGCTACACTGACCGCTGCCGGGAGCGGAGCTCCCGGACTCCGGCGGTCAGCGGCTCCCCTCTCCCCCGGCGCGCACACTCCAGTGCGCCCGGGGCTACACTGACCGCTGCCGGGAGCGGAGCTCCCGGTCTCCGGCGGTCAGCGGCTGCCCTCTCCCCCGGCGCGCACACTCTGCTGAGTGCACCGGGGGCTGCCCTCACAGCCGTGGTCTCCGGAGGGGTCCGGGACCACGGCACATTTAAAAATACATGTCTTTAAACATTTAATAAAACACGGCGCCTAGCGCCCAATACATTTTTCAAATCTGGCGCCAAGCGCCCATTGTCCTTTAAAATGGCGCCGGGCACTAGGGGTTAACCCCTTCAGTGCTGCGGCGACCATTTCCCTCGTGGCTGGGGCAATCCGGCAACAGGAATGTTTATAGCTCGAGACGGGTCTGGATGAGTAGTGAAACAGCCAAAACAGAGGATCTGTCGGTTCCGCTTCCCCCGTAATTTCAGCAGAAAGCGAGAGTATCTCCTGCCAGTAGGGCTGGAGCAAGGGGCACGACCACCATATATGGAGCGAGTTCCCTGGGCCAGAAGAGCAGCGCCAACAGGTGTCTGGGAGACCAAGACCCATTTTAGAAAGAATGTCAGGGCATCTATACCACCGAGAGATCAATTTGTACTGGGTCTCCACTACCAGTGTACTAGGGGAGCAAGCATGAGCCAGTTTGAATATTTTCTTCCATACGTCTCCCCCAAGCTCCCGGCCGAGATTTTTGTCCCACGTCTCAGTAAAGGATGGGTGGGATGAGCTGGAGTCTGTCAGTATAAGGTTGTATATCAAGGAGATAGAGTGGAGCGGGGGGGACGGGCCGTCGCAGAGGCGTTCGAACGGTGTAAGGGTTGAGGGCCTCCCTCCAGGGAACCCCTGGGATACCAAGAAATGGCGAACTTGCAGATAGCGCCAAAAATCTCTGGGCGGTAAGTGCCATTTCTCCTGTAAATCCGAAAAGGAGACAACCCCACTCCCATCCATCAGCTGCCCGACCCTACAGAGTCCCAAATCAAACCAATGCTGGAAGGCCCGCACGTCCGTACCAGGGAGAAATCGTTAATTAAATAGAAAAGACATGTAGGAGGAAGTCGGCGAGGAAAAAGAGGGGGATTTTCTAATCGCCTTCCAACACGCCAAAGTAGGGTCCACCGTGGGATGGGAAATGGCAGGGAGGGTGTGCAACCACGGAACAACGGTAATAGGCGAAGGGAGCGCCTGGCTCTCGACCTGCACCCACTGTTTTGACGGGGCAGCTCTAGACCACCATAGAATCCTTTGGAGGTGGCATGCTCGGTAATAACCTTGTATGTCTGGCAGGCGAAGGCCACCTTTGTCTCTCTGCCTAACCATCGTAGAGAATTTTAAGCGGGGCCTCTTACCTCCCCAGATGAATTCTCTAAATAGCTGTTGAACCTCTTTAAACCAAGTGGAAGGGATTTTGATCGGCAGGGTCTGCAATAGATATAAGATTTTAGGGAGGGAATTCATCTTGAGAATACCCATTCTGCCTAGCCAAGAGAAAGACTTGGAAGTCCAGGACTGGAGATCCACACGAAGCTTAGTTAGGAGAGGAGTGAAGTTGGCGTTGAAAAGACGTGAAAGATCCCTGGTAATGGTAGTCCCTAAGTATTTTAGTTGAGAGGTGTGCCAGGTAAAGGAAAATGCCGCTTTAAGACCGGATACCATGGTAGGCGGGGCAGTAAGATTCAGGGCCACTGATTTCGAGTAATTTATTTTAAAGTTAGAGAGCTCGCCAAAGAGCCCGAATTCGACCATTAGGTTAGGCAGGGAAACTATAGGGTTCGTGATTGTAGCCAGTAAGTCGTCGGCGAAGAGGGCAAGCTTATATTCAGTGTCCTGGAGCCTGATCCCAGAAATATTTGGATTCAGCCTGATCGCCCTAGCTAGGGCCTCCATACAGAGAATGAAAATCATGGGGGGACAGAGGCCAGCCCTGCCTAGTTCCATTGTTAATATTAAACGATCCAGGTAAGGAACCGTTTATCATGATTCTAGCCGAAGGGGAGGTGTAAAGGGCCAGGACGCGGTGTAAGCAGGTCGGACCCAGTCCCATGTGCCTCAGCACCCCAGCCATAAAGCCCCAGTCAATTCTGTTGAACGCTTTTTCAGCGTCAGTGGATAGTAGGATTGCCGGGGAATCTTGTAGGGAGACGTAGTGTATAAGAGCAATGATCTTAGACGTGTTGTCCTTCGCCTCACGGCCAGGGACAAACCCCACTTGGTCACTGTGTATAAGGGAGGGTAGGAGGGACTTGAGCCTATTAGCTAGGAGTTTGGCGTCAACATTGAGAAGGGATATAGGCCGGTAGCTGGGGCACAGGGAGGGGTCCTTGCCGTCCTTAGGGATGACCGCGATATGGGCCTCAAGAGACTGCTTAGAAAAGGGATTAGTATCGGAGACTGTATTGAACGTGTCTAAAAGTAGAGGGAACAGTTTATCCCTAAAGGCTTTATAATAATTGATGGTGAAACCATCAGGGCCAGGACTTTTCCCAGAAGGAGTGGATTTAATAGCTTCATCAAGTTCTAGGGAAGTAAAGGGTCTCTCCAACTCCTCCCCGGCATCCTCGGAGAGTTTAGGGAAGCCTATCTTCGTAAGGTAAGCGTCTACGTCGCGTGACCTGTCGCCATTCGAATCGGAAGAGGGGAGATTGTATAGGGAGGTGTAGTACGAACAGAACGTCTCCGCAATTTTATCCGTGTCATCGAGAGAGTGCCCATGTGTGTCTTTTATGGAAGGGATGAACGAGAGCGCCCTCTGATTACGTAAAGCCCGGGCAAGCATTTTACCCGGCTTGTTGCCCCATCGGTAATACCGATTACGACACTTCCGAAAGGAGAATTTCACTTTATCCAACAGTAATTTATTCAGGGACGAACGGGTAGCGACCAGATCTACATAAGTGTCAGGGGAGAGAGTGGCCTTATGGGTAGTTTCCAGGTTTTCAATTTGCCGCAAAAGTCCCTCAATTTGGCCCAAACGTTGTTTCTTTAGGTAGGAGCCCAATTGAATGCACTGTCCTCGGATTACACATTTATGAGCCTCCCAGATCGTCAAGTCAGAAATCTCAGGATTGGCGTTTCACTCAATATACATATCAATGGCATCCTCGAGTTGGGCTTTACAGTACGGGTCGTGTAATAGGGACATTTAAATAAACGGTGCTGCACACAGGGAGCAGAAAGAAGCTCCTAGGATTGCTGGGCTGGTGTTCTGAGCTTACCAGCAGGATGGAAAGAGAGCCTTCTCCCCAAAAACCTGTCGGTGCCCAAAAGAGGTAAGTCCTCATAGAGGGCATGTTTTTTGGATTCCATTAGTAAGTGTTAGGTTAGGTTTTAAGGTGCTGTTATTATTATTTTAGTGTGTCTCCACCTAAGAAGAGGTTATGTAAGAAGAGGCATAGAGACTTGCAGTGTGCAGCGTGTGATAAAATCTTTTCCGCTGCTGAAAATGTTACATTTTGTGAAGAATGTACACAGAGTGATTCTCAAGAGACTGTGCAATCTAGGCAAATACGAGATTTGATTAAATGGATGAAAGAGTCCTTTGTTACTTATACCCCTTTTCCACTATAAGCATGGGTCGCAGCCGTGTCGCCTGACACGGCTGCGACCCGTGCTATAGTCCCCTATCAGCAGCGCTCACCAACCCGGCATATTGCCGGGTTGGTGATGCGGCTAGTGACGCGGCAGGGGCGGCGCTGGGAGATCACATGATCTCCCAGCGCCGCCCTCCCTATACACTGTGAACGGGAGCCGTGTCGCCTCCCGTTCACACTAGACAGCTAGCCGGGTAGGATTGATCCGGGAATTTGCCGGGGGACCCGTTTCCACTAGGGAAAAACACGGGTAATAAATGCGCGCCCCCGCGCATTTACCCATGTTTTAAGGAGCTAGTGGAAAAGGGGTATAAGGAACAGCTCCTTGAACTGCAGGGGGATAAAAGAGCTAGATCCCTGGCTGATGCTGACTTTGTGGATGAATCAGGGTCACAGGATCTTGATTACGATAATTATCAGTATGCTTCTAGTACTGAGTCAGTGGAGGTACAAGAAGAGGATAGAAAGTTTAATTTGGAAATTGTGGACAGTATTCTAAAAGATATCTTTAAAACAATGAATTATAAAGAGCCGGAAAAGAAATGTGATGATGAGGACATTCTGTTTGGTGATAGGGCCAGAAAAAGCAGGTGTTTTCCAGTCCATAAAGCATTGAAGCATTGAAAGATGTCATAAGTAAGGAATGGCAGAATGTTGACAAGAGGCTGGGTAATACTAAAAGGCTTGATCGTATGTTCCCGATAGAGGATGAGCAGTTTTCTAATTGGTGTGCGCCTGTGCGGTCCCCAAAGTTGATGCTGCGGTTGCAGAGATTGTGTCAAAAACTACCATTCTGCTAGAAGACGGAGCAGTCTTGAAGGATGGTATGGATAAGCGCATGGAGAGTGCGCTAAAGAAATTGCATTTATCTTCAGCAATATCATTAAAATCTGGTGTAGCGGTGGCTTCTGTTTCTAGAGCATTGAGAGTTTGGGGGTCAGTGTTATCGACAGATCTGGAGGAGGGAATCTCGAGACAGTATCTGCAAAGAAATTTGAATATAATGCTAAAGAGCATTGAGTATCTCTGTGAAGCTTCTCTGGATGCTTTGGATTTTGCTGCAAAGTCTATGGCGGCAGGAGTGATGGCAAGAAGAGCATTATGGCTTCGGTCTTGGTCAGAAGATATGCATTACAAAAAATAGGTTTGTGTCTTTGCCATATGAGGGGTCTTTACTGTTTGGCAACAAATTAGAGGCTGTTATCCAGAAAATGTCGTGAGGTAAATCGGCTAAACTGCCTCAGGATAAAAGGAATAGATTTCCAATACCTTCTTTTAAGCAGCAGTTTAAGGAAGCAATGGGATATCGACCAGGCCGTTTCTACTCAGGAAGGTACGCTTCAGGGACCAGTAGACAGTCCTTTCGCCAGTCCTATAGGAGGGGTGGCAGAAGATCATGACTATCACAGACTGCCGGTATCCTTTCCGGTAGGGGGCAGGCTTCAAAGATTCATCAGTTCTTGGCTGGAGTCTGTCCAGGATACGTGGGTACTAGAGGTTGTATCCCAGGGATACCGGATAGAATTCTCAAAGTTTCCAGTATGGGACAAGTTCCTAGTTTCAGAAACACCTACTGTGGAGTTAAACACCTAGCCTGGAGTTAAAAGCTATGCAGGACAGCTTAAGGAAGTTGATCGAAGCAAGAGCTGTGGAGGCTGTTCCACTTTCAGAAAGAGGGGCGGTTTCTATTCAAGAATATTCCTGGTAAAGAAACCTTCCAGCGAATTCAGAACTATCTTAGATCTGAGACGGCTCAACAAGTATATAGAAACAAAGAAGTTCCGGATGGAGACTTCAAAGTCTATTCTGTTGGGAGTGAGAAAGAAAGACTTTATGGCTTCTATAGACCTAAAGGATGCTTATTTCCATGTCCCGATCCACAGGCAACACAGGAAGTATCTAAATTTTACATCCTCGGCAAGCATTTTCAATTTACATGCCTGCCATTTGGCCTAAAGACATCTCCAAGAATATTTACCAAGGTTCTTACGTCACTCATAGCTGTGATAAGAAGTCAAGGAGTGGCAATATGGTCATATCTGGATGATCTGCTGGTATGCGGAGACTCGGTAGGGAAAGTCAAGAATTCGTTAGTTGTGACATTACACATCCTGCAGAGTCATGGCTGGTTGATAAATTGGGAGAAAAGCAAGTTAACACCACAGCAAGGTATCCAATTTTTGGGGGTACAAGTAGATACCCTTGGTTATACAATAAACCTTTCAGAGGAGAGGTGTTTGAAGCTTCAAGACCTGGCTACCCTGGTAAATGGGTACAACAGTGTGACGATTCGTCAGGGGATGTGACTTCTGGGGATGATGGCGTCCACCATAGATGTGGTTCCTTGGGCGAGGTGGAGGATGAGAGTTCTTCAATCAGATATCCTAAGTTACATTCGGAAGGGGTTTTCCCTAAATTATCGTATAAAATTAGGTCAGAAGACAAAGAAGTATCTAGCCTGGTGGATGGATGCGCAGCTGGTCAACAGGAAAACGTCCTTGTCGGACCATCACTATCTGGTTTTAACGACAGATGCAAGTACAACAGGTTGGGGAGCTCACCTGCTGTAACAAAATTGCCAGGGCAGGTGGAACCCAGAGGAAGCAAGTCTATCTTCAAACCACAGAGAGATGAGAGCTGTGTGGAATGCGATAAAATATTTCCAGGAACAGCTGTGGGGAGCGCACCTCAAGGTTTTCTCAGACAATGTATCCATTGTGGCGTACCTCAATCGACAAGGAGGTACCAAGAGTCAGGTGTTGATGAAGGAGGTGTCAAGGATACTGAAATGGGCAGAGTGCCATCTCAAAGGTCTGACAGCTTTACATGTGCCAGGAGTAAACAATGTAGTGGCGGACTTTCTCAGCAGACAGGAGGTATTAGCAGGAGAATGGGAATTGAGCGATGTAGTGTTTCGGGAGATTATACAGAAGTTTGGGATGCCTCAAGTAGATCTGATGGCCACATATGTGAATGCGAAAGTCCCTCTTTTCTTCTCCCGGTACCATCTCCCAGGAACAGGGGGAGTGGATGCTTTCTCTCTACCTTGGGCATTCAACCTGGCGTATGTGTTCCCTCCGTTTCTGATGATTGGGAGAACTCTCAGGAAAATCAGGGAGGAGAAAGTACAGGTAATAATAATTCTTCCTTATTGGCCGAAGAGGGTCTGGTTTCCTTCAGCGTTGAGAATGGCAGTGCAGGGTCCTTGGAGGTTGCCTTTAAGGAGGGACTTACTGCATCAGGGCCCGTTGCTGCATCCGAATTTGCGACAACTTCATTTGACGGTGTGGAAATTGAACGGCAACTATTAAGAGGTAGAGGTCTGTCTGAGCAGGTTCTCAATTTGCTCATTCAGGCAAGGAAAACAGTATCCTCTAATGTTTATTATAGGATCTGGAAGAAATTCATCTCATGGTCCGGTTCAAGATTTTATCCGCTGGAAGCAGACGTATCTCAAATTCTACAGTTTCTATTTGAAGGTTTTGAGAAAGGACTGGCGGTGTCTACTATCAAAGTTCAGATATCGGCTTAGCGTGTCCTTTTGGAGCAGAAATTGTCCGAGGATGATTTAGTGAAGAAGTTCTGTCAGGCAATTAAAAGAATGAGGCCTCGAGTTAGGTCATCTCTTGCTCCTTGGGACTTGAACTTAGTTCTAAATGCTTTAATGTTGCCTCCGTTTGAACCTTTACAGGATGTGTCGTTAAAACTTTTAACTTGGAAAGTAGTATTTCTGGTAGCCATCACAACAGCCAGACGAGTTGGTGAGCTGCAGGCTCTATGGTCGGAGGAACCTTATCTTAATTTCTTTCCGGATAAAATTGTTCCGAGAACCAATCCAGATTTTCTGCCAAAAGTGGTATCAGAGTTTCATCTTAGTCAGGATATTGTGTTACTGTCCTTTTACCCAAATCCGCAGAATGTGGAAGAAGAAAGAATGCATAATTTAGATCTGATAAGAGCGGTTTCAATTTATGTGGAAAGAGTTAAACAGTTTCGTAAAACGAAGCATTTGTTTGTATTACATTCTTGAGTGAAGAAAGGTGAGAAGCCTACAAAACAAACCATTTCTAGATGGATTAAAGAACTCTTGGAGTTTATTTATGAAAAGAGTGGTCGTACAATTCCGGAGGGTCTGAAGGCACACTCTACTAGGGCCGTGGCAACTTCTTGGGCTAAGAAGAGTCGAGTGTCGGTGAAGGACATTTGTGCAGCAACCACGTGGTCTTCAATACATACGTTTTCTAACCGTTATGCGCTGGATGTCGGGGACACCCACTTCGGAAAACAGGTCCTTCAGGGGGCATTTCAATAAATAAATGATATGTTTCAGCATTGAAATAAAGACTCTTGTGTGGTTATATTACCCTCCCTATATTGAGCGTTGGTATATCCCAGTAGTGATGGCTGCCATGAAGTAGCATAGGAGAAAGTAGCAAATTATACTTACCGATAATTTCATTTCTTCGAGATACTTCATGGCAGCCTACAATATACCCTCCCTTAGTAAGTTTCCCAGAGGGGCCAGTCGCAGGAGACACTCAAAAGACTAAGGAGGAAAGGGAGGAGTGCGGTTATGTACCCGGAGTGGGTGGGCCCTAATAGTTTAAGGGAACTCCCTGTCTAAAGTTAGGAATGGGATACAATCCCAGTAGTGATGGCTGCCATGAAGTATCTCGAAGAAATGAAATATCGGTAAGTATAATTTGCTACTTTTCTGAACAGAACAAACACTACTGTGCTGTTTTTTTTTTTTACTTGGTCAACATAACATTATTGGCTTTCTCCTCCTATGGAGTCCAACTCTACCCAAAATGGTCTCCTGCTACACATCCGGGATAATCTAGCACTATTTTTCACTGTAACTGTACAAAGATGTACTGGATACAGAGTGGCTTGAGCAATTATCATGATAATATGATGCTGTCTCTTGGCTGAATTAATATTTTTCAATAAGAAACTTTTGGCCTAGGGGTGTCATGAAAAATAGTATTTTAATTACCTACCGGTAAATCCTTTTCTCGTAGTCCGTAGAGGATACTGGGGTTCCATTTAGTACCATGCGATATAGACGGGTCCACTAGGAGCCATGGGCACTTAAAGAATTTGATAGTGTGGGCTGGCTCCTCTCTCTATGCACCTCCTACCAGACTCAGTCTAGGAAACTGTGCCCGAGGAGATGGACATACTTTGAGAGAAGGATAGATAAGGATAGTGATGAGATTCCGAACCAGCACACACAAAACAGAGGAAAGCTATGCTAACCCAACTTTAAACAGGAACAGCAACAGCTGAACCAACAATACTTAACCAATTAACAGTGCAGGAAGAATGAAGCACCGGGCGGGCGCCCAGTATCCTCTACGGACCACAAGAAAAGGATTTACCGGTAGGTAATTAAAATCCTATTTTCTCTTACATCTTAGAGGATACTGGGGTTCAATTTAGTACCATGGGGATGTACCAAAGCTCCAAAACCGGGTGGGAGAGTGCTGAGGTTCCTGCAGAACTGATTGACCAAACTGAAGGTCCTCAGAGGCCAATGTATCGAACTTGTAGAACTTAGCAAACATGTTCGAACCTGACCAAGTAGCTGCTCAGTAGAGCTGTAAAGCCGAGATACCCCGGGCAGCCACCCAGGAAGAACCCACCAACCTAGTAGAGCGGGCCTGTACAGATTTTGGAACCGGCAAGCCTGCCGTGGAATAAGCATGCTCTATGGATAGTGAGCCTGATCCAACGTGCAATTGTCTACTTTGAAGCAGGACACCCAATTTTATTGGGATCATATAGGACAAACAGCGAGTCGGATTTCCTGTGACAAGCTGTCCTCTTTACGTATACCTTCAAAGCCCTTCCAACATCCAAAGACTTTGAAGTAGTGGAAATGTCGGTGATAACCGGAACCACAATAGGTTGGTTGATGTGAAATACAGACACCACTTTCGGAAGAAATTGCTGACGAGTTCAGAATTCAGCTCTGTCCTCATGGAAAATTAAATAGGGGCTCTTGTGACACACGTCTTGCTGAAGCCAAGGCCAACAGTGTGACGGTCTTCCACGTAAGATATTTTACGTCCACCTCTTGTAATGGTTCAAACCAGTCCGATTGGAGGAACTGCAGCACCAAATTGAGATCCCAAAGTGCCGTGGGAGGCACAAAGGGAGGTTGGATGTGCAGAACACCTTTCAAAAATGTCTGGATCTCAGGGAGAGAAGCCAATTGTTTTTGAAAGAAAATGGACAAGGCCGAAATCCGGACTTTTATGGAGCCCAGACGTAGGCCCACTTCCACACCTGCCTGCAGAAAAAGCAGGAAATGTCCCAGGTGAAATTCCACCACAGAATAAGTTCTGCTCTCACACCAAGAGACGTATTTCTTCCAAATACGGTGGTAATGTTTAGACGTTACCCCCTTCCTGGCTTGGATCATAGTCGAGATAACTTTATTAGGGATGCCTCTTCTGGCTAGAATCAGCCATTCACCTTCCATGCCATCAAACGCAGCCGCGGTAAGTCTTGATAGACGAACGGGCCCTGTTGCAGAAGATCCTCGCGAAGAGGTAGAGGCCACGGATCCTCGAGGAGCATCTCCAGAAGGTCCGCTTACCAGGCCTTTCTTGGTCAGTCCTGAGCAATGAGTATTGCTTCAACCTTTTCCCTTTTTATTCTTTGGATCAGAGGAAGTAGAGGAAACATGTACACCATCCGATAGACCCATGGAGTCGTGAGAGCGTCTACCGCCACTGCTTGTGGGTCTCTCGACCTGCAACAATACTGTGAAGATACGGATTCTCTGATCACTCAGGTAAACAGTTTAGTAAAGTGGCAAATGCCATTTATTGTAAAAATACACACACAGGCCCTCATTCCGAGTTGATCGCTCGCAAGGCGAATTTAGCAGAGTTGCTCAGGCTAAGCCTACGCCTACTGGGAGTGTATCTTAGCTTCTTAAAATTGCGACCGATGTATTCGCAATATTGCGATTACAAACTACTTAGCAGTTTCAGAGTAGCTTCAGACTTACTCGGCATCTGCGATCAGTTCAGTGCTTGTCGTTCCTGGTTTGACGTCATAAACACACCCAGCGTTCGCCCAGACACTCCCCCGTTTCTCCGGCCACTCCTGCGTTTTTTCCGGAAACGGTAGCGTTTTTATCCACACGCCCCGAAAACGCAGTGTTTCCGCCCAGTAACACCCATTTCCTGACAATCACACTACGATCGCCGGAGCGATGAAAAAGCCGTGAGTAAAAATACTATCTCCATTGTAAAATTACTTGGCGCAGTCGCAGTGCGAATATTGCGCATGCGTACTAAGCGGAATTTCACTGCGATGCGATGAAAAATACAGAGCGAACGACTCGGAATGAGGGCCACAGTACACAAAACAGTAACTATTACATGCCAGGATGGTATCTTACTTACTAAGTCCCCACAGTAGTTTAGAATTACAGTCTCCTGATGTCACATACCAGCAGTAGTTCTGTGTCCCCTGGTCTGGGATACCAGCTCACACAGTGCCCTTTGCCACTGATGGCACCGCAATGCCTAGTCAGTGTCTCCACTTCAGAGGTACATCCACTCTCTCTGTCCTTCTGTGTAGATCTCATCCTCAGTGCACGTCCAGTAGCCTCTTGAAACCAGCGGATCCCAACAATGCTTCTAGGCCTCAGCACACTGGCAGCACTACCTTACCAGTAGCTTTCAGAAGCCAAACACATCACTCCTCTCAGGCCAGGAACTTCCGTGCACTCTCTGTTTCAAAAGCCTCTGTTATCCTCAAACCTTTCTATGTCCTACCATAAGGCGACACCTTCTGGCTCTGTATTGGGTGGGTTACATTAAAGGGGCTGACTACAGAACACTTTCAGATAGACCTACTTTAACATGCCCAGGCATGTCCTCTAGCACACAATAGATGTTCATTAAATGAACCTTAATTAATCTGATTGTGTGGCCTGGAATCCATTGTCTGGGGAAGAATGAGGGGGGTGTATGGACTGACATCTGAGACTGGCTGTATCTCTAACAGCAAACAAACAGGTTATCAAAGCAGTCACATGGGGGGGGAGGGGACACACACATTATTTTACAAACTATAATACAATAACCAGTACATTCATATATATACATCTTCATATGCATTCTGTACAAAATATCAGGCTAGACATATTATTCCCTGATAAGCACAAACACATATAACAGAGGGATAATGTTTCACAATAATATGTGATGTCCAGTTCTATTGTGAATCCAGGCAGCATGCTGTATAGGTGATAACCAAGTTCTGTCCTGTCTCTTTACACTAATGCACTGAATCCAGAAACAGGCTGGCAAAAAGTACTCCTTATGAGCCAGCTGGGGCTGCGTCCATTACAAATACCACTTGAGGTTCTTGTTGAGACGAGAGGCCATCATGTCGATTTGTGGATATCCCCACCGACGTGTCAAGCACCTGAACACTTCCCGGTGAAGGCCCCACTCCCCCGGGTGCAGGTCGTGTCTGCTGAGGAAGCAGTGGCGGAACTAGCGAGCGGAGGGCCCAGGTGCGACAAAATGCTTTGGGCCCCATCCCATCCAAGTCCGCCCCCTCACCCCTGGAGAGGATCTGGTGAGGGGGACCTGCTGTAAAATAGGGGCGTGGCCACAAAATAATACTAATTCATATAATGGTGCACAGTAGTCTCCATTATTCAAATTACGCCGCACAGTAGCACCACTACACCAGGTAGAGCCCCACATTACGGTGGACAGATTCCCTTTTTTACACATTACGGCGGACAGCATCCCCTTTTTACACATTACGGCAGACAACGTCCCCTTTTTTACACAACGGCAGACAGCGTCCCCCTTTTTACACATTATGGCAGACAGCGTCCCCTTTTTTACACATTACGGCAGATAGCGTCCCCTTTTTTAACACATTACGGCAGGCAGCGTCCCCTTTTTACACATTACGACAGACAACGTCCCTTTTTTACACAACGGCAGACAGTGTCCCCCTTTTTACACATTACGGCAGATAGCGTCCCCTTTTTTAACACATTACGGCAGGCAGCGTCCCCATTTTTACACATTACGGCAGACAGCGTCCACTTTTTTACACATTACGGCAGATAGCGTCCCCTTTTTTAACACATTACGGCAGGCAGCGTCCCCTTTTTACACATTACGGCAGACAACGTCCCTTTTTTACACAACGGCAGACAGCGTCCCCCTTTTTATACATTACGGCAGATAGCGTCCCCTTTTTTAACACATTACGGCAGGCAGCGTCCCCCTTTTTACACATTACGGCAGACAGTGTCCCCCTTTTTACACATTACGGCAGACAGCGTCCACTTTTTTACACATTACGGCAGGCAGCGTCCCCCTTTTTACACATTACAGCAGACAGTGTCCCCCTTTTTACACATTACGGCAGACAACGTCCTCTTTTTTACACAACGGCAGACAGCATCCCCTTTTTACACATTATGGCAGACAGAGTCCCCTTTTTACACATAACGGCAGACAGCGTCCCCTTTTTTACACATTACGGCAGATAGCGTCCCCTTTTTTAACACATTACGGCAGACAGCGTCCCCTTTTTTAACACATTACGGCAGACAGCGTTCCCTTTTTACACATAACGGCAGACAGCGTCCCCTTTTTTACACATTACGGCAGACAGCGTCCCCCTTTTTACACATTACGGCAGACCGCGTCCCCTTTTTACACAATACGGCAGAGAGCGTCCCCCTTTTTACACATTAAGGCAGAAAGATAGATAGAAAGAAAGAATAGATTATACTCATGGTCTCCGCTGGCAGTCAGGCTCCTCGGTGCAGCTTGATGGTGGATGATGATCCCGGACAGGGGAGAAGAAGGAGGAGGGATGTGGAGGGAGCTGCAGCAGCGCAGTTATATTGGTGGAGGAGCTGCTGCTGCTGTCCCTCTCCTTCACCATAGGCTGTCCTCTGCTACTGTAAATTCTGGGATGCACTTCCCAGCATTCACAGTGTCGGAGGGCAGCCTATGGTGAAGGAGAGGGACAGCAGCAGCAGCGCCTCCACCAATTACACTGCGCTGCTATGGCTCCCTCCTCCACCTCCCCCCTCCTCCTTCCTCCCCTTCCCTGTGTTGCAGCGCTCCTCTCCTCGGCAGGCAGCGGACAGCGGCATGTAATGAGTCAGTTTGACTCATTACATGCCGCGCTGGCTTTGGGCCCCTGGACAAGGCACTGCTTGCACTGGCGGTAGTTCCGCCACTGTGAGGAGGTCTGCTTCCCAGTTGCCTACTCCCGGGAATGAAGACCGCTGACAATGCCACAGCATTTTTTTCTGCCCAGAGGAGAATTCTTGACACCTCTGACATTGCTGCTCTGCTTTTCGTTCCGGCCTGTCGGTTTATGTATGTCACTGCCGTCACATTGTCCGACTGGACTTGAATGGCCCGATCCTGAAGAAGATAAGAAGCATGCAGAGGAGCGTTGTATATGGCCCTGAGTTCCAGAATGTTGATTGGAAGGATGACTTCCTGAAATGACCATCTTCCTTGAAAGTGCACCCCCTGGGTGACTGCTCCCCACCCTCAGAGGCTTGCATCCATGGTTAACAGGATCCAGTCCTGAATTCCGACCCTCGACGAGGTGAGAGGTCTGTAGCCACCACAGAAAGGAAATCCTGGCTTTTGGCAAAAGACGAATCCTCGGGTACATGTGAAGATGCGATCTGGACCATTTGTTCAATAGATCGAGCTGGAAGGGACTTGCGTGAAACCTTCCGTATTGAAGCGCCTCATAAGAGGCCACCATTTTCCCCAGAAGGCGAATGCATAGATGCACCGATATCCGGGTTGGCTTCAGGACATCCCGAACTATCGACTGGATTACCAATGCCTTTTCCAATGGAAGGAACACTTTCTGCGACTCCGTGTCTAGTATCATTCACGACCCTGCGTGCTGACACAGCCATAGCGGTGATGCGTGCATTAACCAATCTCTTTTATGGCTTCCACCATAAAGTACGTAGATTCCTGTATATGCTGCAGGAGTAAAACAACATCACCTCTAGACAAGGAATCTAACCCCTCAATTAGGTTACCTGACCATTTAGCAATGGCTTTTGTGATCCACGCACATGTAATAGTGGGTCTCTGGGTCACCCCAGCAGCTGTGTACAATGATTTGAGTGTAGACTCAATTTTACGATCAGCCGTGTCTTTTAGGGAGGCTGCACCAGGGACAGGCAATACAATCTTACATGACAGCCTAGAGACTGATGCGTCCACTATCGGTGGATTTTCCCATTTTTTCCTGTCCTCCAGAGGAAAAGGAAAAGATGAGAGCAACCTTTTAGGGATTTTACATTTCTTATCAGGATTAACTCACAGTTCTTCAAACAGGGTATTTAATTCCTTTGACGCAGGATAAGTGACTGAGGATTTCTTTTTTACATTAAAATAAGATTCCTCACACTCCTCTGACACCTTATCAGGAATTTGCAGAACATATCTGATAGCTTCTATAAGAGCCTCAATTCCCTGTGACAGAGTAGCATCCCCCCCTCTGAGTCCACCTCCCCCTCCTCCATGTCTGACTCATCAGCGTCAGAGTCAGACTGCAGGATGTGGGCCAGAGATCGTTTTTTTAGGACAAATGGGAGGGGATTGAGACGCTGGTTTGGGGACTGAGTCTCACAGCTATGATCATTCACACTGACATGCGGAAGGGACGCCCAGCACAGGGAAAGTCCACCCCGCATGTCAGTGCCGCCCCCCCCCCCCCTGCAGAAGTGCAAAGGCATCGCACAGCGGCGATGCCTTTGCACTTCAAGAGTAGCTGCCGACCAGCGCAGCTTTAGAATGCTGGCCGGGAGCTACTCGTCACTCCCGGGCCCGCTACGGCTGCGTGTGACGTCACACAGCCACCGCGGCCCGCCCCAATGGTCTGGCCATGCCTGCGTTGGCTGGACCGCGCCCCCCTAAACGGCAGCTTAACACTGCCGTCCAGCCCCCTCCCGCCCAGCGACTGCCCCTGCCTCAGAGGCGATCGCTAGGCAACGAAAGGCTGGCATGCAGTGAGCGATCGGGTCGGAATGACCCCCTCTATTCATAAACTCATCCACAGTCTGTCTTAAGTATTGCGTCTCTTTCTCATTGCAGGATAGTTTTGTAGAAATATGTGAGAGCATTCCCTTAATGGAATTAACCCACTCTGGTTCAGCCCCGCTATTCTGGGAAGGTGCACTGGAGTGAGCCCCCTGGTGAAGAGGAACACTCCGCTGTACAAGAAACACACTCTTTGCCTGACATAATGTAAATGTGACAACACACACACACACACACACACACACACACACACGAAAAGGTTAAGCACAATTAACCCACAAAGAGCCCTTTAGGGTGCCACAGAGTTATTTGGAGCCAGACCCCCACCGCGCCCCTATCGCTAATGCCAAGCTTAGCCGGGTCACAAACGAAGTACCCTGATAGGAGACTTAGGGGGTAATTCTGAGTTGATCGCAGCAGCAAGTTTGTTAGCAATTGGGTAAAACCATGTGCACTGCAGGGGGGACAGATATAATGTGCAGAGAGAGTTAGATTTGGGTGGGGTGTATTCAAACTGAAATTTAAATTGCATTGTAAAAATAAAGCTGCCAGTATTTACCCTGCACAGAAACAAAATAACCCACCTAAATCTAACTCTCTCTGCACATGTTATATCTGCCCCTCGGCAGTGCACATGGTTTTGCCCAATTGCTAACAAACTTGCTGCTGCGATCAACTCAGAATTACCCCCTTAGTACACTAATAATCTCTCTCCCCCTGCTATGACCCGCTGGTACCGCTGAGGTAATCTGGAGTCTCTCTGGAGGAGCTGCGTGTCCCTGTCAGTCAGCGCCTGTGTACACTGCAGAAGGAAAATGGTGCTGGTGAGCTGCTGGATCCTCTCATAGTGAAGACCCGCCCCTTCAATGGCGCACGGTCTTCCCGCTTTTTTTATACTGGCTGAAGTAATCTGGTGCTTAAAATGGAGAGAAAACTGTTGTAAGCCTGTTTTTGCCAGTGTGGGTACTGTGTACAGTGTACCGAGACGCAGCTGTGTACTGTGTCTGGAGACGCATACGCTCCGGTTAGAAGCCGTGCGTCTCCGTACCCTCATGCCGCCATAATGGCCGCTGACCGGCTAGCCAGGACGCCGGCTTAGTACTCACCACTCTTCTTTCTTCTGGCTCTGTTAGGGGTAGTGGCGTGCTGTGGGAACGTACGCTCGCCGTGGTGGGGCTTGCGAATAGTTCCCTCAGGAGCTCAGTGTCCTGTCAGCGGGGAAAGGGACCATTAACCCTTCAAGAGTTTGAGCCGTCCCCTTCCCCCCCCTCTAAGTCCCACGAAGCAGGCAGGCTGGTGCCAACCAGCCCTGCCTGAAAATAACAAACATTTAAAATAAATGCAGTAAACTCTTCAGGAGCTTCCAAAGCATGACCGGCTCCTCGTGGCACATTTTCTAAACTGAGTCTGGTAGGAGGGGCAGAGGGAGGAGCCAGCACACACTATCAAATTCTTAAAGTGCCCATGGCTCCTAGTGGACCTGTATATACCCCATGATACTAAATGGAATCCCAGTATCCTCTAGGACGTAGAAGAAATTAAAATTTTTGATTGAAAAAGCAGTCTTTATTTGACATAAAGTAGCAAAAAACATACATAAACAAGACAAACATAAGTACCGTGTCGCAGCACAGCCAAAACACAATACAAATGCAGACGGTATAGTGCAGTCGAAGAGCTACGGCACAGGCCAGCCTACACTATAGATCTCAGACTGCACTATGGAGTACCGAATGGTACGTGAGACAGTTCCTTGGCACTGTTAGGGTCTCCTGCCCTGTGCTGCCACGTCGTCATGGCAACCGGGAGACAAGTGCTAGCGGAGTAACCTGAGCGCAGCTGATACTCCGGTTCGGGTCTTTTGCTGTGCAGTGGTTATAGGCTCTGTGCATGGCAGGGGATCCGGTGCTGGTTTTTGTGCTCACAGTCTGTGAGGTCTGAGTGGGGCGTGGACAGCACCTGCTTTATAAGGCCTCTTCTCAGGGTAAGCAGATGCTGCTGAATCTTTGTTGGTTAGTCAGTTTCTGAAAGTTAGCCAGTACTGTGTAGCTTTGTATTTGTTTGTTGCTTACTGCAAATAGGCCTGGGGATTTGGTATTACACTCTGCCAATCCAGACCTAGCAGTAAGACTGGAGTCAGTCGTTTAGCTTGCTGGGGTTCTGTTACTACTCTGTGAACTTAGCAAGTTTGCGGCTGTATTCTAAGACTTGCCTGTCTAATCCTGTCTCACTGTGCTAGGTGTCAGGGGTCAGTTTAGTGGCAGTAAGCTGAACCTGTGCACTGCAAGTGAGAATTAGGATTGTGGAGACTCTCCTTGTGTCTATCATTCCATCTCTGACCAAGGAGTTTACTGCCACACCCGTTGGTAACCCTTTAGGGTTTTGCTGTTGCCCTTAGCAACAGCATTTCGGGTTCTCTACGTATTAAAACACAACATCTTGCTTTTCCCATCTGAGCAGTTCTAATACAAGGGAGATACCCAGTTCCTTAGCCTCTGGGCTTCTCTGTTCACTTTGTGTGTATTTTGTTAACCTATCACCTTCTGTGTACGTTATGTCATATTCCCCAGTCTGTCTGTAAGTCCATTTGTTTTGCATAACAGTTCAAACACCAGTACATTCCTGCAGGCACTGGAGTGCATAACAGTCCTGACACCAGTACTTTCCTGCAGGCACTGGTGTGCATAACATATTCAGCAGCCTAATACTCCTGTTGAAATTTTGTGTGAATATGGAGCATACCCCTCAAAATACGTTGCAACAGGTGGTCGATCAGGTGCAGGTCCTGACTCGACAATTTAATGATTTGTCCATTAAAATGCACACCTCCCAGGCTGCTGGCGGAGCTCCCGCAGCAGCAGCACCTGCAGGGGTTAAGGAGCCGAAAGTAAATCTCCCGGATCGTTTTTCTGGAGATCGCTCGCAGTTCTTTTGTTTCAAGGAGAGCTGCAAGCTATACTTCCGGCTTAGGCCTCAGTCTTCTGGGTCGGAGATTCAGCGGGTGGGCATAGTGATTTCCTTGCTACAAGGAGACCCACAGGTCTGGGCATATGGGTTGCAGCCTGACTGTCCGTCGCTTAAAAGTGTTGATGCTTTTTTTACGGCACTGGGCATGTTGTATGATGACCCTGACAAGACGGCCTCAGCCGAGGCTCAGATTTCGATCCTTAAGCAAGGGCGAAGGCCAGTTGAGGTTTACTGTACGGAGTTTCGGAGGTTGGCCCATGATACCCAGTGGAATGACCCAGCCCTGAGACACCAGTACCGAAGAGGTCTTTCTAACCAGATAAAGGACCAACTGGTACAATATCCCTTGCCTGATAGCTTGGATCAGCTCATGCAGTTATCCATCCGGGTGGATAGACGGCTGAGAGAGCATAGGCTTGAAAGGGAGACTGAGATTTTCTTCCTTCCCAAGGGAACCTCAGACTCTGAGGAATTTTCAGAGGAGCCTATGCAGATTGGGGCTACCCGCCTCTCCTCGCGTGAGAAGACGCGGAGGAGACAGCAGGGGTTGTGTTTGTACTGTGGGAATAAAGGTCATGTGGTAGTATCATGCCCAGAAAAGCCGGAAAACTTCAGGGCCTGAGGGTGATGGGAAATATCCTGTCAGGCCAGAAGTCAGAATTTCCCAAGAAGACTTTTATCATTCCGGTGACCTTGAAGATCCTCGGTCAAACTGTCAAGACTGAGGCCTTTGTGGACAGTGGGGCCGACGGGGTTTTTATGGACCGCCAATTCACCCTGAAACACTCTGTTCCCTTAGTACCCCTGGCATCGGAAATTGAGATTTGTGGGTTAAACGGGGAACCATTATCCCAAGGTAAAATTACCTCTTGCACTAGCCAGATTTCTTTGTTTATTGGAGCCACACACTCTGAAAAATTGTCCTTTTATGTGACTGTCTGTACTTTTGCCCCATTGGTGTTGGGGTTACCCTGGTTAAGGGCCCACAATCCTCAATTTGACTGGGTCTCTGGGGAGATTCTTAGTTGGGGTACTGATTGTTTCAGGAGTTGCTTGAGCCTTCCAGTCAGGCTCTCGCAGCTAAGTTTGCCAGGATTGCCAGGGTGTTATGCAGATTTTGCGGACGTGTTCTCCAAAAAAGTTGCAGAGGTACTACCTCCCCATCGCCCCTATGACTGTGCCATTGATTTGTTGCCAAATGCTAAGCTTCCCAAGAGCAGGTTGTACTCCCTGTCACGTCCTGAGACTCAGGCTATGGCAGAGTACATTCAGGAGAACTTGGCTAAGGGATTTATCAGACCTTCACAGTCTCCAGTTGGGTCGGGGTTCTTCTTCGTGGGTAAAAAGGACGGTTCGTTGCGACCCTGCATCGACTTCAGGGAATTGAACCGTATCACGATTAAAAACTCATACCCACTGCCTCTCATTTCGGTCTTGTTTGACCAGCTTCGTACTGCCACCATTTTTTCTAAGATTGACCTACGCGGTGCGTACAATCTAATCCGAATAAGAGAGGGGGATGAATGGAAGACTGCCTTTAATACCCACTCAGGGCATTATGAATATTTGGTGATGCCTTTTGGGCTCTGTAATGCCCCGGCAGTCTTCCAGGATTTCATGAATGATGTGCTCAGGGAATATTTGGATAGATTCTTAGTTGTATACTTAGATGACATCCTAATCTTCTCCCATTCCCTGGAGGAACATCGGAAGCATGTACGCTTAGTCCTCCAGAAACTCAGAGACCACCGGCTTGGGGCGAAGCTGGAGAAGTGCGAATTTGAAGTTCAGCAAATCGCATTTCTAGGATATATTATCTCCCCAGAAGGTTTCCAAATGGAGGGTTCCAAGGTACAGGCAGTCCTGGATTGGGTGCAGCCCACTAGTTTGAAGGCGCTTCAGCGTTTCCTGGGCTTTGCGAATTTTTATAGACGATTTATCGCTGGATTTTCGTCTATAGTGGCGCCCTTGGTGGCACTCACTAAGAAAGGGGCGGATGTTGCTCACTGGTCTTGTGAGGCTAAAGCGGCTTTTGCCCGTCTCAAAAGGGCATTTGTTTCGGCCAAGGTGCTGCGACACCCAGATCCAGAGCGTCCTTTTGTGGTGGAGGTGGATGCCTCTGAGATGGGTATTGGGGCAGTGCTTTCTCAGATGGGAGTGTCTGATAATCGCCTTCATCCCTGTGCTTACTTTTCCCGTAAATTTTCGCCTGCCGAGATGAATTATGACGTGGGTAACCGGGAATTGTTGGCTATTAAGGATGCACTCGAGGAGTGGAGACACTGGCTTGAGGGGGCTAAGTTTGTGGTCTCAATTCTCACTGACCATAAGAATCTGGCATATTTAGAGTCAGCGAAGCGTCTCAATGCCAGGCAGGCACGATGGGCTTTGTTTTTTGCTCGCTTTAATTTTTTGATAACATATCGCCCTGGGTCAAAAAACATCAAGGCTGATGCGCTCTCGCGGAGTTTTGCTCCAATCCAGGAGACCACCGAGGAGCCGTTGCCCATTGTTTCCCCATCATGTATTAAAGTGGGCATTACCCAGGACCTCTTATCATTAGTCCTTAGAGCACAGGAGCAGGCTCCTCCAGACCTTCCGGTAGGTCTTTTGTTTGTGCCTCCTAGGTTAAGACAGCGAGTGTTCCTGGAATTCCATGCCAAGAAGTCTGCAGGTCACCCGGGTATTGCCAGAACTCGGGAGTTGCTATCTAGGGCGGTGTGGTGGCCCTCGGTGGCTAAGGATGTGGATCAGTGGGTTCGGGCATGTGACATCTGTGCCCGAAATAAGACTCCTAGAGGGGTTCCGGTTGGCCCATTACATCCACTCTCTATCCCATCTAAGCCATGGACCCACATTTCAATGGATTTTGTGGTGGACTTGCCCAAATCCTCGGGGATGACAGCCATCTGGGTTGTCGTTGACAGGTTTTCGAAGATGGCGCACTTCGTTCCACTGGTTGGGCTGCCATCGGCCAGACGCCTGTCTGAATTATTTATGCTGCATGTTGTGCGTCTCCACGGGTTGCCACTTGATGTGGTCTCTGACCGCGGATCCCAGTTTGTGGCCAAATTCTGGAGGGCATTTTGTTCCGATCTCCAGATTTCTGTCAGCTTGTCGTCGGGCTACCATCCGCAGTCTAATGGGCAGACTGAAATGGTGAACCAGTCCTTGGAGCAGTTCCTCAGGTGTTATGTCTCCAAGTGTCAGACTGACTGGGTTGCTCATCTGTCCATGGCGGAGTTTGCCTATAACAACGCGGCTCACTCTGCTACAGGGATCTCTCCATTCCTTTGTGTGTATGGGCATCATCCTAAGGCCAATTCTTTTGACCCCCTGGACTCCACGCCTGGTGGTTCCTCTGTGGTTTCGGTCCTTAGAGGTATTTGGCGGAAAGTGAAGAAAGCCCTTGTGTCTGTGTCATTAGTGACCAAAAGGGTTTTTGATAAGCGGAAAAGACCCTGCAGCTTCAAATTAGGAGACTTCGTCTGGTTGTCTACCAAGAATTTGAAGTTGAGACAGCCATCTCATAAGTTAGGCCCCCGGTTCATCGGCCCTTATAAGATCACCAGGGTTATCAATCCGGTGGCATTTCAGTTAGATCTGCCACGTTCTTTGGGTATCAATAAAACCTTTCATTGTTCCCTTTTAAAACGGGCGATTAGTAATCCTTCTTCCAGTGGAAGACCTTCCCCTCTTCTGATACGTGGCCAGAGGGAGTTTGTTGTTGAAAGGATTCTTGACTCCAAGGTGGTTCGGGGTCGGCTGTCATTTTTGGTGCACTGGAAGGGGTATGGCCCGGAGGAGCGGTCGTGGGTGCGCAGTTGTGATCTTCATGCCCCCAGACTGATATGCTCTTTCTTCTCGCAGTTCCCCGATAAACCCGGTGGTAGGGGTTCTTTGACCCCTCGTCAGAGGGGGGGTACTGTTAGGGTCTCCTGCCCTGTGCTGCCACGTCGTCATGGCAACCGGGAGACAAGTGCTAGCGGAGTAACCTGAGCGCAGCTGATACTCCGGTTCGGGTCTTTTGCTGTGCAGTGGTTATAGGCTCTGTGCATGGCAGGGGATCCGGTGCTGGTTTTTGTGCTCACAGTCTGTGAGGTCTGAGTGGGGCGTGGACAGCACCTGCTTTATAAGGCCTCTTCTCAGGGTAGGCAGATGCTGCTGAATCTTTGTTGGTTAGTCAGTTTCTGAAAGTTAGCCAGTACTGTGTAGCTTTGTATTTGTTTGTTGCTTACTGCAAATAGGCCTGGGGATTTGGTATTACACTCTGCCAATCCAGACCTAGCAGTAAGACTGGAGTCAGTCGTTTAGCTTGCTGGGGTTCTGTTACTACTCTGTGAACTTAGCAAGTTTGCGGCTGTATTCTAAGACTTGCCTGTTTAATCCTGTCTCACTGTGCTAGGTGTCAGGGGTCAGTTTAGTGGCAGTACGCTGAACCTGTGCACTGCAAGTGAGAATTAGGATTGTGGAGACTCTCCTTGTGTCTATCATTCCATCTCTGACCAAGGAGTTTACTGCCACACCCGTTGGTAACCCTTTAGGGTTTTGCTGTTACCCTTAGCAACAGCATTTCGGGTTCTCTACGTATTAAAACACAACATCTTGCTTTTCCCATCTGAGCAGTTCTAATACAAGGGAGATACCCAGTTCCTTAGCCTCTGGGCTTCTCTGTTCACTTTGTGTGTATTTTGTTAACCTATCACCTTCTGTGTACGTTATGTCATATTCCCCAGTCTGTCTGTAAGTCCATTTGTTTTGCATAACAGTTCAAACACCAGTACATTCCTGCAGGCACTGGAGTGCATAACAGTCCTGACACCAGTACTTTCCTGCAGGCACTGGTGTGCATAACAGGCACACAGTTTTTCAGTTCGTTTTCCAGGGCATCCAACAACAACTGAGCACAGGCACAGTCCCAAAACAGGTGCATAGATGTTTCCTCATGTATAATGCACCTGGGGCAATGTCTGTACCTGCACAGGTTCCGGGAGTGCATGAATGACCTGAGGGGCAAACGATGGCCACCCACGACAGGTCTTTGTGTCTGTTTGTGAGCCTTTTGGAGGCCACATTCTCCCAGACCTGTTTGGCAGTCGCTGAAGGGATCCCTGGAATCGGCTCCAAAACGTATTTGGCTCTGATGAGCTTGTAGATTGTCTTTGGCTTCCACAAGTCAGGTTTAACTCCCTCCAGTTGGTGTTCCCTCACGAACTTGGACACGTCCAGGTAGAACCACGGGGTGTTCCAGTTGTAAGGGATGGAGCTGTCCCATTTGTCCCAGCCGAGGTTCCTCCAAAGAGGCAGGAGGAAGAAACGGGACATGGAGTTTCCTGCAGAGTCTTTAAAGTTCTCACACAATGTCCGGCGGATACAGTTACACACAAAGAAGGCTCGCAGCATGGTGGGGATATCTGGAATACCCTTTCCACCTTTGAGGGGCTCCTTGTATATAACTGATCGCTTAACTCTGTCCATCTTGGAGCCCTAGATGAACTGAAACACTGCTCTTGTGATGGCCCTGCAGACCGCGACCAGTGGTGGCCAGGCCTGTGCGGTGTACTGTAGAACGGGAAGGATCTCGTTGCGCAGCACAAGTGATTTCCCCTCGATGGTAAGTTTTCTGAGGCTCCACAATCCAATGTTCTGACGAACAGTCGCCAGTCTCTCGTCCCAGCATTTCAGGGCTGCACCTTCGCTGCCGAACCAGACTCCCAGAATCTTAACGAAGTCGGGCTTGATGGCAAAAGGAAATGGTGCAGAGGATGACAGGTGCCACTTTCCGAAGAGCATAGCCTCTGACTTCCCGCAGTTGACTTTAGCCCCTGAAGCTCAGCAGAAGTTCTTGCAGGTCTGGACGAGTGCTGTCACTGAATGCTGATCTGCGCAGAAGACAGTGATGTCGTCCATGTACAGCGAACACTTGGCCTCTCGTCGGTCACGACCCGGTGCGGTGATACCTCTGATCTCTGGATTCCATCTGATGCATACAGCCATAAGCTCTATAACACAAACAAAAAGAAGAGGTGAAAGAGGGCAGCCTTGTCTGACCCCAGACAGAATGGAAAAGGGGTCAGTCTTCCAGCCGTTCACCAGCACCGAGCTGTGGATGTCAAGGTACATCAGGTTAACATACGTACAAAACATTTTACCGAGGCCAAATTTATGCAGTACCCTGCCCATCAACTCATGTGAGACACGATCAAAGGCCTTCTCCTGGTCAAGGCTGACCAGGGCGCGTGAACGTTCCGGTCCTTGATGTAATGGACCGTGTCTCTGAGGAGAGCAAGGCTGTCTGCAATCCTGTGGCCAGGAATGCCGCAGGTCTGGTCCGGGTGAATGATCTGTCCGATGACAGCCTTCAGCCTGTTGGCGAGCACCTTGGCGAGGATCTTGTAGTCCACATTTAAGAGAGAGATGGGCCTCCAATTTTTCAGCTCACATCTCTCCCCCTTACACTTATACAAGATTGTGATCATTCCCTCCCTCAGTGATGGAGGCATTTTGCCCTCCACCACCTTCTCCCCATACAGCTCGAGCAGGTCCGGGCCAATGAGGTCCCACAGCGCTACATAGAGCTCTGCTGGGAGACCATCACTGCCCGGGGTCCTGCCCTGCCTAAAGGATCTGGCGGCAGAGTGCAACGCCAAGGGAGCATCCAGAGCAGCTTTACCTGCAGGATCAATGGTGTTAGTGATACCTGACAGGAACTTATCAGCCTCCTCACTGTCTGTAGTCTTAGGGGAGTAGAGGTCGCTGTAATAGTCTCTGACGACTTTCATCACGCCCTCCTTCCCCTGTCTGGGAATGGCAGTCTCATCTCGCATCTCAGTCAGGGGCGTGTGGCCAGAGCGGAGTTTCCTGAAAAAGAGTTACTATTCTCATCCTTCTCCAGGTTCTCCACCTTGGAACGGATGACGATGCGTCTGGATTCCTCCTCAAAGTGCCTTTTCAGGCCCCCTTTGGTCTCATCCAGCTCGTCTCTCACGTCCCAGCCGCACCGTTGGAGGTCCAGCAGGGACTGCAGTTGTCTTTGCAGTCTCCTGAAGTTCCTCTTTCGGTCGCACGCCTGTTGTCTTCCTTTAACCTGAAAGAAACTGCGAATGTTAGCTTTAACATATTCCCACCAGTCACTCATACAGTCAAAATAGCATTTGTAATTTTTCCATGTGATGTAGGCATCCTTCAGCTCCGCCAGCACATCCTCTCTTTCCAGTAGGGCACAATTCAACTTCCAGGAGTCTGGGCCAGAAGAGAAACCACTGCCCAGGACTCCTTGGAAGAGAATGGCCCTGTGGTCTGAGAAGAAGCAGGGGACCATCGTATGCCTAGTCTGCTTCACTGCTCTAGAGGTAAACACAAAGTCAATGCGGGAACGCACAGAGCCATCGGGGCGGCTCCACGTGTAATTCACGGAGCCTGCCCCCATGGAGCCCATAGCGTTCCACAATGATGCTTCGGTCACCATTTCTTTAAGCAGTTTAGACGTCACATCAAGCTTGGTAGAGTTGTCGGTGCTGCGTCCATCCTCCTCCATGATGCAGTTGAAGTCTCCTGCCATCACTACCGCCCTAGTGGTTGTGAGCTGCAGTCGCAGGGTCTGGAAAAGCTCCAAACGCTCATTCTTACCAGGGGGTGCGTACACGCAGATTAGCCTAACAGGCTCACCTGCCCAGGAGCCGTCTACAATCAGAAATCTGCCGCAGACAAGCTCCTGAACAGAATCTAGCATGAAGAGGCTCCCCCTAATAAGAATGGCGACCCCTGCAGACTTACACTCACCCCCACCGGACCAATAGGAGTCGCCGTGAGACCACTGCCTGCCCAGATGTTTGTAGGACTTGGAGAAGTGTAGAGAACATTCCTGCAACATATACACATCACATTTCTGACTTTCTAAGAAAGTAAACACAGACTGTCTTCTAAGCTATCCTTAATACTCCTCACATTAATGGTGAAAATAGAAAAAGACGCCATTAGTTGGGGAAAAAAGAGAGGCTAGGCAACAGTTACAATTCAACATTTACGTTACTACTCCGTCGGGCGGGGCTCCCTCGACATCGGGTGCCGGGTCGCCCTGCTCGGGTGGCGGCGAGTCGTCTCCTAGTATCTGGTCGAGTATGTTGGCGGCGTTGGCATCAAGCTCCTCCTCCTCCCTGATTGCTTCCGTCAACGCCTCCATTTCTTCTTCCAGATCCTGGATCAGCTCGACCGCCAGCTTCTTTGAAGAGTCAGGGTCGGCAACTGGGCCGTCGAGCACCTTCCTCTTATTTCCTATCGTTTTTTCCGCACCTGCAGGGGGCGTAAGATGGGGTAACTCTTCCAGGGAAGAGAGGGCAGGGGGGGCAGGGCAGGTGGGAGAGTTGGAGGGGGGTTTAGGAGGGGTTGTGACAGGGGTAGGGATGGGAGTCTGTCAGAGATGGGGAGGTGGTGGTTGAAGGGGGAGGAGTGAGGGAGGTGGAAGGTTTCTTACCCTCCTGAGGCTGCTGTTTCTTCTGTGCTGCTGCTGCCAAGGGTGGCCGCTTGGCAAGGGAGTCACGTCCGGTCACCACCGCTGAGTAGGATCTCGCCCTACTGGGGCATTCCCTGTAGACGTGGTCCACCTTACCACACAGGTTGCAGGTTTTCCTCGTGGGGCAGTCTTTTGTTTCATGGCTGGCCAAGTGACAATTCTTGCAAGCCGGGACCTTGCAGTCCTTCATCACGTGGTCCTTCCCGCCACACTTCTTGCAGTTGTGTGGCTGGTCGGCGTAGTGTAGCAGTCCTTGGGATCCCCCCAGGGAGAAGCACTGTGGGAGGTGCTTTACTCCTTCTGGGCACGAGGTGTCCTTTTTCAGGGTTACAATCACCGCCCACTTTCCCGTCCAGAATCCGTTCCCATCCAGAATCCTTGTGGGGTCTTTCTTGACGGAGCAGAATCGGCTGAGGAAGGTGACGATGTCTCTGATGGGCGTGTGTGGGTTGCGCATTGAAACCGTCACTCGCCTTTCCTCTCTTTGAATAGCCTCGCCGCTTTCACCGCCTCCCAGTACCTCTTGCAGATGGCAATTGAGGCGAATGTCACGTAGAAAATCCCCTTCAGGTTGTTCTGTATGCTGAGGGTTTCAGCAGTCGAGAAGCCCTGGTCGAGGATCATCTTCTTTCCAAATGTCTCCACCGTCATGTCCGGCATCCGTCCATCCACCTCCTTCAGTTTCATCACCACGGTATACCTCATCCAGGGCTCCAGGGACGGTTTGTCCTTGGAGCTCTCCTGGTCGGGCACCGCAGGCGATGTCGCTGAAGGGGTGGTGGCGCTGGATGCGGCCAATCCGGCAGGACCTCTGGCGGGTTTCTTTGCAGTCTTTACCTGCTTCTTCCCGGCGAGGGAGGCCGGAGCGGAGGCAGGAGCTGGAACAGCTGGGGCTGGAACAGCGGCGGCTGGAGCAGCAGTGGCCATCCTCTCGGTTCCGTTGGCGTAGGAGACGGGGCAAAGGATCAGCGTCGTCGAGAGGAGGAGAGGCGGTCGGTCGCTTCAGAGGGCAGAGCAAACAAGTCTAACCCTCCAGTGCTGCTAGGGTGCGATGCAGTGCTTTCTCCGGCAAAGGCCCTTTTCTCCATGCAGTCTTGCTGGCAGAAGGGGGTATCTTCTCCAGAGGGCAGAGCAAACAAGTCTAACCCTCTGCTGCAGCTGGGGGGCGATGCAAATCTTCTCCCTCTACAAGCGAACTCCTTCTCGCTGTCTCGGCTTAGTTTCTTCTGGATTCTCGGCCCGGTCGTACAGCTTAGTCCTGAGAAGGACAGTTGTCAGTCCAAGAAACAAGGCAGCACTGTCAGTCAGCGTAAACTGATAAGAACAGATACTACACTTGATCTTAGCCAAAAGGCCGAGAATTCTAATACTCTATGGCACCATGATTCAAAAAAGTTTGGGAACCACAGTATTATGTGTTAGTCCTGCTTTAATAATGGATGCATAGCCAATAAGTCCAAGCTAGAACCCCATCAGAAGCTTCCTAGCCAAAAGCATGTGTTACGAGTGCAGTGTGGCATGTTTCAATAGGCTTCTTTTTATGTTCAAGATCAAAATTGTATGCAGAAAAATGGTCATATTCCAGATCAATATTCATGGGTTTTTTATTATCTGAACATTGGCACCATGTGTGGTTATTCAAATGAGCTGCCCCCAACATCTGGAAGAGTGATTGCTGGTCAGACACAAATGCAGCCAAACCATTAGATTATTTTTAAAACCCATTATATCAAAACTTATTCAGAATGGACATTTCCAACTGCTGCTTTCCATCAGAAGCTATCCAATTTAGATGTTGTGTATTCAGTAATAGGTTTAACTATATTTCATACAACTTAAGGCCCACACACACTGGGCGATTCTGAGCTCAAACTAGCTCACTTTTGGCATTTGAGCTACTTTGAGCTCAAACTCGGCCAGTGTGTATGGCCGGGCGATGAGTGGCGAGCACTGATGCGTGCTCCCGCATCATCGCCAGCCGCCGCTGTCCGTCGGGCTGTTCGAGTGAGGCACTTTCCACAGTCTCCTGCTGTGGAGAGTGCTTCACCCCCCCCCCCCCCCCCCCATGAACATCGCTGGCACAAGGAAAATAGCTCTGTGTGTATGCACTGATCTATTTTCCTGCAGCGATGTTCACGTTCATCTCTCTGCATACACGCTGGGAAAAAACGCCCAGTGTGTATGCACCTTTAGTTTTCAAGACACACTAACAGTCCAGGTTTTAAGGATATCCCTGCTTGAGCTTGAGCAAAGATGGTTAAATCAAAATGACTGAGGTACTACGTAATTAAATCACTGTGCTCAAGCATAGGTTAAAAATTGGACTGATAGGGTGCGTTGAGGACTGACTTTGAGAAGCACTGATTTATATTATTAAGAGCATGTCTTACCATGCCAGCATAGCAGCAACTAGGGTGGCCAATCCTGGGCCATTTTTTCAATCCCGGGTATCGGGATTGAAAAATGGTCAATCCCGGGATTGGCATTTCCCTATGTGTCCACCCCCTCGCCCCGCCCTGCACACATAACTCACCCTACGACGGGGGCAGTTGGGTGGGAAACATCTGTCTGTCTCAGCGGGTGACTGCGGACGGTGCAGCGTGACGTACTGGGGAGCCGGCCAGCGTCTGAGCGTCCTGAGGACGTTCAACGCTGCCTGTCTTAAAAAAACAAAACAAAGGGCCGCCTGATCCCTCAATCCCGGGATTGAATCTCGGTAGTTTTTTGGCCTAAATCCCGGGATTGGCCACCTCAGCTGCAACTGTATGGGTGCACACCTTGCTCCTTCTGATGGAAGGAAGTCAGGAGTGGAGCACTTGTTACTGAATACAGGCTATACGCCGGTAAACGCCTCATACTGATTTGACATTCTAAAACTATATCTTGTGCTGAGACAAAGGGGCTGATTTTCAGTCGGAAGCACCTGTGGCCACTTTACCTTACAGCCTGGCAGCATGCTTACTAACTGAGGCTAATGCCAGTATCCACCTGTGTATGCCAATAATCTGTCCTCTCTCATGTGGATGGCGGACCTGCCCACTGTTCCTCCATCCGCTGCCATCTAGGACTTACAACCATTCCGTGCTGGCTTCAACGGTTCCATCTGAAACAGGCGTCTCCGTCTGCATGTTGTGAATGAGCGCTGAAGTCTGGCCTACACACCTGCGACACCTAAACAACAGGTCAGTTCTGGGCAATCATGCGGTGGTCGTCCAGAGTGGTGCTATAATCGATGGTTCAATTCATCAGCACTTTCATTTGCCATCCATGAGAGAATGTATGGACTGGTGCATGAGAAGTCGTCAACTGCTATCTATGTAGGGATGCCCATCGACCATAGATATTTTAAAACCACAGATGGTCTTTAGCCAATGTTGAATACTTTTACCTTCAATAGGGTGGGGTGGGGGGGAAACCAGATGGTCCCCCCTTCATCGATGGTACAGAACCACCCAATGGGGTCTTTTTTTTTTTTTCTACAGAAGTGCCAGGACATGGTGCATTTCTCTGCCGCCGACACCCGGGAAGACCTGTTCCCCAGACTCTGATTGGCCCGCAGACCAATTAATAGTAAAGCAGGGATGACCATTGGTGGGTGAAACCATCCATGGTTCCCTTACAAATGTGTTTATACCATCGATGTTAACCAACAATGGCACAATCAATGGTTCCCTTACAAATGTTTATTCTATCAATGGTGACCATTAATGGTCATCCCACCTATAGCCATCCCTATTTAAATGACACATGCGTGTGCAGATAGCAGATAACCGTAGGATCTGTCTGCATTTCCACTTGGGTCCCAAGATGTTTCCTTCCGATAGAGATCTTCTGGCATGAACCAGAAGCACTTTATACGGAAAGGCCATTTTAATGCTGGCAATTACTTTGAAACTGTATAAATGTGATGTATGAAATATAGACTCACATAGCCACACATAGGGGGTCATTCTGAGTTGTTCGCTCACTAGCAGTTTTTAGCAGCCGTGCAAACGCATTGTCACCGCCCACTGGGGAGTGTTTTTTCGCTTTGCAGAAGTGCGAACGTGCTAGTGCAGCAGAGCGCCTGCAAAATCTTTTTGTGCAAAACAAGACCAGCCCTGTAGTTACTCTTCGTGTGCGTTGATTCTAATGACGGTGGGACGGCTTTTGACGTCACACACCCGCCCAGCGTTCGCCCAGCCACGCCTGCATTTTTCCCGACACGCCTGGATTTTTCTAAGCACTCCCTGAAAACGGTCAGTTGCCACCCAGAAGCGACCACTTCATGTCAATCTTCCTGCGTTCGGCCATGCGACTGAAGGCTTCGCTAGAACCTGTGCAAAACCACGATGCTCTTTGTACCCGTACGTCGCACGTGCGCATTGCGGTGCATACGCAGATTAGCTGTTTTTTTCACTGATTGCTGCGTTGCAAACAATGGCAGCTAGCGATCAACTCGGAATGACCCCCATAGTCCACGCATATCCTCACATATTTTCTCTTTCTTCATGTTCCCATCCTCCTGACCCCAGGCCAACATCACTGAGTGATCTTATCATACAGTCCACCAAGAATCTCTGCAATCTGGTGGACCATTATGCAATAGATAGCGCCTATCCTTGGGCCTAATTCAGACCTGATCGCTTGCTAGGGGTTTTCTGCACTGCTGCGAGCAGATAGTCGTCGCCCATAGGGGAGTGTATTTTTGCTTTGCAAGTGTGCGATCGCATGTGCAGCCAAGCGGTACAAAAAAGTTTTGTGCAGTTTCTGAGTTGCCCAGAACTTACTCAGCCGCTGCGATCACTTCAGCCTGTCTGGTCCCGGAATTGACGTCACACACCAGCCCTGCAAACGCTCGGACACGCCTGCATTTTTCCAAACACTCCCAGAAAACGGTCAGTTGACACCCACAAACGCCTTCTTCCTGTCAATCTCCTTGCGATCAGCTGTGCGAATGGATTCTTTGTACAATCCATTGCACAGCAATGATCCGCTTTGTACCCGTGCGACGCACCTGCGCATTGCGGTGCATATGCATGCTCAGTTGTGACCTGATAGCAGCGCAGCGAAAAAACCTAGCGTGCGATCAGGTCTGAATGACCCCCCTTGTGTAGTAATGCCTATTTCAAATAGATTGTAAGCTTGCGAGCAGGGCCCTCCTACCTCTATGTCTGTCTGTTATTACTCAGTTTTGTTCTATTACTGTTGTTTCCAAATGTAATTTGCTGATCTACATAAAGAAAACGAGTTTTATGGTAAGAACTTACCTTTGTTAAATCTCTTTCTGCGAAGTACACTGGGCTCCACAAGGAAAGACATAGGGGTGTAGAGTAGAATCTTGATCCGAGGCACCAACAGGCTCAAAAGCTTTGACTGTTCCCAGAATGCATAGCGCCGCCTCCTCTATAACCCCGCCTCCCTGCACAGGAGCTCAGTTTTTAGTTAACCAGCCCAATGCAGTAGCAGGAAAAGAGACGACAACGGTTAGTAGCCACATACACCACACGCTCACGACAGGAGAAGTGTCAGCGGCTAATGCCATATCAACCCAAAGAAGCTAAGTGCGTCAGGGTGGGCGCCTTGTGGAGCCCAGTGTACCTCGCAGAGAGAGTTTTAACAAAGGTAAGTTCTTACCATAAAACTCGTTTTCTGCTGCGGGGTACACTGGACTCCACAAGGAAAGACATAGGGGATGTCCTAAAGCAGTTCCTTATGGGAGGGGACGCACTGTAGCGGGTACAAGAACACGGCGTCCAAAGGAAGCATCCTGGGAAGCGGCAGTATCGAAGGCATAGAACCTTATGAACGTGTTATAAATATAAAGAGCTTGGAACTCCACGTGGCGCTACTTAAATACCATCAGAAAAAAACTTACACAGTGTAATCACATAAAATTCCAGATTTTCACAACTGTCTCAGTTTGGGAACATAACCAGTGTAATCACATGGAATTTCAGCTGTCTTGAGAACAAAAGCTAAAAAACATAAAATGTACAGAACATAGTGCAATACTGTTTAAAAAAACGATGAGTGTTTAGGTTGTATCGGTCCCACTCACATGAAGATGTAATTTATATCGCATGTAGATAATCACAGGATATGAATGATGACTTTCACTTTATAACGGAATTTTCCTCCTCAAAACAAAAACATTTAAATAAAAACAGCAAAAAAGTGTTGAAGACATCCACATGGTTTGGACTGCTAGCCCCGGGTATAATCACCACAAAGTCCCAGTGTTCCAGCGTCTTCACCGGCTCAGGGTAGCAGTTCCTCTCCACAGATATTCGTCTGGCACGTCTCCCTGCTTTAGCGCTTTCGGACTTACGTCCTTCTTCAGAAGCATGGGAGCTGAAGTGTCCTGTCCCTCCTTAAATAGCACCTTAATAGGTACTTAGTCATAACACCTGTTGAGGCCAGGACCTTATTTCCGGAAGTCGCGGCCCCCGGAAGTGACGTATCGGGATATGCCGTGCGGGTCAAAATCCCATGCGTCTCAAATCTCCAGATAGGAGACACTTGTGTTACCCATCCGCCGGAAGTGATGTTGACGGAAATAACCATGCGTTCCATAGCATGGTGTTTGCGTTCCACCGCGGATTCCTCCATAACGCACCAGCAGTCATTCATAATAAAAATAAAGACAATAAATAATCTTAAAAAAGGATCAGCAACATATAAACTACATTAAAAAGTGACATATAGACGCTATAAAAACCATTTTAGTTCAAAGTCACTATTGAGACCAAGGGGTACTAAAGATTTTAATTTATATATCCACTTCATCTCTGTTTTTGAAAGGATTATTTCTATTTCTTTATTACGTGGCGTGGGATTAATGGTTTGAATTCCCCAAAAGGTTTTAAAATGGTTAGGATTAGAAGAGTGGTTATCTCTAAAATGTTTAGAGACTGTATGAGTCTCCAACCCTTTCCTAACATTATAGGTATGCTTATATAATCTGGTTTTCAGATTGCGGCTAGTCTTACCAACATAGACCAAGCCGCAATCGCACTCCAACGCATATACCACATTCCGTGAATTACACGTAATAAAATCACAAATAGGGTATGTAATACCATTGACTGTAAATTCCTTAAGTTTACTTGGTCCACTAGTGCATTTGCACATAGCACACAGACCGCACCTATAGAAGCCTTTGCTTCTAATACTGCTTCTTTTTATGGGTTCTATGGAACTGTGTACTAAACGATCTTTGATTGACTTCGATCTCCTGTAAATGAACTTAGGTCTTACCGGTAATAAATCTCCAAGGACCGGGTCTTTAGCCAAAACCTTCCAATGTTTCTTTATTACGGATTCAATTTCCTTATGTTGTGAATTGAATTCCATTATAAAGGACCACTTCAAATCATCATCCTTGGTTTTTTCACACCTTCTACCCTGTATTAAGTCCCTTCTCATAATACCATCAACTTTATCTTGTGCCTTCATTAATAATTCATTAGAGTAGCCTTTCTCCAACAATCTATCAGTAAGTTCCTTTGATTGTACAGCACAGACCTTAGGGTCAGTACAATTCCTCTTAACCCTAATTAGTTGACTATAGGGAATTCCGTCTAGCCAATGTTCATGGTGTTGGCTCGTACGTTCGATAAAACTGTTGGAGTCAGTTGGTTTGCGATACAATTTGGATCTTAATGAACCATTCTCGACATACAGACATAAGTCCAAAAAGGTGATTTCCTTATCGCTCACCACTGAAGATAACTTAATATTGAACGTATTTCTATCGAGGGAAGTCAAAAAGGAACTTAGATCCTCTGGACTGCCCTCCCAAATGAACCAAATATCGTCAATAAAACGACGCCAGTGCACCAGGCCCGCACCCAGCACGCCATCTGGCCATACTACAAGATCTTCCCAGTAGGCCATAAATAGATTTGCGTAACTGGGGGCGAACCTGGTGCCCATGGCGGTACCTACCCGCTGGAGGTAATAATTGCCATTGTAAATGAAATAATTATTCCGAAGAGCAACTATTTCCTTGTGAGTGCAGATGTATCAACCCTATATACGATTATTGCAGAAGAAAAGGGATTGGAAGCAGTGTCCCATTTTCTAGACAAATCTGATTATACCAGTGCTCTGAAAGACTTCATCATAGAGAGCATCAAATTTATTCTTCGGAAGGTGTGAAAAAACCAAGGATGATGATTTGAAGTGGTCCTTTATAATGGAATTCAATTCACAACATAAGGAAATTGAATCCGTAATAAAGAAACATTGGAAGGTTTTGGCTAAAGACCCGGTCCTTGGAGATTTATTACCGGTAAGACCTAAGTTCATTTACAGGAGATCGAAGTCAATCAAAGATCGTTTAGTACACAGTTCCATAGAACCCATAAAAAGAAGCAGTATTAGAAGCAAAGGCTTCTATAGGTGCGGTCTGTGTGCTATGTGCAAATGCACTAGTGGACCAAGTAAACTTAAGGAATTTACAGTCAATGGTATTACATACCCTATTTGTGATTTTATTACGTGTAATTCACGGAATGTGGTATATGCGTTGGAGTGCGATTGCGGCTTGGTCTATGTTGGTAAGACTAGCCGCAATCTGAAAACCAGATTATATAAGCATACCTATAATGTTAGGAAAGGGTTGGAGACTCATACAGTCTCTAAACATTTTAGAGATAACCACTCTTCTAATCCTAACCATTTTAAAACCTTTTGGGGAATTCAAACCATTAATCCCACGCCACGTAATAAAGAAATAGAAATAATCCTTTCAAAAACAGAGATGAAGTGGATATATAAATTAAAATCTTTAGTACCCCTTGGTCTCAATAGTGACTTTGAACTAAAATGGTTTTTATAGCGTCTATATGTCACTTTTTAATGTAGTTTATATGTTGCTGATCCTTTTTAAAGATTATTTATTGTCTTTATTTTTATTATGAATGACTACTGGTGAGTTATGGAGGAATCCGCGGTGGAACGCAAACACCATGCTATGGAACGCATGGTTATTTCCGTCAACATCACTTCCGGCGGATGGGTAACACAAGCGTCTCCTATCTGGAGATTTGAGACGCATGGGATTTTGACCCGCACGGCATATCCCGATACGTCACTTCCGGGGGCCGCGACTTCCGGAAATAAGGTCCCGGCCTCAACAGGTGTTATGACTAAGTACCTATTAAGGTGCTATTTAAGGAGGGACAGGACACTTCAGCTCCCATGCTTCTGAAGAAGGACGTAAGTCCGAAAGCGCTAAAGCAGGGAGACGTGCCAGACGAATATCTGTGGAGAGGAACTGCTACCCTGAGCCGGTGAAGACGCTGGAACACTGGGACTTTGTGGTGATTATACCCGGGGCTAGCAGTCCAAACCATGTGGATGTCTTCAACACTTTTTTGCTGTTTTTATTTAAATGTTTTTGTTTTGAGGAGGAAAATTCCGTTATAAAGTGAAAGTCATCATTCATATCCTGTGATTATCTACATGCGATATAAATTACATCTTCATGTGAGTGGGACCGATACAACCTAAACACTCATCGTTTTTTTAAACAGTATTGCACTATGTTCTGTACATTTTATGTTTTTTAGCTTTTGTTCTCAAGACAGCTGAAATTCCATGTGATTACACTGGTTATGTTCCCAAACTGAGACAGTTGTGAAAATCTGGAATTTTATGTGATTACACTGTGTAAGTTTTTTTCTGATGGTATTTAAGTAGCGCCACGTGGAGTTCCAAGCTCTTTATATTTATTGTACCATTTTAGAATCACGGTGAAAGGTTCTTATTTGGTCTCCAAGGCTGCTATTGGTATTGTAGCGCACCAGGGGTTCTTTCTCTTTTGTGTTCAAAACCTTATGAACGTGTTCACAGAGGACCACGTAGCCGCCTTGCACAATTGTTCAAGGGTCGCACCATAGCGGGCCGCCCAAGAAGGTCCAACAGACCGAGTAGAATGGGCCGTAATGTGAGCAGGAGCTGATAGACCAGCCCTCACATAAGCTTGTGCAATCACCATTCTAATCCATCTGGCCAAAGTTTGCTTGTGAGCAGGCCAGCCCCTTTTGTGAAATCCAAACAGCACAGAGAGAGAATCAGATTTCCTAATAGAAGCAGTTCTCTTCACATAGATACGGAGAGCCCGTACCACATCCAAAGACCGCTCTTTGGGAGACAGATCAGGAGAAACAAGTGCCGGAACCACAATCTCCTGGTTAAGGTGGAACGAAAAAACCACCTTAGGTAAATATCCGGGACGAGTCCTAAGAACCGCCCGGTCACGTGAAATATCAGATATGGGGAACTACAAGACAAGGCACCCAAATCCGACACTCTTCTAGCTGAAGCAATAGCCAGCAGAAACACCACCTTAAAGGGAAAGCCACTTAAGATCAGCTGAACCAAGAGGTTCAAACGGAGACTCTTGTAACGCCTCCAAAACCACCGACAAGTCCCAAGGAGCCACAGGCGGGACATAGGGAGGTTGGATACGCAACACACCCTGAGTAAAGGTATGCACTTCAGGTAAGGTCGCAATCTTTCTCTGAAACCACACCGACAAGGCAGATACTTGAACCTTGAGGGAGGCCAGACGCAGGCCTAAGTCCAGGCCCTGCTGAAGAAAGGCCAACAACTTGGCTATACTAAACTTGGAAGCGTCATAATTGTTAGATGCGCACCAAACAAAGTAAGAATGCCAGACCCTATAGTAAATCCGAGCAGAAGCCGGTTTCTGGGCCCGCAACATAGTTTGAATGACTGCCTCAGAAAACCCTTTAGCCCTTAAGACGGAAGCTTCAAGAGCCACGCTGTCAAAGACAGGCGGGCTAGGTCCTGATAGACACAGGGGCCCTGAACGAGGAGGTCTGGGCGTTGTGGAAGTAGAATTGGACGCTCTGACGATAGGCCCTGCAGGTCTGAAAACCAGTGCCTTCTGGGCCACGCTGGAGCTATGAGAAGCAGAATTCCTCTTTCTTGCTTGAACTTCCGAATTACCCTGGGCAGGAGTGACACCGGAGGGAACACGTACGGCAGCCAAAACCTCCACGGCACCGCCAGCGCATCCACAAATGCTGCTTGAGGATCCCTTGTCCTTGCTCCGAAGACCGTAACCTTGTGATTGTGAGAGACGCCATCAGATCCACGTCTGGAAGGCCCCACTTTTTCACTAGGAGTTGAAACAGGAGGCCCCACTCTCCGGCGTGTACATCCTGATGACTGAGAAAGTCCGCTTCCCAATTCAGGACTCCCGGAATGAATATTGCCGATATGGCCGGTAGATGGCGTTCCGCCCAATGTAGAATCCGTGAGACTTCCTTCATTGGCAAACGGCTTCGAGTGCCGCCTTGATGGTTTATGTAAGCCACTGTGGTGAAGTTGTCCGACTGTACTTGAACAGGACGGTTCTGAATTAAATGCTGGGCCAGGGTCAACACATTGAAGACCGCCCGCAATTCCAGAATGTTGATCGAGGAGAAATTCCTCCTTGGTCCACCGACCCTGAAGGGAGTGTTGCTCCAGCACCGCTCCCCAACCTCTAAGACTGGCATCTGTCGTCAACAGGACCCAGTCGGATATCCAGAAGGGACGGCCCCTGCAGAATCGTTGGTCCTGGAGCCACCAGTGCAGCGACAGACGGACCTCCGGAGTCAATGAGATCATGTGAGACCTGATCCGGTGAGGTAGGCCGTCCCACTTGGCTAGAATCAGCCTCTGGAGGGGGCGAGAATAGAATTGAGCATACTCCACTATGTCGAAAGCTGATACCATGAGGCCCAGCACCTGCATCGCCGAATGTATCGACACTTGCGGACGAGAAAGGAAGCAACTAATCCTGTCCTGAAGCTTCAGGACTTTCTCCTGAGACAAGAACAACCGCTGATTGTGAGTGTCCAATAGCGCTCCCAGGTGCACCAAGCTCTGAGCAGGGAGGATTTCTTCCAGTTGATGAGCCACCCGTGGGCTTGTAGAAACCGGACAGTCATATCCAGATGATGTAGGAGAAGTTCTGGGGAATTTGCGAGGACTAACAAGTCGTCCAGATACGGCAGTATCCTGACCCCTTGACGGCGGTGTACCACCGTCATCACCACCATAACTTTGGTGAAAACTCGCGGAGCCATAGTTAAACCAAAAGGTAACGCCCGATACTGGTAATGGAGGTTGCCAATCGCAAACCTCAGGTATTGCTGATGTGACACTGCTATAGGAATATGCAGGTAAGCATCCTGTATGTCCAGGGAGACCATGTAGTCCCCAGGTTCCAAGGCCAGAACTATAGAGCAAAGGGTTTCTATACGGAACTTGGAAACTTTCACAAACCTGTTCAATGCCTTGAGGTTGAGAATGGGCCGGGAGGACCCATTCGGTTTCGGGACCAGAAACAGCGGAGAATAGTACCCCCGGCCCCTCTGAGCAAGAGGCACCTGTACTACGACTCCTGTATCCAGGAGGGTCTGTACCACCGAATGTAGAGTGTTTGCCTTTGTCTGGTCCAACGGGACGTCTGTCCGGCACAATCGATGAGGGGGTCGGTTTTTGAAGGCTATGGCGTAACTTCGAGTGACGACTTCCCGTACCCAGGCAGCTGAAGTGGTCTTCAACTATTCCTGGGTATACCCTAGAAGCCTGCCCCCCACCCTGGGATCCCCAAGGGGGAGGCCCGCCCCGTCATGCGGCAGGCTTATCGGTCTTGGAAGCCGGCTGACGGGCAGCCCAGGCTCTTTTAGGCTTCGGCTTGCCAGGTTTGGAAGTGCCGGCCTGCTTGTTGTACGCCTGACCTTTTGCTTTACCTGAAGGACGAAAGGGGCGAAAGGACGTACCTTTAGCCTTCGACACAGAAGGAGCGGTACTTGGCAGACAGGCAGTTTTGGCAGTAGCCAAGTCAGCCACTATCTTATTTAAGTCCTCCCCAAACAGAATATCTCCCTTGAAAGGGAGTACCTCCAGGGTTTTTCTAGAATCCAGATCCACAGACCAGGATCTCAGCCACAATATCCGGCGAGCCAGGACTGATGTAGTAGAGGCCTTGGCTGCTAGGATACCGGCATCAGAAGCCGCCTCTTTAATATAGTGAGAAGCTGTGACAATATATGACAAGCATTGTCTAGCATGGTCAGAAGAGATTTCAGCTTCTAACTCTAGGGCCCATGCTTCAATAGCCTCTGCAGCCCATGCTGCTGCAATAGTGGGCCTTTGCGCATCACCCATGAGGGTGTAAATCGCTTTTAGACAACCCTCCACACGTTTATCCGTAGGCTCTTTTAGAGACGTGACGGTAGTGACAGGTAGAGCTGAGGAAACCAACATCCTAGCCACATGTGAGTCTACTGGAGGAGGCGTTTCCCAATTTTTAGACAGCTCTGGCGCGAGGGGATGGCGAGCCAGCATCTTCTTTTGAGGCATAAACTTCTTTCCCGGGTTTCCCCAGGGTTCCGGACGTATATCCACTAGGTGGTCAGAGTGAGGTAAAACTTGTTGAACCACCTACTGACGCTTGAACCTATCTGGTTTCTTAGGAGGGGCGGATGGCTCTGGATCATCCGTAATCTGTAAAATCAACTTAATAGCCTCCAAAAGATCAGGAACAGCCACATGTGAACTACCCTCCCTCTCAGCAGTATCTGAGTCAGAATCTGTGGGGTCAGTGTAAGCGCCATCTTCATCAGACGAGGTGTCAGTGACAGCAGTGGATTCTGAGGAGATAAGAGCTCGCTTAGAGGACCCCTTGGTCTTAGGCGAGCGAGGGTCAGACTTTTTAGTAGTCAAGGACTGGTTCAACTTCTTCGATTGAGCAGACAAATTATCCACCCACGGCGGGTTAGCTGCAGGGACCACATACGGCTGCACCATCATAGGAGGTCCCATAGGGGGTGTTAGTTTAGTAACTAGCGTGTAGAAGCGTGGAGAAAGTAGCCCACGGTGGGTCATTATGCACCCCCGTTGCCACAGTCCCACTGGGGGCAAGGAGCCCCCAGAACCAGAGCCCACAGCTGCAATGGTCTCCTCATACGGATCTGTGGCTTCAGCAACACCGGCAGTGTGTTCAGCCCCAGAACCGTTACCTTCAGAAGCAGACGTGATATAACTTGCAGTATCAGGTAACACAGTACAATTGTCAGCAGCACAATACCTCTTGCCCAAACCCCTGCGCAGTGTAGTCAGCACAAGCAGGGATACAGGAGAGATATGGTGACTAAAATCACAGAGAAAAATACGTACTAAAGTATATCTTGTGAAAAACCTATATAATTATAAAACCTGACGCACCAAGCCCCCTCAGGTTATAGAATATAGGGATAGCAAGTTGAGTGAGAGACACACGAAATGGAAACCACTCAGCAAGCTAATGCACACACACATATAGTCACAGTTATACAATGCAGAGGTTATTACTAACAATAATACTGCACTGGACCAGCTTATATATATAGCTAAGTAGTCAATAGATATAACATTGCACAGTAAGAACTGGATGTATATCACAGGGTACTTGTACCAGAGAACCCTGACTAAATGCACTCTTTCTTAACTAACACTGTCTAATTGACATGTAGAATACTTAAGTGTCATGTAAAGTCACAGCGCTGTCAACCAGGCGGCTTTACAAAGGAGGATTTGCCCAAGCAGTCCCAGGAACAGTGTAGCTGAGAGAAATGGCGCCCAAACACTGACAGGGAGTGAGGGAGAGACAGATATGCAGCTCCAGGGCGGGAACATTTGCTGGAAATGGCACCCTGGCGCTGGGGAGGGGCTCCAGGTCTAAGCCTTACCCCCTCTGCTGGCAAAACCACCAGGTACTGCGGGCTACACACAAAAAAGGTTTTAAGAGAAAACCTGACCTGCAACCATGCCCTGGTGATCTAGTGGGTACGCCTGTACTGCCAGAGTGTCCACCGCCAGCGCGCGCGGCCCACCTCCCACCGTCCGCGCCGGATCGCGATAAAGCTTGGGTCCCGCGAGCGGGACCCACTCACCACCTCCCGAAGCGCGGCCACGCGATCCCGGAGAGAACCCGTTGTGTGTGTGTCTGACTCAGAAGAAAACCGGAGCCTCCTGCTGTAGTTACCCGGCAACCAGGGCTCGGGAGTGTACAGCGCCACTGGGGAGAGATGGAGCTGAAGCAGTGAGTGTCACTAGACATGTACACACTGCTACAGCCCTTGAAGTCTTCACTTTTCTTCTCAAAAAAAGCTCTTCTTAGGGCTGCCCAGAGCAGCCCCTCTGTTATGTGCCTGCTATCTGCGGCATCAACTACAAAACTGAGCTCCTGTGCAGGGAGGCGGGGTTATAGAGGAGGCGGCGTTATGCATTCTGGGAACAGTCAAAGCTTTTGAGCCTGTTGGTGCCTCGGATCAAGATCCTACTCTACACCCCTATGTCTTTCCTTGTGGAGCCCAGTGTACCCTGCAGCAGAAACTTTTAGTAAATAAATAAATAAATAAATAAATAAATAAATAATAGACTCTGCTGCTTATCCCCTACATTCATATCTAATTTATGACATTAATGAAGTTGCACAAGTATTATTTTAGGAGAAAAAATAAGAATTTACTTACCGATAATTCTATTTCTCGGAGTCCGTAGTGGATGCTGGGGTTCCTGAAAGGACCATGGGGAATAGCGGCTCCGCAGGAGACAGGGCACAAAAAGTAAAGCTTTTCCAGATCAGGTGGTGTGCACTGGCTCCTCCCCCTATGACCCTCCTCCAGACTCCAGTTAGGTACTGTGCCCGGACGAGCGTACACAATAAGGGAGGATTTTGAATCCCGGGTAAGACTCATACCAGCCACACCAATCACACCGTACAACTTGTGATCTAAACCCAGTTAACAGTATGATAACAGAGGAGCCTCTGAAAGATGGCTCCCTAAACAATAACTCAAATTAGTTAACAATAACTATGTACAAGTATTGCAGATAATCCGCACTTGGGATGGGCGCCCAGCATCCACTACGGACTCCGAGAAATAGAATTATCGGTAAGTAAATTCTTATTTTCTCTATCGTCCTAGTGGATGCTGGGGTTCCTGAAAGGACCATGGGGATTATACCAAAGCTCCCAAACGGGCGGGAGAGTGCGGATGACTCTGCAGCACCGAATGAGAGAACTCCAGGTCCTCTTTTGCCAGGGTATCAAATTTGTAGAATTTTACAAACGTGTTCTCCCCTGACCACGTAGCTGCTCGGCAGAGTTGTAATGCCGAGACCCCTCGGGCAGCCGCCCAAGATGAGCCCACCTTCCTTGTGGAATGGGCCTTAACAGATTTAGGCTGTGGCAGGCCTGCCACAGAATGTGCAAGTTGAATTGTGTTACAAATCCAACGAGCAATCGACTGCTTAGAAGCAGGCGCACCCAACTTGTTGGGTGCATACAGTATAAACAGCGAGTCAGATTTTCTGACTCCAGCCGTCCTTGAAATGTATATTTTTAAAGCTCTGACAACGTCCAACAACTTGGAGTCCTCCAAGTCGCTTGTAGCCGCAGGCACTACAATAGGCTGGTTCAGGTGAAACGCTGATACCACCTTAGGGAGAAAATGCGGACGCGTCCGCAGCTCTGCCCTATCCGAATGGAAAATTAAATAAGGGCTTTTATAAGATAAAGCCGCCATTTAGATACTCTCCTGGCGGAAGCCAGGGCCAGTAACATAGTCACTTTCCATGTGAGATATTTCAAATCCACATTTTTTAGTGGTTCAAACCAATGGGATTTGAGGAAATCTAAAACTACATTTAGATCCCACGGTGCCACCGGAGGCACCACAGGAGGCTGTATATGCAGTACTCCTTTGACAAAAGTCTGGACCTCAGGGACTGAGGCCAATTCTTTTTGGAAGAATATTGACAGGGCCGAAATTTGAACCTTAATAGATCCCAATTTGAGACCCATAGACAATCCTGATTGCAGGAAATGTAGGAAACGACCCAGTTGAAATTCCTCTGCCGGAGCACTCCGATCCTCGCACCACGCAACATATTTCCGCCAAATGCGGTGATAATGCTTCGCGGTGACTTCCTTTCTTGCCTTAATCAAGGTAGGAATGACTTCTTCTGGAATGCCTTTTCCTTTTAGGATCTGGCGTTCAACCGCCATGCCGTCAAACGCAGCCGCGGTAAGTCTTGAAAGAGGCAGGGACCCTGTTGAAGCAGGTCCCTTCTCAGAGGTAGAGGCCACGGATCGTCCGTGACCATCTCTTGAAGTTCCGGGTACCAAGACCTTCTTGGCCAATCCGGAGCCACTAGTATCGTTCTTACTCCGCTTTGCCGTATGATTCTCAATACCTTTGGTATGAGAGGCAGAGGAGGAAACACATACACCGACTGGTACACCCAAGGTGTTACCAGCGCGTCCACAGCTATTGCCTGCGGATCTCTTGACCTGGCGCAATGTCTGCTGAGGAAGTCTGCTTCCCAGTTGTCCACGCCCGGGATGAACACTGCTGACAGTGCTATCACGTGATTCTCCGCCCAGCGAAGGATCCTGGCAGCTTCTGCCATTGCACTCCTGCTTCTTGTGCCGCCCTGTCTGTTTACATGGGCGACTGGCGTGATGTTGTCCGACTGGATCAACACCGGTCTTCCTTGAAGCAGAGGTTCCGTCTGGCTTAGAGCATTGTAGATTGCTCTTAGTTCCAGAATGTTTATGTGAAGAGACTTTTCCAGGCTCGACCACACTCCCTGGAAGTTTCTTCCTTGTGTGACTGCTCCCCAGCCTCTCAGGCTGGCGTCCGTGGTCACCAGGATCCAATCCTGTATGCCGAAACTGCGGCCCTCCAATAGATGAGCCCTCTGCAACCACCACAGAAGAGATACCCTTGTCCTTGGAGACAGGGTTATCCGCAGGTGCATCTGAAGATGCGACCCTGACCATTTGTCCAACAGATCCCTTTGGAAAATTCTTGTATGGAATCTGCCGAATGGAATTGCTTCGTAAGAAGCCACCATTTTTCCCAGGACTCTTGTGCATTGATGTACAGACACCTTTCCTGGTTTTAGGAGGTTCCTGACCAGGTCGGATAACTCCTTGGCTTTTTCCTCGGGAAGAAAAACCTTTTTCTGAACCGTGTCCAGAATCATCCCTAGGAACAGCAGACGAGTTGTCGGCATTAATTGGGATTTTGGAATATTCAGAATCCATCCGTGCTGCTTTAGCACCTCTTGAGATAGTGCTAATCCCATCTCTAGCTGTTCTCTGGACCTTGCCCTTATTAGGAGATCGTCCAAGTATGGGATAATTAATACGCCTTTTCTTCGAAGAAGAATCATCATCTCGGCCATTACCTTTGTAAAGACCCGAGGTGCCGTGGACAAACCAAACGGCAGCGTCTGAAACTGATAGTGACAGTTTTGTACAAGGAACCTGAGGTACCCCTGGTGTGAGGGGTAAATTGGAACGTGGAGATACGCATCCTTGATGTCCAAGGATACCATAAAGTCCCCTTCTTCCAGGTTCGCTATCACTGCTCTGAGTGACTCCATCTTGAACTTGAACTTCTTTATGTACAGGTTCAAGGACTTCAGATTTAGAATAGGCCTTACCGAGCCATCCGGCTTCGGTACCACAAATAGAGTGGAATAATACCCCTTCCCTTGTTGTAGAAGAGGTACCTTGACTATCACCTGCTGAGAGTACAGCTTGTGAATGGCTTCCAAAACCGTCTCCCTTTCGGAGGGGGACGTTGGTAAAGCAGACTTCAGGAAACGGCGAGGTGGATCTGTCTCTAATTCCAACCTGTACCCCTGAGATATTATCTGCAGGATCCAGGGATCTACCTGCGAGTGAGCCCACTGCGCGCTGTAATTTTTGAGACGACCGCCCACCGTCCCCGAGTCCGCTTGAGAAGCCCCAGCGTCATGCTGAGGCTTTTGTAGAAGCCGGGGAGGGCTTCTGTTCCTGGGAAGGAGCTGCCTGTTGCTGTCTCTTCCCTCGACCTCTGCCTCGTGGCAGATATGAATAGCCCTTTGCTCTCTTATTTTTAAAGGAACGAAAGGGCTGCGGTTGAAAAGTCGGTGCCTTTTTCTGTTGGGGAGTGACTTGAGGTAGAAAGGTGGATTTCCCGGCTGTAGCCGTGGCCACCAAATCTGATAGACCGACTCCAAATAACTCCTCCCCTTTATACGGCAAAACTTCCATATGCCGTTTTGAATCCGCATCGCCTGTCCACTGTCGCGTCCATAAAGCTCTTCTGGCCGAAATGGACATAGCACTTACCAGTGATGCCAGTGTGCAGATATCCCTCTGTGCATCACGCATATAAAGAAATGCATCCTTTATTTGTTCTAACGACAGTAAAATATTGTCCCTGTCCAGGGTATCAATATTTTCAATCAGGGACTCTGACCAAACTACCCCAGCACTGCACATCCAGGCAGTCGCTATAGCTGGTCGTAGTATAACACCTGCATGTGTGTATATACTTTTTTGGATATTTTCCATCCTCCTATCTGATGGATCTTTAAGTGCGGCCGTCTCAGGAGAGGGTAACGCCACTTGTTTAGATAAGCGTGTTAGCGCCTTGTCCACCCTAGGAGGTGTTTCCCAGCGCTCCCTAACCTCTGGCGGGAAAGGGTATAATGCCAATAATTTCTTTGAAATTATCAGCTTTTTATCAGGGGCAACCCACGCTTCATCACACACGTCATTTAATTCTTCTGATTCAGGAAAAACTATAGGTAGTTTTTTCACACCCCACATAATATCCTGTTTAGTGGTACCTGTAGTATCAGCTAAATGTAACGCCTCCTTCATTGCCAAAATCATATAACGTGTGGCCCTACTGGAAAATACGGTTGATTCGTCACCGTCACCACTGGAATCAGTGCCTGTGTCTGGGTCTGAGTCGACCGACTGAGGCAAAGGGCGTTTCACAGCCCCTGACGGTGTTTGAGGCGCCTGGACAGGCACTAATTGATTGTCCGGCCGCCTCATGTCGTCAAACGACTGCTTAAGCGAGTTGACGCTATCCCGTAATTCCACAAATAAAGGCATCCATTCTGGTGTCGACCCCCTAGGAGGGGACATCCCCATATTTGGCAATTGCTCCGCCTCCACACCAATATCGTCCTCATACATGTCGACACACACGTACCGACACACAGCAGACACACAGGGAATGCTCTACACGAAGACAGGACCCACCAGCCCTTTGGGGAGACAGAGGGAGAGTCTGCCAGCACACACCAAAAAAGCGCTATATATGACAGGGATAGCCTTATAATAAGTGCTCCCTTATAGCTGCTTTATATATATCAAAATATTGCCATTAAATTTGCCCCCCCTCTCTGTTTTACCCTGTTTCTGTAGTGCAGTGCAGGGGAGAGACCTGGGAGCCGTCCTGACCAGCGGAGCTGTGAGAGGAAATGGCGCCGTGTGCTGAGGAGATAGGCCCCGCCCCTTTTCCGGCGGGCTCGTCTCCCGCTATTTTGTGAATCCAGGCAGGGGTTAAATATCTCCATATAGCCTCTGGGGGCTATATGTGAGGTATTTTTAGCCTTTTAATAGGTTTTCATTTGCCTCCCAGGGCGCCCCCCCCCAGCGCCCTGCACCCTCAGTGACTGCGTGTGAAGTGTGCTGAGAGGAAAATGGCGCACAGCTGCAGTGCTGTGCGCTACCTTTAGAAGACTGCAGGAGTCTTCAGCCGCCGATTCTGGACCTCTTCTTACTTCAGCATCTGCAAGGGGGCCGGCGGCGCGGCTCCGGTGACCATCCAGGCTGTACCTGTGATCGTCCCTCTGGAGCTGATGTCCAGTAGCCAAGAAGCCAATCCATCCTGCACGCAGGTGAGTTCACTTCTTCTCCCCTCTGTCCCTCGTTGCAGTGATCCTGTTGCCAGCAGGAATCACTGTAAAATAAAAAACCTAAGCTAAACTTTCTCTAAGCAGCTCTTTATGAGAGCCACCTAGAATTGCACCCTTCTCGGCCGGGCACAAAAATCTAACTGGAGTCTGGAGGAGGGTCATAGGGGGAGGAGCCAGTGCACACCACCTGATCTGGAAAAGCTTTACTTTTTGTGCCCTGTCTCCTGCGGAGCCGCTATTCCCCATGGTCCTTTCAGGAACCCCAGCATCCACTAGGACGATAGAGAAATGCTATTAATTAAAACAGTGAGAGTAGATATTACTTTGAAATGATCTTTTTAGTTTTGCAGATAAGTATATTTCCAGCTGGGCCCGCAAATAGTCGCACACAACATTCAAATAGTTGGCTCACGCCTTGTTATGCACTAGACAAATAGGAGCAATTGTATCTAATGAAATATTCATGAATAGTAATGAAAGTGAAATAGCCATGTACTGGCAGAATTGTTCTCACTGTGCTTCTGGGAAACTTTACCAATTATCAATAGCCTGTAGCATGTATCCTATCAATCTCTTTATAGGCTCCAGCTGCTCATATGGAATTAGTGCCAAGTGGTCTCATTACGCCAAACGGCATTACTGCGGGAAGTGCCAGACACAGACGCCAGTAGTCATTTTTTGGATTATTATATAACAAAATAGTGTGTGCGCTAATCGTTGTATACTTACTTTTTGCTTAAGCTTTATTCTTAGAATTTTTATTTCTCCCATCAGTGTGGTGCCGTCACTGCTGCTCGGAACCTACACATAACTTTATATAAATTCCGTGCAGACATTCTATATGATCTCTTATCACAGAGGTCCTCAAGGCACCCAAAGGTCCAGGTTTTAGTTATATCGATGGCTCAGCACAGATGGTTAAATCAAATTGACTGAGGTACTAATTAAGGCACCTGTAACCAAGCATGGATATACCGTACTTAAAACCTAGATTGTTGGGATGCCTTGAGGACAGAAGGGCAGATGTATTAACCTGGAGAAGTGACAAAGCAGTGATAAGTGCAAGGTGATAACGCACCAGCCAATCATAATGGACTTGAAAAATGACAGTTAGGAGCTGATTGGCTGGTGCATTATCACCTTGTACTTATCACTTCTTTATCCCTTCTCCAGGCTTAATACATCTGCCGCACTGTTTGTGAACTTCTGTCTTAGCACCATGAGGATCTGCCTGATAAACGCTCAGAGGGGCTAATTCAGACCTGATCACTGATGTGCGTTTTCACACAGTGGGCGATCAGGTCTGAACTGCGCAGGTTTCACTACTTTATTTCTCACTTCGCTACCTCTCACTAATTTACCCCTGCTGTTTTCAGCAGCCTCTCTCACTAACCTATTTTCACTATATATTTTTTCACCTTAGTGTTGCCCTGGGGTCACTCAGCTGCTTCATTTTGGGGTGTCCCGAGCCCTAGTTTTGTTACCCCCCAAAATGTTAGGGACTTGCCCGACTAATGAGGTCACCTGGACGTGGTGGGCATGCCGTTACTTATGGCCATAACTAAGTGAAGAACCTCGCTCAAAATGCTAAATTTTATTGCAATGATTATTATTAATAAATTGGTAATGTTTGAATTGTGCACCTGCAACCTTGTCTTTGTATGCAGTTCTACTGAAAGGTCTCCGCAGGGTCGCACCTCTCATTACCGGTGTACACCCCAGGACCCCTCCTCTGAACTGCGCATGCGCAGGCGCCGCAGTGCACCGGCGCATGCCAGAGATGCGATCGGCATCTCAGCCCAGCAATCGCCTCTGCCTGATTGACAGGCAGAGGCGTTCGCTGGGCGGGCTGGGCCGCTGTTTTGGGGGAGCGGTCCATGCAATGCAGGCATACCCGGACCAATGCGGGCCGCGGCGACTGCGTGACATCACACGCAGCCGTTGTGACCCGGAGAGCGACGGGTAGCTTCCTGCCAGCGTGCAGGAGCAGCGCTGGAAGGGAGCTACTCTTCAGGTACAGAAGCATTGCCGCCGTGCGATGCTTTTGTACCTGTGCGGGGCGAGCAGAGCCAGACATGCGGGGCGTACTAGCCCTGTGCTGGGCTTCCCCCCACATGTCTGTGAAAGTGATCGTAGATGTGCTAAATTTAGCACATCTACGATCAAGTCTAAATTACCCCCATAGTGCAAAGGCGTCACCTCCAGTTACACACAGGCAGGAGGGCGGGGACTGGTTGCAAATGGAGTAGCAATCCAGCCTTTGTACCAGGTATGGTTCTGGTACGTCTGAGTTTTGGGGGTTTATGTACTAGCTAGAACCTCTGACAAACTGTGACTGCGAAACCTTGCCACTTAGTAAATATACCCCTTTTGAACTTTGGCTCTTCCTTGTATTTACGTTCTCATTCTGTTACATGTGTCCCTGCATTGTATCTGTTGCTGTTATTGTTTGTTCCTTGTCTGTTTACATTATTTTATGCTTTTATGTTCTATAAACCCTCTGCCTAGGTTTCCTTTGTGTTGTACACTTGACGTTCCCTGTGCATTGCTCTTCCTCTTACCCTACATCACACTATACATCTTGAGCCTGTGGCTTAAAGGTGTTTAAAGGCTCCCACTGTTTAACCGCAGCCCCTTGGATCATGATCATTTCCCCACTGACCATCTTTCTAATGAGTGTGATGTCATAGAGCAAGTATTCTGCAGTCACATAAATGTAGTTATGATAATGATGATGATTACCAGTCATGTACTAACCTGCTCACTAGCTTCATAAACCAGCCATAAGTGTACCTATAATTTGACCACGTGAACCCATTATGCAGCAAGTTTCTCATTAAAGCATAATGTGCAGCCCTCTTATAGGACGAAAGGGCAATTTTAAGGCAGGTGAAAAAATATACCATTGTCCACTGTGTGTGAGTTGTCATAACGTCCTTCTCCTCAGGGTCACATGGACATAGAAAGTGTGTTTCCCTGCTTAGATAGACAGTGGACATAGGGGAAGATGTAGAAAAGCCCCTAAAGAGTAAAGAAGCGGACAAGTGGAGTAGTTGCTCATGACAACCAATTCTAGCTAGCAGTCAACTACATTCCATAAAATATTAGGTACAAGCTGATTGGTTGCCATGGACAACTTCTCCACTCTTTAGACGCTTTGATACATCTCATGATTCAAAATGCATTTACAGCTTCTAAATGGGTGTCAGCAGCATTACAATTAACACAGAACAAACAGTTTAGCAATTAAAGGTCTAGCCAATATTATTCCAAGATCATCTCTATTGGTGGAAATAAAATACAAATATCATATATATGGAATACATACGATTTACCGGCAGACAGGATGCCGGCTGTCAGTATACCGACAGCGGCCTCCCTCTGTCGGAATCCCGGCAACGAGTCCCCTTGTGTGCCCGCTTCTCTTGCCTTGCTACGCTACAGGCTCAGTGGCTCACCACAGATTATATTCCCACTCCCCGAGTTGGAATACCCCGTGTTTGTCAGGATTCCTGCCGGCGGCATTTCACCGGCTGTCGGGATTCCAGCGTCGGTCTCCTGTAAGCCGGGATCATGACAGCCGGTATATTAACTGCATCCCATATCCATTATATATATATATATATATAGATATATATATATATATATATATATATATATAGTTATACACATAGGTTATGTATTTTCTGTCTGACAAAGCTGGTCTAGCTCCTGTAAAACGCTGGCGTGCCTGCTCTCATGCTTAATCAGACGTGTGTGGTCTCTGAAACGTCTCCCGCAATAAGTGCAGGCAAATGGCTTCTCTCCCGTGTGTATCAGCTGATGGTGAAGGAAGTTCGGTTTTCTTGTGAAGCATTTCCCGCACTGAGGGCAGCAAAATGGTTTCTCTCCGGTGTGAATTCTCCTATGTCTGACAACATGAGACTGCCGTATAAAGCACTTCCCGCACTCAGAGCAGGAATATGGCCTCTCCCCGGTGTGCGTTCTCTGGTGCCTAGCAAGGTGTGAATGTGAGGTAAAACATTTCCCACAATCGGGGCAGGAAAATGGCCTCTCCCCTATAGGAATACCCTGAAGACTGTCAAGGTATTTTTGTGTTGCCATTTGTTCTCCAAATTCTGGGTATGAACCCGAGAACTTTTCGAAAGTCCACCTCTGAGGGTTATCGAAGTCTATCCCTGAGTCAAAGCACTTTCCATAATCATTCTGGCCTGTGGGAGACAGCTGAGGCTGGACGCCTGTAATCTGAGCGGCATCTCTTCCGGGGTAAGCAGAAGCGGGCGTCCATTTTTCTCTGTCATGTGACCCACGCCTAACAGGATTGGAGCCACGGGCGGAACATTTCTGACACAGCACTCTTCTGTCAGGATAGGTCTCATCTGAATCAAGAGTGAAGCATAAGCCACATTCACTGCATATCATTACTGACAGAATGTTAGCTATCAGCTCATTACTGTCCTCTGTGTTATCTACAGGCTCGGCGTCTGTAATTTCCACATGAGTACACATATCAGAGTGTGTATAATGTCCGTCACCACATGAGGCGTATTCTTCCTTTATAGGAGTAGATCCACTTTCTGTCTGTGTATGTTTGGCAGGAGCAGGTGTGACCAGGTCTGTGGAAGCGTTTTTGTCACACGAGACATTAGGTCCCATTTTGGTCCCAAAAGATGGATGTTTTGCCTGTGTATGCTGAGCAGGGGTGTACACATTTGATTTTATGATCTTCACCTCCTCACAGAAAGCGGATTCTTTATTTAAAACCGATCCACTTTGTGCCGCATGTGTGAGGAGGTCAATGGGATTGCTTTGGGGGGAAGCCATTTTGTTGCAGACCGACTTTCCCTCTTTTTCAGTTTTGTTATTTGTTCTCTGATATAAACCAACTTCATCATCTTCAATACAAATAATCTCTTTTTCCCCACTGTCTGGTGCAAGGCAGGCTGGTTGAAGTCCATCCGGTGTATTTTGGAATCCACCTGTTTTTGGAAAGAGATGTGTTACACACAAGCCTTGGGATAATGGTAATATGCAATAGCTATTTTAAAAAAAATACAGGTACAGTGCTATAGACATGGACTAAGGTTATAGCCTCGAAATGATTAGCTCTAACATGGACTGTAGCTGCAGTGTGGGATGCCGGCTGAACTCTGGCGTTTTTTTTTAAAGGGCCAATTATGTACAAGGCATTGGTTTAGCCTTGTACATGATTACCCCTTTAAAAAAAAAGTCAGAGTTCAACTGGCATCCCGGGTATCCGGTCTTTAGGTCGACCACACTTCGGTCGACAGTCATTAGGTTGACCACTATTGGTCGATGGTGAAAGGATCGACATGGTCACTAGGTTGACATGTAGTAGGTCGACATGAGTTTTTCACAATTTTTTTTTTGTCCTTTATCATACTTCACGATCCATGTGGACTACGACTGGGAACGGTAACCTGCATCGGTATGGTGACCCGCTGTCTCCCGACCGCCGGTCACACAATACCAACCCAGAGAGGCTGTCACATGTAAAGAGGGAGGAGGGGGTAGGGGGCAGAGGGTTAGGCTATCACATGCTGAGGGTAGGGAGGGTTGATACAGAAGGTGCAATATGAAAATGGAAGAGTATTGGTTGGCAGAGGCATTACCACAAAAAGAGGCGGGAAGTGAGAGACAGTTATATGCAGAGTAGAGGAAAGGGGCAGATAGAAGCCACAGTGTGACACTTTATCCGGCCATGTATCCGGCAAAATAGTCAGAACAGCCCTGTTCTCAGGTATCATTTTGCCAATGCCCCCTCCGATACAGAGAATTGCAGCTTTATATTGTGAGAGGTGTGGGCCTAATGACATTATTTGCCTGGCATCACCTCCAATGAGAGCTGCTGCAGGTGTGAGATATGTATAAAATATATTACCCCTGGTATAGCCACATAATGTCACCCATGACAACGTCACTTTGTGGTGTAGGCTTTACAAGGTCTAGAATACTAATACCCCTTTTCCACTAGCTTTTTAACACGGGTAAATGCGCGGGGGCGCGCATTTACCCATGTTTTTCCCTAGTGGAAAAGGGTTCCCCGGCAAATTCCCGGATCAAGTGATCCGGGAATCCTACCCGGCTAGCTGTCTAGTGTGAACGGGAGCTGCGTCGAGGCGACACGGCTCCCGTTCACTGTGTATGGGAGGGCGGCGCTGGGAGATCATGTGATCTCCCAGCGCTGCCCCTGCCGCGTCAGAAGCAGCATCACCATCCCAGCAATATGCCGGGTTGTGAGCGCTGTGGGAAGGGGGCTGTAGCACGGGTCGCAGCCGTGTCAGGTGACACGGCTGCGACCCGTGCTACAGAAGTGGAAAAGGGGTATTACTTAGCAGGAGTTGGAATTCTGCACCTTGGGATGCCGCTGTCTCCTTGCCGCTGGCATTGCAAGCACCAGGATCCCGATACCATCCCAGCTTAGTATGCCGCCAATAACTACAGACATACTTACTAAATATTCTCTCACCCATTGATCCGCAGGCTTTGGTATTCTCAGTCATGATGTCATCATACAGATCTTTGTGTTCCTCTATATACTCCCACTCTTCCATGGAGAGATAGACAGCGACATCCTGACACCTTATAGGAACCTGACACACACAATGACACAGTCATCACCCAGACACCTGCCCTGGTGTTACTGTATAATGCCCCATTCCCAGTAGTCACCTCTCCAGTCATCACCCAGACACCTCCCCTGGTGTTACTGTATAATGCCCCATTCCCAGCAGTCACCTCTCCAGTCATCACCCAGACACCTGCCCTGGTGTTACTGTATAATGCCCCATTCCCAGCAGTCACCTCTCCAGTCATCACCCAGACACCTCCCCTGGTGTTACTGTATAATGCCCCATTCCCAGCAGTCACCTCTCCAGCCATCACCCAGACACCTCCCCTGGTGTTACGGTATAATGCCCCATTCCCAGCAGTCACCTCTCCAGTCATCACCCAGACACCTCCCCTGGTGTTACTGTACAATGTCCCATTCCCAGCAGTCACCTCTCCAGTCATCGCCCAGACACTCCCCTGGTGTTACTGTATAATGTCCCATTCCCAGCAGTCACCTCTCCAGTCATCACCCAGACACCTCCCCTGGTGTTACTGTATAATGGGCCTAATTCCCATCAGTCACCTCTCCAGTCATCACCCAGACACCTCCCCTGGCGTTACTGTATAATGTCCCATTCCCAGCAGTCACCTCTCCAGTAATCACCCAGACACTCCCCTGGTGTTACTGTATAATGTCCCATTCCCAGCAGTCACCTCTCCAGTCATCACCCAGACACCTCCCCTGGTGTTACTGTATAATGGGCCTAATTCCCAGCAGTCACCTCTCCAGTCATCACCCAGACACCTCCCCTGGTGTTACTGTATAATGTCCCATTCCCAGCAGTCACCTCTCCAGTCATCACCCAGACACTCCCCTGGTGTTACTGTATAATGTCCTATTCCCAGCAGTCACCTCTCCAGTCATCACCCAGACACCTCCCCTGGTGTTACTGTATAATGCCCCATTCCCAGCAGTCACCTCTCCAGTCATCACCCAGACACCTCCCCTGGTGTTACTGTATAATGCCCCATTCCCAGCAGTCACCTCTCCAGTCATCACCCAGACATCTCCCCTGGTGTTACTGTATAATGGGCCTAATTCCCAGCAGTCACCTCTCCAGTCATCACCCAGACACCTCCCCTGGTGTTACTGTATAATGGGCCTAATTCCCAGCAGTCACCTCTCCAGTCATCACCCAGACACCTCCCCTGATGTTACTGTATAATGTCCCATTCCCAGCAGTCACCTCTCCAGTCATCACCCAGACACCTCCCCTGGTGTTACTGTATAATGGGCCTAATTCCCAGCAGTCACCTCTCCAGTCATCACCCAGACACCTCCCCTGATGTTACTGTATAATGCCCCATTCCCAGCAGTCACCTCTCCAGTCATCACCCAGACACCTCCCCTGGTGTTACTGTATAATGGGCCTAATTCCCAGCAGTCACCTCTCCAGTCATCACCCAGACACCTCCCCTGATGTTACTGTATAATGTCCCATTCCCAGCAGTCACCTCTCCAGTCATCACCCAGACACCTCCCCTGGTGTTACTGTATAACGTCCCATTCCCAGCAGTCACCTCTCCAGTCATCACCCAGACACCTCCCCTGGTGTTCCTGTATAATGCCCCATTCCCAGCAGTCACCTCTCCAGTCATCACCCAGACACCTCCCCTGGTGTTACTGTATAATGTCCCATTCCCAGCAGTCACCTCTCCAGTCATCACCCAGACACCTCCCCTGGTGTTACTGTATAATGCCCCATTCCCAGCAGTCACCTCTCCAGTCATCACCCAGACACCTCCCCTGGAGTTACTGTATAATGCCCCATTCCCAGCAGTCACCTCTCCAGTCAGCAGCTGAATAATCTTGTTGGTGAGTTCCAGAATCTTCTGCTCATTGTCTCTCTCATGTATCCTGGAGTGAAGTGGAGGCTCCGTGATAGGACTGAATTCTTCTGAGAGCCTGACAGCATGTGCAACGTGTTTTTTCATTTTCTTTACGACAATATATTCCTGCAATATGACCAAAAAGTAGAATTACATGACAATTTGTTGTTTGTCACCCTTGTGTTTTTGGTCCAAGCAAGTCCTGATGTTATTGTCTGTGCTTGAACTTTTAGCAAAGTTTTCATTACATTTTTATAAATGTAACAATTATATTTCTTTAATAATTGAAAGGTGAAATAGTTCTTCCGCATTGTAATAGAAATCTATCTCATGCACTATAAAGACCTTTACCTCATTGCTAAAGTTGGACAGAAAAGTCCATTTAAGGAGTCAACAACAATCATCTTTACTGTCTTCTTGTATAAGAGATTAAGGGGTCTATTTACTAAGCCTTGGGTGGAGATAAAGTGAATGGAGATAAAGTCCCAGCCAATCAGCTCCTAATTGTCATGTAACAGGCTGTGTCCACTTTATCGCCATCCAAGGCTTAGTATATAGACCCCTAAGGGAGATAACAGCCCCGAATAATACCTAGTGTGAGACAGTGCACCTGCACCTTTTTCCCCTTGTATACTGTATTAAGTCTCAAGCAGAGTAGCACCTCATTACTTAATTTTGGTGTGCAAACTAGGGCCCCTTTCCCTTTGTAACGGATTCTTCTTATTTATACATATATCTGTAGGCATGAGACTCCTTCAGCCTAGTTTGGCACCCTGCCCCACCCACCCCTCACTGATTTTAAATAGATAGCCCAGCGCTCTGATCTGTAGTTAGTGTTAGGGACTTAGCCAATGAGAGGCTACCTTAGTGCGGTGGGTAAGCTCATAGCCCTGGCAGGATTATGCTAAATGCCTCTGGTTATTACAGGTTGAACTAGTGTGAGACAGTGCACCTGCACCTTTTTCCCCTAGTCTCAATATTCACCTAAACTAGTCCTTGCATGGTCCAAAAATGCTACTTAGATAAACATCTCATCCAATTCTTGTGACCAAGATCTTTATAAAGGTCTGGAAGAATATTCGTAATAATCTATTCTACAGTATAGTGGTTCAGTATGCACCATGGGGTCAAAATCCTGGCAGTCGGGATACAGACAATAGATTCCCAAAGGTAACTAGATAAGTACAGTGGTTGGGGTTAGGCACTAGGTGGAGGGTTAGGCTGTGGGGGAGATCAGGGCTAGGCTGCTTGGGGGGGAGCGGGGGTGTCATGCAATACCGTCAGGAAGGCCAATGTCACTAAGAACTATCTTCAGCGTAAAGTAGAACGAGGACTTATGGAAGTGATGATATGGCCCCCACAGAGCCCTGATCTCAACACCATCGAGTCTGTCTGGGATGACATGAAGAGACAGTACTGTACTGACAGTACTTTTTCACAGTACTGTATATATTACTTATGTATTACAAAAAATATGACTGCAATTATTACATTAGAGATCGGTGTCTTGTATGCTAACATCTCAGGTTTGAATACTAATTTGCAAGCACATAATAAAAGCTATATGTAAATCTTTGGTTTAGTTACGAGTAGTGTCATGATGTCACTCCCAGAAGCCCTCACCTCTTCAGTCAGCAGGTAGATGATCTCAAGGGTGAGATTTAAAATATCCTCAGTCATGTGACTCCTGTCGCCGTCCATCCTCAAAGGCGTCCTGTTACTTACATGCAGTTCTGTCAAAGTGTAATTGATGAAAATTATACCAGTACATGACTTGCTACAGGATCAACGTAAACACACCATGCATTAGGGGTGAGATCCTGGCCCACAGGGTATATAAAGCGGGATGAGACTATACATTAGGGGCGGAGGGTACAGGGTATATAGAGCTGGATGAGACTATATATTGGGAGAGGAGGGTACAGGGTATATACAGATGGATGAGAATATATATTGGGAGAGGAGGGTACAGGGTATATACAGCTGGATGAGACTATATATTGGGGGAGGAGGGTACAGGGTATATACAGCTGGATGAGACTATATATTGGGAGAGGAGGGTAGAGGGTATATACAGCTGGATGAGAGTATATATTGGGGGAGGAGGGTACAGGGTATATACAGCTGGATGAGACTATATATTGGGGAGGAGGGTATAGGGTATATACAGCTGGATGAGACTATATATTGGGGAGGAGGGTACAGGGTATATAGAGCTGGATGAGACTATATATTGGGGAGGAGGGTACATGGTATATACAGCTGGATGAGACTATATATTGGGGGAGGAGGGTACAGGGTATAGAGAGCTGGATGAGACTATATATTGGGGGAGGAGGGTACAGGGTATATACAGATGGATGAGAATATATATTGGGAGAGGAGGGTACAGGGTATATGCAGCTGGATGAGACTATATATTGGGGGAGGAGGGGACAGGGTATATACAGCTGGATGAGACTATATTTTGGGGAGGAGGGTACAGGGTATATACAGCTGGATGAGACCATATATTGGGGGAGGAGGGTACAGGGTATATAGAGCTGGATGAGACTATATATTGGGGGAGGAGGGTACAGGGTATATACAGCTGGATGAGACTATATATTGGGGGAGGAGGGTAACAGGGTATATACAGCTGGATGAGACTATATATTGGGGAGGAGGGTACAGGGTATATAGAGCTGGATGAGACTATATATTGGGGAGGAGGGTACAGGGTATATACAGCTGGATGAGACTATATATTGGGGGAGGAGGGTACAGGGTATATAGAGCTGGATGAGACTATATATTGGGGGAGGAGGGTACAGGGTATATACAGCTGGATGAGACTATATATTGGGGAGGAGGGTACAGGGTACATACAGCTGGATGAGACTATATATTGGGGGAGGAGGGTACAGGGTATATACAGCTGGATGAGATTAAATATTAGGGGAGGAGGGTACAAGGTATATACAGCTGGATGAGACTATATATTGGGAGAGGAGGGTACAGGGTATATACAGCTGGATGAGACTATATATTGGGGGAGGAGGGTACAGGGTATATACAGCTGGATGAGACTATATATTGGGGGAGGAGGGTACAGGGTATATACAGCTGGATGAGACTATATATTGTGGGCGGAGGGTACAGGGTATATAGAGCTGGATGAGACTATATATTGGGGAGGAGGGTACAGGGTATATAGAGCTGGATGAGACTATATATTGTATGTAAACGCCAGAAGCATTACTGGTAAAAAGGGTGAACTAGAAATACTTGCAGCAAGCAAACAGTATGATATTATAGGCATTGCTGAAACTTGTTGGGACGAATCTCATGATTGGACAGTCAATCTAGAGGGCTATACACTGTTTAGGAGAGACAGACTAAATAAAAAGGGTGGAGGGGTGTGTCTTTACGTAAAGCCGTTTTTAAAGCCTGATATACGGGAAGATATTCAGGAGGGGACTGTAGACACTGTCGAGACATTATGGGTAGAAATTGCATGCGGGGAAAAAGGAATAAAAAAGTTAGTATTGGGTGTATGCTATAGGCCGCCTGGTATCAACGCATCTGATGAGGAATTGTTACTAAAGCAAATTGAAAGAGCAGCAGGAGTAGGAGACATAGTAGTGATGGGAGATTTTAACTATCCAGAGATAAACTGGAAAAATGATTCATGTGATACTGCTAGGGGCAATATGTTTTTAAACACACTTAATGATAACTACTTAGTCCAACTAATTGAGGAACCAACTAGGTACAATGCAATCTTAGACCTGGTATTAACAAACAATGGGGATTTGGTATCGGGTATTATAGTAGGGGAACCCATAGGAAACAGCGACCACAATATGGTCACATTCAATATCAGTTTCCATAAACAGCCCTATACTGGCTCAACTAGGACTCTAAACTTTAGCAAAGCAAATTTTGAAAAGATGAGGGTATTTTTCAGGGATATTGAATGGGAAGGTTTGTTTTTAGGAAAAAATACTACGGAGAAATGGGAGGTACTAAAATTCCTGCTAGCTAAAAATACACTCAAATTTATTCCTATGAGCAGCAAAAAAAGGAATAAAAATCATAAACCGATGTGGCTTAACAAAAAGATGAAGGAACTTATGGGCAAGAAAAGGCGAGCATTTAAAAAATACAAATCTGACGGGGAAGCAGAGTCATTTCAGCACTATAAGGAATGTAACAAAATTTGCAAAAAGGAAATAAGAGCGGCTAAAGTAGAAACTGAAAAACTAGTAGCAAATGAAAGCAAAGCGAATCCCAAAAAATTATTTAAATATATTAATAGCAAGAGCTTAAAGAAGGAGAGTATAGGCCCTTTAAAAGACAAGTTGGGAGTCTTAAGCAAAAATGATAATGACATAGCGGACACACTAAATGAGTTTTTTTCAACAGTATTCACTAGAGAGGACCCAATTCAGGGACTGACACACAATCTCAATAATGAGAATATCCCACTGATAGGTACTTCTTTAAGCGAGGAAGTAGTCTGTGACCGATTAAAACATTTAAAGATTAATAAATCACCAGGGCCCGATGGTATTCACCCAAGGGTTCTAATGGAGCTTCACTCTGAACTGGCAAAACCGCTATCTTTGATCTTTAAGGATTCAGTTATATCAGGTATGGTTCCCAAAGACTGGCGTATAGCGGAAGTAGTGCCTATAATCAAAAAGGGAAGTAAAGCTGAACCAGGTAATTATAGACCAGTTAGTCTTACATCTATATTGGGGAAAGTATTGGAAGGTATTCTAAGAGATAGTATTCAGAAGTTCCTTGAAGTCAATAAGGTCATTAAAAGGAATCAACATGGGTTTATGAAGGACAGATCCTGTCAAACCAACTTACTTGGCTTTTATGAAACAGTAAGCGCAAACCTAGATCAGGGTAAAGATGTGGATGTAATCTTTTTAGACTTTGCCAAAGCGTTCGATACTGTACCACACATGAGACTTATCTACAAGCTACAAGAATCAGGGCTAGGAAGCACAATATGCACTTGGGTCAAAAACTGGTTAGATAATAGGGAGCAGCGCGTTGTGGTTAATGGATCTTTTTCAACTTGGACTGAAGTGCTAAGTGGTGTGCCGCAAGGCTCAGTATTAGGACCGCTATTGTTCAATATTTTCATTAAGGACCTAACAGAAGGTCTAGAGAGCATGGTGTCAATTTTTGCAGATGATACCAAATTGTGTAAGGCTATAAATACAGAGGAGGATGCCGAGTCTCTTCAGAACGACTTAGTTAAATTAGAAGCATGGGCAGCCAAATGGAGAATGCGCTTCAACACAGACAAGTGTAAGGTAATGCACTGTGGTAACAAGAACAAAAATTACACCTACCTACTAAATGGGGTAAAATTAGGGGATTCTGTACTGGAAAAGGACTTAGGTGTCCTCATAGATAGCAAACTAAGCAGTAGTACCCAAAGTAGGACTGCAGCAAAGAAGGCTAATAAGATATTAGCATGCATAAAATGGGGTATTGATTCTAGGGACGAGAGTATTATACTCCCGTTATATAAATCACTAGTGAGGCCACACCTTGAATACTGTGTACAATTCTGGGCACCGTACTACAAAAAGGATATCCTGGAGCTAGAAAAGGTTCAGAGGAGGGCGACCAAACTAATTAAGGGGATGGAGACGATGGAATACAAGGAAAGGCTTGAAAGACTAGGCATGTTTACATTGGAAAAGCGGAGACTAAGAGGGGATATGATCAACATCTACAAATAAATAAGGGGACAATACACAGAGCTTGCGCGGGACCTGTTTTTGGTTAAATCAACACAGAGGACTCGTGGACACTCGCTCAGGTTAGAGGAGAGGAGATTCCGCACAATACGGCGTAAAGGCTTTTTCACGGTAAGGACAATACGTGTTTGGAATTCCCTGCCTGAGGGAGTTGTAATGGCGGAATCTGTCAACACCTTTAAGTATGGGTTAGATAAATTCCTAATGGATAAGGATATCCAGGGGTATGGTGCATAGTCATGCATTATAGTTACTATAAATAGGGATAAAATGCAAAGGCTGACAGCAGCATCAGTCAGAAATTTTAGTCAAATCATCATCATGCATAGGAGACCACAAATAGGTTGAACTCGATGGACAATTGTCTTTTTTCAACCTCAGATACTATGTTACTATATATGTTACTATATATTGGGGAGGAGGGTACAGGGTATATACAGCTAGATGAGACTATATATTGGGGGAGGAGGTTACAGGGTATATACAGCTGGATGAGACTATACATTAGGGGCGGAGGGTACAGGGTATATAGAGCTGGATGAGACTATATATTTGAGGAGGAGGGTACAGGGTATAAAGAGCTGGATGAGACAATATATTGGGGCGGAGGGTACAGGGTATATACAGCTGGATGAGAATATATATTGGGGCGGAGGGTACAGGGTATATACAGCTGGATGAGAATATATATTGGGGGAGGAGGGTACAGGATATATACAGCTGGATGAGACTATATATTGGGAGAGGAGGGTACAGGGTATATACAGATGGATGAGAATATATATTGGGGGAGGACGGTACAGGGTATATACAGCTGGATGAGACCATATATTGGGGAGGAGGGTACAGGGTATATACAGCTGGATGAGACCATATATTGGGGAGGAGGGTACAGGGTATATACAGCTGGATGAGACTATATATTGGGGGAGGAGGGTACAGGGTATATACAGCTGGATGAGACTATATATTGGGGGAGGAGGGTACAGGGTATATACAGCTAGATGAGACTATATATTGGGGGTGGAGGGTACAGGGTATATAGAGCTGGATGAGACTATATATTGGGGGCGGAGGGTACAGGGTATATACAGCTGGAGGTGGATGATGAGATTTATATAAGGGGTATACAAAATACAGGGTATACAAAAACGTAGAGGAGGATGATGAGAGTGCATGGATTGTATACTATACGTTATACATACATACCCTACACAGGTAATACCCAGGTTACATAAAGCAGCAGATGTGTACAAGGCACACTAGGTGCAGCACTCACCCCGGCCTCCCTGTATGTACAATGTGTACAGTCGCACAGGAGCCCCGGCCCCAGCAGTCTCAGCCCGGTCTCCCTGTACGCTACACACGGCGAGAAAACTACATCTCCCATGATGCCGTCCGTGGTCTGCTCCGAGCACCGACGTCACGCCTCCGGCTGCGTGACGTCAGGCAGCATTGGAGGCAGGAGAGCACAGCAGCCAGCGGTATAGAGACGGCTGCTCATGTGAGTGAGTGCTGCTGAGTGAGGGCAGCGACCGGGATAATTCCTGTACATGTAGCCTTCCCCTATAGCTCTCTGCACCTTCACAGGGCTGTGTGTGTCTTTCTTTCTCCAGTCTTTGTGCATGGCTGTCACTGCATGTTAGCAGTGGTCTCAGTGCATTTGCTGCCGCCAGTCACTGCTGGATTTCTGGGTTTCCACTTATTTTGCAATCACAGCATCTAAAGCTTATTGCAATACATCATTCACTCATCCCTGGTTATTATTGGTAGTAGAATATAAGTGGAAGCAGTAGCATATGATTGCACAGTGGAAGATTATTGCATAACATTGTGGTATACTGATATTTTGTGCAACAATAGTTCCTCTTAATAATCGTCCAGACTCCGATTGCAAGGTGCCTAAAATGTATAGGGTCCGCATCATTAGAAAGTTACTTGGTTCACACTTGCCTCCTTGGAATGATTGGCTAAGCCCACCACTATTTACCATTCTATGGAACTTTTACTTATAATTTGTTAATATGTTTTTCCTCTTTGTTTCAATAGCTCATTATATACAATTTACAGAACTAAGAGGTTGTCTCTCCAAGTGCCTTAATTGACTGGAGAAGGATGGAGCAACACAGAGAGGTCATCTACCTGCTAAACAGAGAGACAAGAGATCCCGAAACACAGACATGTAAACCCTGACTGTGTAAAGAGTTACAGGATTACTATAGTCAATGCTGAAGGTAAGTAGAGCTCCCCCTGTGCCGATTTGCTGCATGTTACTTATTTTCCCACCTACTTCAAATATACTTTACTAGAGGCTGGGTAAGATCCCATGGGGCCATTGGGAAGATACAGGTTTGAGTCCCCTTCTGTCCCTCTCCATTTGACAATAGATACCGCATAATACTGGTTACGGTAATCTGGGGCCCCCCATTATGCTTAGGGCCTATGCAGGAGCCTAGGTTGCCCAAATACTGTATGTAATCCAGCATTGCTGCATATATACATACGTATGTAACTGTTAAGAAAAAAAATACATCTACATGCCAGTCATAAGTGCCAACAAACAAAACTAATTTCAATGCAACCATGGTGTATATTGGTGTATATGCAGCAATCCTAGCATTGAATCATAATTTCTGCTGCGGGGTACACTGGGCTCCACAGGAAATTACATTGGGGTGTAGAGTAGGATCTTGATCCGAGGCACCAACAGGCTCAAAGCTTTGACCTTCTTCCCGGAATGCGTAGCGCCTCCTCCTCTATAACCCCGCCTCCGTGCACAGGACCTCAGTTTTGTAGTTGGTGCCATGCAGTAAGCAGGCATATAACAGGGGGGCTGCTCCAGCAGCCCTGAGAAGAAGCTTTTAAAGAAAAATGAAGACTTTAAGGGCTGCAGTAGAGACACTGACTGTGTTGGATGTCAGTCAGACATCTCCTGCTGCAGCTCCATCACCTCTCCCAGCAGCGTTGTACACTTCCGCACCCTGGTTGCCGGGTACCTACAGCGGAGGCTCTGTTTTTCTTCCAGTTAGTCACACACACGACTGCTGTTCTCCTGGCTTGTGTGGCCGAACTCAGGGAAGAGGTAAGTGGGTCCCCCCGGCGGGACCCGCTGTAAATCGCGATCCCGCGTGGCTGGTGGGAGGCGGGCTGCGTGCGCTGGCGTGGACACTGTGGTAGAACAGGGATCCCACTAGACCCCCAGGGCAAGGGCACAGGTCGGTTTTCTCTCATAAACCGTTTATATAAGCCCACAGTACCCGGGAGGCGGGCTGCGCGCGCTGGCGTGGACACTGTGGTAGAACAGGTACCCCACTAGACCACCAGGGCAAGGGCACAGGTCGGTTTTCTCTCATAGACCGTTTATATAAGCCCACAGTATCCGGTGGTGAAGTCCAGCAGGGGGATAAGGCTTTGACCTGTAGCCCCTCCCCCTGGCGCCATTTAGAGTAAATGTTTCCGCACTGAAGCTGCATCTCTCTCTCTCCTTCACTCCCTGTCAGCGTTTGGGCGCCATTAGGTCAAACTGAGCTGATCCTGGGACTGTTTGGGCAAATCCTCCTCTGTAAAGCCGCCTGCATGTCAGCGCTGTGCATTTTACAGGACACTTAAGTATTCTACATGTCTGCTGACAGTGTTAGTTAAGAGAGAGTGCATTTAGTCAGGGTTATATAGTACAAGTACCCTGTGATATACATTTTATTATTTATTAACAGTTTCTTATATAGCGCAGCAAATTCAGTTGCGCTTTACAATTTGAAATAACAATAACAAACTGGGTGATAACAAACCGTCATAGAGGTAGGAAGGCCCTGCTCGCAAGCTTACAACCTATAGGGAAATAGGCATGTGTACACAAGGAAAGGTGTTCTCTATTGCATAGAATGAGAAGACATGTGAGGATATGTGTGGACTGTACAGAGTGGATGCAATTTGATAGGAAGGTTTGTGAAAGTTATGTGGGCGGTTCTGGAATTTGATATGCTTGCCTAAAGAGGTGAGTTTTCAGGGAACGCTTGAAGGTTTGGAGACTAGAGGAGAGTCTTATTGTGCGTGGTAGAGCATTCCACAGAGTGGGTGCAGCCCGATGAAAGTCCTGCAATCGTGAGTGGGAGCGAGTAAAGAGTGTGGATGAGAGACGCAGGTCTTGTGAAGAGCGAAGAGGTCGGGTTGGGAGATATTTTGAGATAAGCGAAGTGATGTACGTTGGTGTAGTTTGGTTAATGGCCTTGTGTGTGAGTAAAAGTATTTTATATTGAATGCGGTAGAGTACAGGTAGCCAATGGAGGGACTGACAGAGTGGATCTGGATATACATTCAGTCTTTACTGTGCATTGTTCTATCTATTGAGTGTATAGCTATATATAGTACTACTCTGTATTGCTAGTCCAGTGCAGTTTTATTGCATGTCATAATTTCTGCATTATACATTGTGACTATGTGTGTGTGCATATAGCTGCTTTGTGACCTCCATTTCGTGTATCTCACAGAGATTGCTATCCCTATATTCTATAACCTGAGCGGGCTAAGTGCGTCAGGTTTATCATTTAATATAGGTAGTTTACAGGATATACTCCGTGTGTATCTTTCTCTGTAATTTTTAGTCACCATATACCTCTTGAATTACCTGTTTGTGCTGATACACTGCATAGGAGGTTCTTGTCAGGTATTGTGCTGCTGATATTGTACTGTGTTGCCCTACATTGAGCTTTCGGATATGTCCGCTACAAAGGGCAATGGTGCTGGGGCTGATCCCACATTGTGTGGTGGTGACGCTGCAGACACATTTGAGAAAAACATAGCAGCAGAGGGTTCAAGTTCTGGGGGATCCTTACCCCCAAGTGGGACTGTAGCAACGGGGGTTCAAAATGACTCACCTTGGGCTACCATCTCCACGCTATTGAATACGCTGGTAACTAGACTAACGCCCCCTATGGGACCTCCTGTGCCAATACAACCGCTTATGGTCCCCGCGGTTAACCCGCAGATCAACTGTCCAATCAGTTACAGCAATTGAAGCAATCACTGACTACTCAGAAGTCTAACCCTCGTTCGCCTAAGACCAAGGGGTCCTCTAAGCAGGCCATTACTTCCTCACAATCCACCAACATTCCAGACTCCTCGTCTGATGAGGATGGCGTTTATACTGATCCCACAGATTATGATCCCGACGCTTCTGATGGGGAATCGGTTTCACAGGTGGATGTTCCTGACTTGTTGGAGGCTATCAGGCTCATTCTTCAAATTACTGATGACCCGGAGCCTGATGCTGCCCCTAAGAAATCAGACAGGTTTAAACGTCAGAAAGTGGTTAAACAAGTTTTACCTCATTCTGACCATTTAGTTGACATACGTCAGGAGTCCTGGGAAAGAAGTTCACGCCTCACAAGAAGATGCTGGCTCGCTACTCCCTCGCTGCAGAGCTAAGTAAAAATTGGGAAACACTCCCGCCAGTGGATTCGCAGGTTGTGCGGCTGGTGGTATCCTCAGCTCTGCCGGTAACTACCGTCACGTCTCTGAAAGAACCGACGGATAAGCGTGTAGAGGGTTGTTTAAAGGCAATTTACACCCTAACTGGTGCTGCGCATAAGCCCACCATTGCAGCGACATGGGCTGCAGAGGCTGTTGAAGCGTGGGCTCAGGAGCTGGAGGCGGAGTTGCCTTCCAATGCTTCTGATCATGCTAGACAATGTCTGTCTTATATTGTCACAGATTCTCATTACATTAAGGAGGCGGCTTCTAATGCCGGTATTCTGACGGCCAAGGCTTCTACGTCCATTTTGGCTCGCCGGATTCTCTGGTTACGGTCCTGGTCTGTGGACCTGGACTCTAAGAAAATCCTGGAGGTACTCCCTTTTAAGGGAGACTTTCTTTTCGGAGAAGACCTCAACAAGATAGTGGCTGACTTAGCCTCTGCTAAAACAGAATGTCTACTTAGTACTGCTCCTTCGGTGCCGAAGGCTAAAAGAACTCCATTTCACTCCTTTCGTCCTTCAGGGAAAGCAAAAGGTCAGGTGTACCCGAAACAGGTTCGCACTTCCAAACCCAATAAGCCCAAACCCAAAGGGCCTGAGCTGCCCGTCACGGGGCGGGCCTCCCTCTGGGGGATCCGAGTGTGGGGGGCCGACTTCTAGGGTATACCCAGGAATGGTTGAGGACCACTTCCGATGCCTGGATACGGGAAGTCGTCACTCGAGGTTACGCCGTATCTTTCAAGAATCGTCCCCCTCATCGATTTTGCCTACCAGACGTCCCTTCGGATCAGGTGAAGGCAAAAACTCTTTATTCGATGGATGGTACAGTCCCTCCTGGACACAGGAGTGGTAGTACAGGTGCCTATGGCTCAGAGAGGCAAGGGGTACTATTCACAGCTGTTCCTAGTCCTGAAACCGAATGGGTCCTCCCGGCTCATTCTCAACTTCAAGTCCTTGAACAAATTTGTGAGGGTCTCCAAATTTCGTATGGAAACTCTTCGCTCTATTGTTCTGGCCTTGGAACCTGGGGTTTATATGGTCTCCCAGGACATACAGGATGCTTACCTGCATATTCCCATTGCGGTGTCGCATCAGCTGAACCTGAGGTTTGCGGTTGGCAACCTCCATTACCAATTTCGGGTGGCTTGACCACGGCTCCGCGAGTCTTCACCAAGGTCATGGCAGTAATGACGGCTGTACTCCGCCATCAAGGGGTCAGGATCCTACCGTACCTGGACGACTTGTTGATCCTGGCAAATTCCCCAAAAATTCTCCTACACCATCTGGATCTGACTATCCAGTTTCTGGAAGCCCACGGGTGGCTCATCAACTGGAAGAAATCTTCCCTGGTCCCTGCTCAGAGCATGGTGCACCTGAGGGCGTTGTTGGACACTCACAGCCAGCGGTTGTTTTTGTCTCAGGAGAAAGTCCTGTAGCTTCAGGGCAGGATTCGATGCTTCCTATCTTGTCCGCAAGTGTCGATACATTAGGCAATGCAAGTGCTAGGTCTCATGGTGTCTGCTTTCGACATGGTGGAGTACGCTCAATTCCATTCCCGCCCTCTGCAGAAGCTGATTCTTGCCAAGTGGGACGGCCTGCCTCACCGGATCAGGTCTCAAATGATCACCTTGTCTCCGGAGGTCCGTCTGTCACTGAGCTGGTGGCTTCAGGACCAACGATTGAGCAGCGGTCGTCCTTTCTGGCTCTCCAACTGGGTCCTTCTGACGACGGATGCCAGTCTGAGAGGTTGGGGGGCGGTGTTATAGCAACACTCCCTTCAGGGGTGGTGGACCAAGGAGGAGTCTCTCCTCCCGATAAACATTCTGGAACTGCGGGTGGTGTTCAATGCTCTGAACTTGGCCCAGCATTTAATACAGAACAGACCTGTTCAAGTACAGTCGGACAACGCCACCACGGTGGCGTACATCAATCATCAAGGCAGCACTCGAAGCCACATGGCAATGAGGGAAGTGTCAAGGATTCTTCAGTGGGAACGCCATCTGCCAGCCATATCGGCAGTATTCATTCCGAGGGTCCTAAACTGGGAAGCGGACTTTCTCAGTCATCAGGACGTACACGCCGGAGAGTGGAGCCTCCATCCAAAAGTGTTTCAACTCCTCGTGGACAGGTGGGGCCTTCCAGATGTGGACCTGATGGCGTCTCAACACAATCACAAGGTTCCGGTCTTCGGAGCAAGGACAAGGGATCCTCTAGCAGCGTTCTTGGATGCACTGGCAATTCCATGGAACTTTGAGCTGCCATACGTGTTCCCTCCGGTGTCGCTACTGCCCAGAGTAATAAGGAAGTTCAAGCAAGAAGGAGGAATCCTACTTCTGATCGCTCCTGCGCGGCCCAGACGACATTGGTTCTCAGACCTTCAGGGTCTCTCATTAGAACGTGCCCTTCTACTTCCGCAGCGCCCAGATATCCTCGTTCAGGGTCCCTGTGTGTATCAGGATTTAACTCGGTTGGCTTTGACGCCGTGGCTCTTGAAGCTTCCGATTTGAGGGCCAAAGGATTTTCTGAGGCGGTCATTCAAACTATGTTGAAGGCCCGGAAACCGGCTTCTGCTTGGATTTACCATAGGGCCTGGAATTCCTACTCTGCTTGGTGCGCATCTAACAATTATGACACTTACAAGTTTAGTACGGCCAAACTTTTGGCCTTTCTACAACAGGGGCTGGACTTGGGCCTTCGTCTGGCCTCCATCAAGGTTCATATTTCTGCCTTGTCGGTTTGGTTTCAGAGAAAAATTGCAACTTTGCCTGATGTTCATACGTTCACTCAGGGTGTGTTGCGGATTCAACCTCTTTATGTCCCGCCTGTGGCTCCTTGGGACTTGTCGGTGGTTCTAGAGGCGTTGCAAGAGTCTCCGTTTGAGCCCCTTGAATTGGCAGACCTTAAGTGGCTTTCTCTTAAGGTTTTGTTTCTGCTGGCTATTGCCTCTGCTAGACGGGTGTCTGATTTGGGTGCCTTATCTTGTAGGTCACCATATCTGATATTTCACCGTGATCGGGCAGTTCTTAGAACACGTCCCGGGTATTTACTTAAGGTGGTGTCTTCTTTCCACCTTATTCAGGAGATTGTGGTTCCGGCCTTTGCCTCTCCTGAATTGTCTTCCAAAAGAGCGGTCTTTGGATGTGGTACGGCTCTCTGTATATACGTGAAGAGAACTGCCTCCATTGGGAAATCCGGATTTTCTCTTTTTTTTTTTTTCTGTTTGGTTTTCACAAACGTGGCTGGCCTGCTCACAAGCAGACCCTAGCCAGATGGATTAGAATGGTGATTGCAGATGCTTATGTACAGGCTGGCCTTCCTGCTACCATAAAGGCCATTCTACTCAGTCGGTTGGATATTTTTGGGCGGCCTGCCGTGGTGCGACCCTTGAACAATTGTGCAAGGCGGCTACGTGGTCCTCAGTGAACACGTTCATAAGGTTCTATGCCTTCGATACTTCCGCCTCCCAGGATGCTTCCTTTGGACGTCGCGATCTTGTGCCTGTTACAGTGCGTCCCCTCCCATAAGAAACTGCTTTAGGACATCCCCAATGTCATTCCCTGTGGAGACCAGTGTACCCAGCATCAGAAAACAAGATTTATGGTAAGAACTTACCGTTGTTAAATCTCTTTCTGCGAGGTACACTGGGCTTCGCAGGGCGCCCACCCTGATGCACTTAGCTTCTTTGGGTTGGTATGGCATTAGCCGCTGACACTTTCTCCTGTCGTGAGAATGTGGTGTATGTGGCTACTAACCATTGTCGGCTCTTTTGCCTGCTACTGCATTGGACTGGTTAACAAAATCTGAGCTCCTGTGCATGGAGGCGGAGTTATAGAGGAGGCGACGCTAGGCATTCTGGGAAGAAGGTCAAAGCTTTGAGCCTGTTGGTGCCTCGGATCAAGATCCTACTCTACACCCCAATGTCATTCCCTGTGGAGCCCAGTGTACCTCGCAGAAAGAGATTTAACAACGGTAAGTTCTTACCATAAATCTCGTTTTATGGTGAACAGATTAGCAACTAACACCAGGCTAACTCTCAGAAAAGGTGGAAGAATGATACCATACAGTATATAGCACCGTTGGCAGTGCTTACTGTGTCTGGTGACCGTTTTTGCTACAGGTTTCCAGAACAAGAAATAGCACCAGCTTAATATCTAAGCTATTTACCCTGCATATCATGGCTATTATTGTGGGTGGGTGGTACAGCCAGTGTCTACAACTCAATGAGAAGTGCATTAGGTCTAGTACAGGCCATTGGTAATAAAAGGTTCAGTTATCTAAGTTGCTACCAGTGGGATGACTGAAGCGTTGGTTACTTCTTTCTGTTTTACAAATGCATTCTTAGTTTGCACTGCGCTATATTTCACACAAGGAAGCATCAGATCTGTTAGCTGAACCGCTAATTTTGATAGGCTGGAGGGCAAATTTTGGTTTGTTTCTGTAGAAGCGAGCCAAGCACCCATGTTTATCCATGTTCCTGCTGTACCAGGTAACAGACCCTCTAACAGAGTAACAATGTGTAATTTGAGTGCATAGTCTGGAACCTGACATTAGAAAATGGGATGGGGCTCTCGGGCAGTGGAGCCCAGCTGGAATTTCCTCTGTGTTCCTGTGAGACAGTCCAACCCTGACCTGATTTTGTGTCTCTCCTTTCTAAAGTATCACAGCTGCATGTAAATGTACCATTACCAACGCCTGTTTTGTTGAAGCAAATGTTAAGGCACAATATTCTGTATCCCAGAGGATGGACAAGGACAGGAGACACATGACTGAGAGGATACTAAGCCTCACCCTAGAGATCATCTACCTGCTGACTGGAGAGGTGAGGGCTTCTGAGAACATTACAATAACCAATTGTCTGGAACTGCTGCTACTTACTCTATTACCCTATGCACAGTCTACAGCTCTCATTGGGTGGTATTCAGATGATAGCTCATGCCCAATCTCCTTTCTTAAGTGATCCCTGTTATCGTGCATATCACGCCCATAGTAGTCAGGTTTAGCTGCATAAAGGGTTGGGTGTCCTTACTACACTGGGGGTTGCGAGCTGAAATGATTATACCACTCCCGTCAGCAGAAACAGAACAGGTGTGGAAGGGGGTGAAAAGAATTGACTACCGCCCATTGTGTCCACAACCTAACTCTATCCTACATCTCCGCTTAACTCTAAACCCCTCCATACACATGGAATTGTATTACCCCTATATCTAATTTTAGTGAGGTACAAAGAGCATAGAGCTTCCCAACAAGAAATTTACAGTTGCTAAAAATGTACAATTTTTTGAGGATTGGACTGGTCATTAAAGTTAGCAGATGACTAACACTGGGTGATGAATATGTGCTACATGCTGGTACATAGTGGTCAATGATCCCTATTTTATGGTTCTTATTAATGCTCCCAAATGTTGGTGGCCCAGCTCATTTTCTGCATTGCCCTCAATTGTTTCTAAAGTTGTCAATGCAAATAGCTCATTATAAATTTAATTGCTTTAAAAGATGTAATGTAGTTTACAATCGGCAATACATGAAACTTTTGGCCTATGAACCCTAACAATATTCCTACTCCCATTTATGTGTAGGACTATACAGTCGTGAAGAAGTCCAGGAATGGTGTCACAAATATCAGATGTCCAGGAGGAGGGAGCAGCACTCAGAACCCCATCATGGAGCCCCAACCTCGCTCATTGAAGTATGAGAGAGACAATGATCAGAAGATCCTGGGACTCACCAACAAGATCATTCAGCTGCTGACTGGAGAGGTGACTGCTGGGAATGGGACATTATACAGTAACACCAGGGGAGGTGTCTGGGTGATGACTGGAGAGGTGACTGCTAGGAATGGGGCATTATACAGTAACACCAGGGGAGGTGTCTGGGTGATGACTGGAGAGGTGACTGCTGGGAATGGGACATTATACAGTAACACCAGGGGAGGTGTCTGGGTGATGACTGGAGAGGTGACTGCTGGGAATGGGACATTATACAGTAACACCAGGGGAGGTGTCTGGGTGATGACTGGAGAGGTGACTGCTGGGAATGGGACATTATACAGTAACACCAGGGGAGGTGTCTGGGTGATGACTGGAGAGGTGACTGCTAGGAATGGGGCATTATACAGTAACACCAGGGGAGGTGTCTGGGTGATGACTGGAGAGGTGACTGCTGGGAATGGGGCATTATACAGTAACACCAGGGGAGGTGTCTGGGTGATGACTGGAGAGGTGACTGCTGGGAATGGGACATTATACAGTAACACCAGGGGAGGTGTCTGGGTGATGACTGGAGAGGTGACTGCTGGGAATGGGACATTATACAGTAGCACCAGGGGAGGTGTCTGGGTGATGACTGGAGAGGTGACTGCTGGGAATGGGGCATTATACAGTAACACCATGGGAGGTGTCTGGGTGATGACTGGAGAGGTGACTGCTGGGAATGGGACATTATACAGTAGCACCAGGGGAGGTGTCTGGGTGATGACTGGAGAGGTGACTGCTGGGAATGGGGCATTATACAGTAACACCAGGGGAGGTGTCTGGGTGATGACTGGAGAGGTGACTGCTGGGAATGGGGCATTATACAGTAACACCAGGGGAGGTGTCTGGGTGATGACTGGAGAGGTGACTGCTGGGAATGGGGCATTATACAGTAATACCAGGGGAGGTGTCTGGGTGATGACTGGAGAGGTGACTGCTGGGAATGGGGCATTATACAGTAATACCAGGGGAGGTGTCTGGGTGATGACTGGAGAGGTGACTGCTGGGAATGGGGCATTATACAGTAACACCAGGGGAGGTGTCTGGGTGATGACTGTGTCATTGTGTGTGTCAGGTTCCTATAAGGTGTCAGGATGTCGCTGTCTATATCTCCATGGAGGAGTGGGACTATATAGAGGAACACAAGGATCTGTACAAGGATGTCTTCAGGAAGAATCAACATCCCCTCAGATCTTCAGGTAAGTGGAAGATTGATCATCATGTTTGTATATAGACAAACAATGGGCCAAGTGTAATAGACTGTGATTTGCAGTAGCCTTCGCAATTCCGTCGAGATAGTCATTACATTTAAAGCAGCAATTATCTTAGAGGCAAAACCAGGTTAGTTTTACCTTTTAAATGAGTAGCTGCTTTAAATCTTTTTGCAGACAGTACCAGCTGAACTAAATCTCAGTGGTGGTATTACTTTGTGTTTGATAGTGAGTGGGAGACAGGTTTTTGGAGGGTTTACTTTAGTGATTGTTAGACCAGGTGGTTCTGATCCACCCATTCATAGCCATGTCATGCATGATAATACTATGGTGGAACTACATGTCCAAGCAAGCTTTGGCAGCCATTGTCTGGTTGGACATGTTGGCGCATATTGATGTACAAGTTGTTAGATGCCCCGGCAGCTAGGGTTACTGGAATATGTAGTCCCACAGTAATAAGTAATTAGGAGAAATAACCCAAGTGTTACATAAATAAATACACCCAAACTCATTTGCTATAACTCCGTAATACAATTGGAACCTTTTTTCCTGAACGCCAATGTGCCAAATGAAACTCAACACTGAATGAAACTCTACTAACCTGGAGTGTCCTTTCCTGCTCAGCCAATCAGAAGCTACAAAATGGGAAAACCACTCTGATTGGCTGAGCAGTGATTGTCACGCTACATGATTAGATTTATAGGTCTCCCTGTTCTAGTGTGATCACCTAGCCATGCAAATCCTGAAGCTGGTTACCGCATTACAGCATGTTTAAGCCCAAAGTGTAAAAAGGCATAATTTTTAATAACAAAACGCCCCATTATCAGATTGCTGTGCGTGCACGCTTCCTGGTGCTCTGACAGTTGCCTAGCCCCACATGTAACATGTAGCTCCATTACTAGGAATACCCCCCCCCCCCCTGCCTCTGAGAGCCAATCACAGCCCAATATCACAGCATGTGTAGTCCCAAAGTGATCCACATATTCAAAATGAATCAGGTCATTATCGGACATGCTGTTTGGAGGGTGACCTCAGATGACCTGTACTGGCCTATGTGTGTTGTGTGGTCTTCTTGCAATCAGCACCTGGGTCAGTTTGGCCACTTCTGAGCAGGATCTTACTATGTGTGACTGAATTTATTTATGGGCTTCTGTGAGAGGGGCTAAATAGGCTCCCCCAGGCCACATGGCTCACAACACCATCCACTCAAGACAGGACCAGGCGTCCGGGCAAGAGGCTTTCCCCTAACTGCTACATAATGGGGAATAGATATTAGATGACTTGTCCAAAACCGGTCACATCCACTAAATTATTTATTTCTTCTTCAGGGTCCACAGGGATACCATGGGGTGTAGGTGGCCAGATTATATTTATTTATTTATTCATATTGACTCATTTACATTTCTACTGTCATACCTGACTTCCCACCTCTAATATCTTTTCCCAACAGCCGCAACCCCTCCTACACCTAAGGAAGACAAAGACGATACTGATAAATGCGATGAAGAACGAAGACATCTCTGTGTAATTGCAGTGAGTCAGACAGCGAGTGAGCTTGTCCACAGCCCGGCAGTGCAATGCACAGCACACACTATTAAGGATCTTGCAGCTGACATGCCGGACGTGTGTACTGCACAGACAGAGGGTGCATCTATTCTTATAAAGAGTGAACCTGCCTTGTGCGATGTAGGGGATGTCATAGACCCAGTCACTTATTCACCCGCACAACAGCCACACTCAGAATATTCCCCTGCTCCACTTGGTGTAGAACCCACTGTACATCAAGAGAAACTTTACAGTGCCTCTCATATTTGTAATGCAACAGAACAGGAAGGCTGTGAGTATCTGTACATCACGGAGGACGGTAACACGCATGTCACTAGTAACAAACTGTCGGTGGTTACAAAGTGCATGGAATGTGGTGACCACTTTACCGTTGAATCACATGAGGCACGTCGTGAGAAGACACAGCCGTACATGTGTCAGGCATGTTCCACCCGAGATTCAGATCTTGTTATGTACCGGCCAGATGACCAGGAATGCCAGGCGGTTACCTTCTCTGGGCTGCCTAAGAAATCTAACGTTCTTCATGAAGACTATCACAAATCAGGCACACAGTGTGATGGAAATAAACACCTTGATGGGCAAAATATCAGTTGTAGTGGAGATAAACCCGACTCCTATACGGAATGGCTTACCAATACTCTGTCTCATGCCAGCCATCACAGAACTTACGTAGAAGAAAACATGTTGTCCAGCTGGCAGGAGGTGGCAGGTTTTAACCAGCAGACAAGTGTGGACACCAGTGGGAGAGGGTATACAGAAGTGGAACCTTTCTTCTCCTCCCAGAGTGGGAAATACATTAAAGCCCAGGTTATGCCGCATCAGACAGGTCATGCAGACGACAGACCATTTAATTGCATTGAATGCGGCAAGTGTTTTGAACAAAGTCTAAGCCTTGTTGACCACATGAGAGTACACGCGGGGGAAAATCCATCTGCGTGCCCCGACTGTGGGCAGTGCTTTACCCAGCGCTCAGCTCTTAGCGCTCATCGCAGAAGCCACAAGGCAGAGAAACTGTTCCTGTGCTTTGACTGCGGCAAGTGTTTCCGAACTAAAGCCGATCTGGTTACTCATCAGCGTATTCACATGGGGGAGAAGCCATTTCCGTGTCCAGCGTGTGGTGAGGGCTTCACGCGGCGCGCCAACCTGGTGAGACACCAGAGGATTCATACTGGGGAAAAACCTTTCTCCTGCTCATACTGTGGGAGATCTTTTACACGTAAACTAGGACTTGTCAAACACCAAAGGATCCACACAGAAGCGAATGCGTTTCCCAAAGTACATAAACATAGGTTTCCACAGATAATGGGGGGAATTCAATTGCCGGCAACTTGTTCACCCGGCCGCTTTGCACGACACCCACCGCAGTTTATGGCGGCCGGATCTCGCTCAAAAGTGTTCGCTACACCATAGGATAGCGAGAACTTTTGAGCGAAAGGGGTGCAAATCAGGCTGCAGCCGTTTAAACGCTGTGGCAACAGGAAATCGCCCCCTTTGGCCACAATTGAATCCCCCCCAATGTGTTAGTGTTGCTTTATTTTACACAAGTAATACAACTTTCAGCATATATGCACTGCTGATCAAAAGCTTTAGAACACCCCCATTATTCCAGTCTGTATTGAAATTTACAGTATGTAGTTTAATGATTCAATATACTGTCAAATTAAAGCATAGAATACAGTATGAGATAAACACGGACTCATAGAATTACTTTGTATAATTTAATGTAATGTACATGTCTGACGCCTTACAGTAGCCGACAGTTGCAGATATACCAGCCGTACACCTTTATGGCATTTCTTCGACAATGGAAATCAAATATTACTTAGGAAATTCCTCCTAACATTGTAGCAGAAGTTCCCACCAGTGTAGTGTACCTGTAGGCTGCTTTGCTCTCCTGCGTTAGTTAATCCCAAAGTAGCCTGGAGACTGTGCTGGCCATTCCACGTCTTGTTCTCTTTCTCTAAGTGACATAGCCTGGTGATATGCTTTGGGGCATTATCTTGCTGTAGGATGAACCATGACCAACTAGGTGTGCACCAGAGACTATTGCATGGTGCTGCAAAATGCTGTGGTAGCCCATTTGGTTCAGGCTGCCAGTGACACTGTGTACTACTAGGGATCTAGCAAAGGAGCCCCAGACCATCAAGCTTCCTTCTCCTGTGTAGGGCAGAGGTTCTCAAACGTGATCTTCAAGGCACCCAACAGTACAGGTTTTAGGTATATCCATGGCTCAGCACAGATGGTTAAATCAAATTGACTGAGGTGCTAATTTTAAAGTCACCTGTGGCCAAGCATGGATATACTTAAAACCTGGACCGTTGGGGTGCCTTGAGCACCGCGTTTGAGAACCTCTGGTGTAGGGTTTATTTACTAAGTGGGGGCTTGAAAAATAAATTTCTTCCCGACCTATTTAAGCCTGAAATTTAAACCTAACTTTCTCTGACGTCCTAGTGGATGCTGGGAACTCCGTAAGGACCATGGGGAATAGCGGCTCCGCAGGAGACTGGGCACAAAAGTAAAAGCTTTAGGACTACCTGGTGTGCACTGGCTCCTCCCCCTATGACCCTCCTCCAAGCCTCAGTTAGATTTTTGTGCCCGGCCGAGAAGGGTGCACACTAGGGGCTCTCCTGAGCTTCTTAGTGAAAGTTTAAGTTTAGGTTTTTTATTTTCAGTGAGACCTGCTGGCAACAGGCTCACTGCATCGAGGGACTAAGGGGAGAAGAAGCGAACTCACCTGAGTGCAGAGTGGATTGGGCTTCTTAGGCTACTGGACACCATTAGCTCCAGAGGGACCGAACACAGGCCCAGCCTCGGAGCTCGGTCCCAGAGCCGCGCCGCCGGCCCCCTTACAGAGCCAGAAGCAAGAAGAGGTCCGGAAAAATCGGCGGCAGAAGACATCAGTCTTCAACAAGGTAGCGCACAGCACTGCAGCTGTGCGCCATTGTTACTCAGGCACACTTCACACTCCGGTCACTGAGGGTGCAGGGCGCTAGGGGGGGGCGCCCTGAGCAGCAATGTAAAACACCTTGGCTGGCATAAATACACCACATATAACCCCCAGGGCTATATGGATGTATTTTAACCCCTGCCAGAACTCACCAAAAAAGCGGGAGAAAAGGCCGCCGAGAAGGGGGCGGAGCCTATCTCCTCAGCACACGGGCGCCATTTTCCATCACAGCTCCGCTGGAAGGACGTCTCCCTGACTCTCCCCTGCAGTCCTGCACTACAGAAAAGGGTAAAAAAGAGAGGGGGGCACTAATTTGGCGCAGTTTTGATACTAACAGCAGCTATAAAGGGAAAAGCACATTTTATAGTGGTATTCCTGTCTATATATAGCGCTCTGGTGTGTGCTGGCATACTCTCCCTCTGTCTCCCCAAAGGGCTAGTGGGGTCCTGTCCTCTATCAGAGCATTCCCTGTGTGGACTCCAGTGTCGATGATGAGGAGACAAACGTGACTTCCACTAGGGCCACACGTTACATGATTGAAGCAATGAAAAATGTATTGCATATCTCTGATAATACAAGTACCACTAAAAAGGGTATTATGTTTGGTGAGAAAAAACTGCCTGTAGTTTTTCCTGTATCCGAGGAATTAAATGAAGTGTGTGATGAGGCGTGGGTTTCCCCCGATAAAAAACTGATAATTCCTAAAAGGTTATTGGCATCGTACCCTTTCCCGCCAGAGGATAGGGCACGTTGGGAAACACCCCCTAGGGTGGATAAAGCGCTCACACGCTTGTCTAAACAGGTAGCACTACCCTCTCCTGATACGGCCGCCCTAAAGGAACCTGCCGATAGAAAGCTGGAGAATATCCTAAAATGTATATACTCTCACACGGGTGTTATACTGCGACCAGCAATCGCCTCAGCCTGGATGTGCAGTGCGGGCCTGGCGTGGTCGGATTCCCTGACTGTAGGGACAGTATATTACTGACTATAGAGCATTTGAAGGATGCATTTCTATATATGCGTGATGCACAGAGGGATATTTGCCGACTGGCATCAAGAGTTAGCGCGCTGTCCATTTCTGCAAGAAGAGGTTTATAGACGCGGCAGTGGTCAGGCGATGTGGATTCTAAAAGGCACATGGAAGTATTGCCTTATAAGGGGGAGGAGTTATTTGGGGTAGGTCTATCAGACCTGGTAGCCACGGCAACTGCTGGAAAATCCACATTTTTACCCCAGGTAGCTTCTCAACCTAAGAAGACGCCGTATTATCAGGCGCAGTCCTTTCGGCCCCATAAGGGCAAGCGGGCAAAAGGCGCCTCATTTCTGCCCCGTGGCAGAGGGAGAGGGAAAAGGCTGCTACAAACAGCCAGTTCCCAGGAACAAAAGCCCTCTCCCGCCTCCGCAAAGTCCTCAGCATGACGCTGGGGCTTTACAAGCGGACTCAGGCACGGTGGGGGCCCGTCTCAAGAAGTTCAGTGCGCAGTGGGCCCACTCGCAAGTGGACCCCTGGATCCTTCAAGTGGTATCTCAGGGGTACAAATTGGAATTCGAGACGTTTCCCCTTCGCCGTTTTCTAAAGTCTGCTTTACCGACGTCTCCCTCAGACAGGGAGGCAGTATTGGAAGCCATTCACAAGCTGTATTCCCAGCAGGTGATAATCAAGGTACCCCTCCTACAACAGGGAAAGGGGTACTATTCCACACTATTTGTGGTACCGAAGCCGGACGGCTCGGTGAGACCAATTTTAAACCTAAAATCCTTGAACACTTACATACAAAGGTTCAAATTCAAGATGGAGTCACTCAGAGCAGTGATTGCAAACCTGGAAGAAGGGGACTATATGGTGTCTCTGGACATCAAAGATGCTTACCTACATGTCCCAATTTACCCTTCTCACCAAGGGTACCTCAGGTTTGTGGTACAGAACTGTCACTATCAGTTTCAGACGCTGCCGTTTGGATTGTCCACGGCACCCAGGGTCTTTACCAAGGTAATGGCCGAAATGATGATACTCCTTCGAAGGAAGGGAGTTTTAGTTATCCCTTACTTGGACGATCTCCTGATAAGGGCAAGATCCAGGGAACAGTTGGAAGTCGGGGTAGCACTATCTCAGATAGTGCTGCGCCAGCACGGTTGGATTCTCAAAACCAGGCCAAGTCTCAGTGCATCAATGCACAAGGGTCCTGGGAAAGATGGTGGCTTCTTACGAAGCAATCCCATTCGGCAGATTCCACGCAAGAACCTTCCAGTGGGATCTGCTAGACAAATGGTCCGGGTCGCATCTTCAGATGCATCAGCGGATAATCTTGTCACCAAGGACAAGGGTGTCTCTCCTGTGGTGGTTGCAGAGTGCTCATCTTCTAGAGGGCCGCAGATTCGGCATTCAGGACTGGGTCCTGGTGACCACGGATGCCAGCCTGAGAGGCTGGGGAGCAGTCACACAGGGAAGAAATTTCCAGGGCTTGTGGTCAAGCCTGGAGACATTGCTTCACATAAATATCCTGGAGCTAAGGGCCATCTACAATGCTCTAAGCCTAGCAAGACCTCTGCTTCAAGGTCAGCCGGTGCTGATCCAGTCAGACAACATCACGGCAGTCGCCCACGTAAACAGACAGGGCGGCACGAGAAGCAGGAGGGCAATGACAGAAGTTGCAAGGATTCTCCGCTGGGCGGAAAATCATGTGATAGCACTGTCAGCAGTGTTCATTCCGGGAGTGGACAACTGGGAAGCAGACTTCCTCAGCAGACACGACCTCCACCCGGGGGAGTGGGGACTTCACCCAGAAGTCTTCCACATGATTGTGAACCGTTGGGAAAAACCAAAGGTGGACATGATGGCGTCCCGCCTCAACAAAAAACTAGACAGGTATTGCGCCAGGTCAAGGGACCCTCAGGCAATAGCTGTGGACGCTCTGGTAACACCGTGGGTGTACCAGTCAGTGTATGTGTTCCCTCCTCTGCCTCTCATACCCAAGGTACTGAGAATCATAAGAAGGAGAGGAGTAAGGACTATACTCGTGGCTCCGGATTGGCCAAGAAGGACTTGGTACCCGGAACTTCAAGAGATGCTCACAGAGGACCCGTGGCCTCTACCTCTAAGAAAGGACCTGCTCCAGCAGGGACCCTGTCTGTTCCAAGACTTACCGTGGCTGCGTTTGACGGCATGGCGGTTGAACGCCTGATCCTGAAGGAAAAAGGCATTCCGGATGAAGTCATCCCTACCCTGATCAAAGCCAGGAAGGATGTAACCGTACAGCATTATCACCGTATTTGGCGTAAATATGTTGCGTGGTGCGAGGCCAGGAAGGCCCCTACAGAGGAATTTCAACTGGGTCGTTTCCTGCATTTCCTGCAAACAGGACTGTCTATGGGCCTAAAATTAGGGTCCATTAAGGTTCAAATTTCGGCCCTGTCGATTTTCTTCCAGAAAGAACTGGCTTCAGTTCCTGAAGTTCAGACGTTTGTCAAGGGGGTACTGCATATACAGCCTCCTTTTGTGCCTCCAGTGGCACCTTGGGATCTCAATGTAGTTTTGGGGTTCCTAAAATCACATTGGTTTGAACCACTCTCCACTGTGGACTTAAAATATCTCACTTGGAAAGTGGTAATGCTGTTAGCCCTGGCTTCAGCCAGGCGTGTCTCAGAATTGGCGGCTTTATCCTATAAAAGCCCTTACCTAATTTTTCATACGGACAGGGCAGAATTGAGGACTCGTCCTCAATTTCTCCCTAAGGTGGTTTCAGCGTTTCACTTGAACCAGCCTTTTGTGGTACCTGCGGCTACTAGGGACTTGGAGGACTCCAAGTTGCTGGACGTAGTCAGGGCCCTGAAAATATATGTTTCCAGGACGGCTGGAGTCAGGAAATCTGACTCGCTGTTTATCCTGTATGCACCCAACAAGCTGGGTGCTCCTGCTTCTAAGCAAACTATTGCTCGTTGGATTTGTAGTACAATTCAGCTTGCACATTCTGTGACAGGCCTGCCACAGCCAAAATCTGTAAAAGCCCATTCCACAAGGAAGGTGGGCTCATCTTGGGCGGCTGCCCGAGGGGTCTCGGCTTTACAACTTTGCCGAGCAGCTACTTGGTCAGGGGCAAACACGTTTGCTAAATTCTACAAATTTGATACCCTGGCTGAGGAGGACCTTGAGTTCTCTCATTCGGTGCTGCAGAGTCATCCGCACTCTCCCGCCCGTTTGGGAGCTTTGGTATAATCCCCATGGTCCTTACGGAGTTCCCAGCATCCACTAGGACGTCAGAGAAAATAAGAATTTACTTACCGATAATTCTATTTCTCGTAGTCCGTAGTGGATGCTGGGCGCCCATCCCAAGTGCGGATTGTCTGCAATACTTGTACATAGTTATTGTTACAAAAATCGGGTTATTATTGTTGTGAGCCATCTTTTCAGAGGCTCCTCTATTATCATGCTGTTAACTGGGTTCAGATCACGGGTTGTACGGTGTGATTGGTGTGGCTGGTATGAGTCTTACCCGGGATTCAAAATCCTTCCTTATTGTGTACGCTCGTCCGGGCACAGTATCCTAACTGAGGATTGGAGGAGGGTCATAGGGGGAGGAGCCAGTGCACACCAGGTAGTCCTAAAGCTTTTACTTTTGTGCCCAGTCTCCTGCGGAGCCGCTATTCCCCATGGTCCTTACGGAGTTCCCAGCATCCACTACGGACTACGAGAAATAGAATTATCGGTAAGTAAATTCTTATTTTCTCTTACGTCCTAGAGGATGCTGGGGTCCATATTAGTACCATGGGGTATAGATGGGTCCCTTGGGAGCCATGGGCACTTTAAGAGTTTAATAGTGTGGGCTGGCTCCTCCCTCTATGCCCCTCCTACCAGTCTCGGTTTAGAAAATGTGCCTGGAGGAGCTGGTCACAGCTAGGGGAACTCCTAGGAGTTCTTTTAGTTTTATTGTTTTTTTTTTTTTTTTTTTTTTTAAGAGTCAGGTACAGGAGTCTGCTGGCAACAGCCTCCCTGCTTCGTGGGACTTAGGGGGGGGGGGAGTAGGATCCAACCCTTGATGTTAATGGCTCCTATCTCTGCTGACAGGACACTGAGCTCCTGAGTGTGCTGATCGCAAGCCCCCTAACAGAGCCAGAAGATGGAGAGGGGAATATGACGCCGGTGACCCGATAAGCGGGTCACCGGCGAGAATGGCGGCATAAGGGTCGGAGCGCAGCGCTGACAGGCTGCGCTCCGGAGGGCTCATCGGTACTATAGTGTGCGGCGCTGTGAGGGGCGCCCTGGGTCAGCGCAATACCCTAACACTGGTCAAACAAGGCTAACGGGCTAATCCCACTGTTAGCTGCAGCAAACCTCAGGGCAGTATAAATTAAGTGTTGGAAGATGTGCCATTACAGGGGGCGGGGCTTCCCAGGGCGGATCCACCACTCATCAGCGCCATTTTCTCTGACGTCCTAGTGGATGCTGGGAACTCCGTAAGGACCATGGGGAATAGACGGGCTCCGCAGGAGACTGGGCACTCTAAGAAAGAATTAGGACTACTGGTGTGCACTGGCTCCTCCCTCTATGCCCCTCCTCCAGACCTCAGTTAGAATCTGTGCCCGGCTCGAGCTGGTTGCACACTAGGGGCTCTCCTGAGCTCCTAGTAAAGAAAGTATTTATTAGGTTTTTTATTTTCAGTGAGATCTGCTGGCAACAGACTCACTGCTTCGAGGGACTTAGGGGAGAGAAGCGAACCTACCTGCTTGCAGCTAGCTTGGGCTTCTAGGCTTTTGGACACCATTAGCTCCAGAGGGATCGAACACAGGCCCAGCCTCGGCCGTCCGGTCCCGGAGCCGCGCCGCCGTCCCCCTTGCAGAGCCAGAAGCAAGAAGAACGTCCTGGAAATCGGCGGCTGAAGACTCCGGTCTTCATTAAGGTAGCGCACAGCACTGCAGCTGTGCGCCATTGCTCCCCATGCACACCACATACTGCGGTCACTGATGGGTGCAGGGCGCTGGGGGGGGGGCGCCCTGGGCTGCAATTAGATTACCTTAAAATGGCTAAAAACACATAATATAGTCTAATAAACGATATATGTGTAAAAATCCCCTGCCATAATATTAATATAAAGAGCGGGAGAAGCCTGCCGAAAAAGGGGCGGGGCTATCTCCCTCAGCACACTGGCGCCATTTCCTCTTCACAGCTCCGCTGTAAGGACGCTCCCCAGGCTCTCCCCTGCAGTTTCCAGGCTCAATAGGGTAAAAAAGAGAGGGGGGGCACTAAATTTAGGCGCAATACTGTGTATTATAGCTGCTATAGGGAAAATCACTTTGTGTAGTGTAAATCCCTGTTTATATAGCGCTGTGGTGTGTGCTGGCATACTCTCTCTCTGTCTCCCCAAAGGACTTTGTGGGGTCCTGTCCTCAGTCAGAGCATTCCCTGTGTGTGTGCGGTGTGTCGGTACGGCTGTGTCGACATGTTTGATGAGGAGGCTTATGTGGAGGCGGAGCAGGTGCCGATAAATGTGATGTCACCCCCTGTGGGGTCGACACCAGAGTGGATGGATATGTGGAAGGTATTAACCGACAGTGTCAACTCCTTACATAAAAGGTTCGATGACATAACAGTTGTGGGACAGCCGGCTTCTCAGCCAGTGCCTGCCCAGGCGTCTCAAAGTCCATCAGGGGCTCAAAACGCCCGCTACCTCAGATGGCAGACACAGATGTCGACACGGAGTCTGACTCCAGTGTCGACGGCGACGAGACTAATGTACATTCCACTAGAGACGAGACCCGGGGACACCTGAGCCTAGTCACGTGGACGGAATACCCGGAAGTGCGTGAGAACGCGTTGCCGGGTGAAGCAGACACGGAACAAACCGCTGGCAGAGGGAAAAAGGAGACGGAGCAGAAACTAGAGGTAACGGACTCTGTAGGAGAGGAGAAGGCGCGGCGGACAGCACTGACAGTGCTAGAAGCAGCCCCTACCTCTCTCTCCAAGACTCACGATCTATCCCCTTCTGCCCAGGGCACCACGGTGCGCTCATTAGAGCGACATCGGGGTGATCCAGGGCGTAGAGGGGTACGGTCTGTCCGGAGTCCTCACTACCCTAGCATTAGCCCTATCCTGACCCCTTATTGCCAGTGGCAACTCAGGGGTACCCCTTATTTTCTTTTTGTTTTTGCTTTTGGATCCCACCGGTGCCAAAAAGACATTTTAGCCCCATCATCAGCTCTGGACAATTTCAATTATCTCAGACTTCACTCAGAGGTGGGACTCCACTTTTCTGAAGTGTAACTACCACAATAACTATATTCCTATTCACACCTGTATACATTCAGGGATTTTTTTCACTGCCACATTGTTAGCAGTTCAATCTCTCCCTAGCCCACAACTCCCCGTTACCCCCCCCCCCTTTTTCATTCATTCTTAAAGCAATAGATATAACAACATATTCTATAAATAAAAAGACAAGTTTTATTTTCATTATATTGTTTACTGCCTTCTTGTTATTATTAAGACCATTACTCACTTACTTACTCTCATTTGTGATTATCAAGATATTTACTTACTTACTTACTTATTTTCATTTGTTGACCACAGTAACCTACCAATCGCATTCTAAATCAGGAAAAGAGGTCATTTTTACTATTCTTTGCAGACACAATCCCCCTCAGGCGCACCTGTAAAACCCCTTTAGTACATTCCACTAGGGCTATCCGTTGCATGATTACGGCAATGAAAAATGTGTTGCACATTTCTGACATTAACCCAGGTACCACTAAAAAGGGTATTATGTTTGGGGAGAAAAAGCAACCAGTGGTTTTTCCCCCTTCAGATGAGTTAAATGAAGTGTGTGAAGAAGCTTGGGCTTCCCCTGATAAAAAAACTAGTGATTTCTAAAAAGTTACTAATGGCGTACCATTTCCCACCAGAGGACAGGGTACGTTGGGAGACATGCCCGAGGGTGGATAAAGCGCTCACACGCTTGTCAAAAAAGGTGGCACTACCGTCTCAGGATACGGCCGCCTTAAAGGAGCCTGCGGATAGAAAGCAGGAGGCTATCCTGAAGTCTGTATATACACACTCAGGTACTATACTGAGACCTGCTATTGCTTCAGCATGGATGTGCAGTGCTGCAGCAGCGTGGTCTGATTCCCTGTGTGATAATATTGATTCCCTTGACAGGGACACTATATTGCTAAACATAGAGCATATTAAGGACGTAGTCTTATACATGAGAGATGCACAGAGGGATATTTGCCGGCTGGCATCTAGAATAAATGCAATGTCCATTTCTGCCAGGAGAGTATTATGGACTCGGCAGTGGACAGGTGATGCGGATTCTAAAAGGCACATGGAGGTTTTGCCTTACAAGGGTGAGGAATTGTTTGGGGATGGTCTCTCGGACCTCGTTTCCACAGCGACAGCTGGGAAGTCAACATTTTTACCCCAGGTTCCCTCACAGCCAAAGAAAGCACCGTATTATCAGGTACAGTCCTTTCGGCCCCAGAAAGGCAAGCGGGTTAAAGGCGCGTCCTTTCTGCCCAGAGGCAGGGGTAGAGGGAAAAAGCTGCACCATACAGCCAGTTCCCAAGAACAGAAATCCTCCCCTGCTTCCACTAAATCCACCGCATGACGCTGGGGCTCCACTGGTGGAGCCAGGTGCGGTGGGGGCCCGTCTCCGGAACTTCAGCGACCGGTGGGTTCGCTCACAGGTGGATCCCTGGGTTCTACAAGTGGTATCTCAGGGATACAAGCTGGAATTCGAGACGTCTCCCCCTCGCCGTTACCTCAAATCAGCCTTGCCAGCTACTCCCCCGGACAGGGAGGTAGTGCTGGCGGCAATTCACAAGCTGTTCCTCCAGCAGGTGATAATAAAAGTTCCCCTCCTTCAACAGGGACGGGGTTACTATTCCACAATGTTTGTGGTAGCGAAACCAGACGGTTCGGTGAGACCCATTCTAAATTTAAAATCCTTGAATACTTATATAAGAAGGTTCAAGTTCAAAATGGAATCGCTCAGGGCGGTTATTGCAAGCCTGGAAGAAGGGGATTACATGGTATCACTGGACATCAAGGATGCGTACCTGCATGTCCCCATTTACCCACCTCACCAGGTGTACCTCCGTTTTGTGGTACAAGACTGCCATTACCAATTCCAGACGTTGCCGTTTGGTCTGTCCACGGCACCGAGGGTATTTACCAAGGTAATGGCCGAAATGATGATACTCCTTCGAAAGAAGGGAGTTATAATTATCCCATACTTGGACGATCTCCTTATAAAGGCGAAGTCCAGGGAGCAGTTGTTGGTCGGAGTAGCACTATCTCAGGCAGTGCTACAACAGCACGGCTGGATTCTGAATATTCCAAAGTCGCAGCTGGTTCCTAAGACGCGTCTGCTGTTCCTGGGTCCTGGGTATGATTCTGGACACAGAACAGAAGAAGGTGTTTCTCCCGGAGGAGAAGGCCAAGGAGTTGTCATCTCTGGTCAGAGACCTCCTGAAACCAAAACAGGTGTCGGTGCTTCACTGCACGCGAGTCCTGGGAAAGATGGTAGCTTCTTACGAAGCAATTCCATTCGGCAGGTTCCATGCAAGGATCTTTCAGTGGGATCTGTTAGACAAGTGGTCCGGGTCGCATCTTCAGATGCATCGGCTGATCACCCTGTCCCCGAGGCCAGGGTGTCTCTGCTGTGGTGGCTGCATAGTGCTCATCTTCTAGAGGGCCGCAGATTCGGCATACAGGACTGGGTCCTGGTGACCACGGATGCAAGCCTCCGAGGTTGGGGGGCAGTCACGCAGGGAAGAAACTTCCAAGGACAATGGTCGAGTCAGGAGGTTTCCCTACACACACATATTCTGGAACTAAGGGCCATTTACAATGCCCTAAGTCAGGCAAGACCCCTGCTTCAAAACTAGCCGGTGCTGATTCAGTCAGACAACATCACGGCGGTCGCCCATGTAAACCGACACGGCGGCACAAGAAGCAGGATGGCAATGGCAGAAGCCACAAGGATTCTCCGATGGGCGGAAAATCACGTGATAGCACTGTCAGCAGTGTTCATTCCGGGAGTGGACAACTGGGAAGCAGACTTCCTCAGCAGGCACGACCTCCACCCGGGAGAGTGGGGACTTCATCCAGAAGTCTTCCAACTGATTGTAAACCGTTGGGAAAGGCCACAGGTGGACATTGGCCAAGAAGGACTTGGTACCCGGAACTGCAAGAAATGATCTCAGAGGACCCGTGGCCTCTGCCTCTCAGACTGGACCTGCTACAGCAGGGGCCGTGTCTGTTCCAAGACTTATCGCGGCTGCGTTTGACGGCATGGCGGTTGAACGCCGGATCCTGATGGAAAAGGGCATTCCGGTTGAAGTCATTCCTACGCTGATAAAAGCTAGGTAAGATGTGACAGCAAAGCATTATCACCCCATATGGCGAAAATATGTTGCTTGGTGTGAGGCTATGAAGGCCCCCACAGAAGAATTTCAGCTGGGTCGATTTCTGCACTTCCTACAGTCAGGAGTGACTATGGGCCTAAAATTGGGATCCATTAAAGTCCAGATTTCAGCCCTGTCTATTTTCTTTCAAAAAGAACTGGCTTCACTGCCTGAAGTTCAGACGTTTGTTAAGGGAGTGCTGCATATTCAGCCCCCTTTCTCTGACGTCCTAAGTGGATGCTGGGGACTCCGTCAGGACCATGGGGAATAGCGGCTCCGCAGGAGACAGGGCACAAAATTTAAAAGTTTGACCACTAGGTGGTGTGCACTGGCTCCTCCCCCTATGACCCTCCTCCAAGCCTCAGTTAGGTTTTTGTGCCCGTCCGAGCAGGGTGCAATCTAGGTGGCTCTCCTAAAGAGCTGCTTAGAAAAAGTTTTGTTAGGTTTTTTATTTTCAGTGAGTCCTGCTGGCAACAGGCTCACTGCAACGAGGGACTTAGGGGAGAAGAAGTGAACTCACCTGCGTGCAGGATGGATTGGCTTCTTAGGCTACTGGACACTAGCTCCAGAGGGACGATCACAGGTACAGCCTGGATGGGTCACCGGAGCCGCGCCGCCGACCCCCTTGCAGATGCCGAAAAGAGAAGAGGTCCAGAAACCGGCGGCTGAAGACTTCTCAGTCTTCATGAGGTAGCGCACAGCACTGCATCTGTGCGCCATTGCTCTCGGCACACTTCACACCAACGGTCACTGAGGGTGCAGGGCGCTGGGGGGGGCGCCCTGGGCAGCAATGAAAAGTACCTATTCTGGCTAAAATACATCACATATAGCCCCTGGGGCTATATGGATGTATTTAACCCCTGCCAGGTTTTCAGAAAAACCGGGAGAAGAAGCCCGCCGAAAAGGGGGCGGGGCCTATTCTCCTCAGCACACAGCGCCATTTTCCTACACAGCTCTGCTGCTAGGAAGGCTCCCAGGCTCTCCCCTGCACTGCACTACAGAAACAGGGTAAAAACAGAGAGGGGGGGCACTTATTTGGCGATATTAATAATATTTAAGCTGCTATAAGGGGAACACACTTATTTAAGGTTGTCCCTATATATTTATAGCGCTTGGGTGTGTGCTGGCAAACTCTCCCTCTGTCTCCCCAAAGGGCTAGTGGGGTCGTGTCTTCTATCAGAGCATTCCCTGTGTGTCTGCTGTGTGTCGGTACGCGTGTGTCGACATGTATGAGGACGATGTTGGCGTGGAGGCGGAGCAATTGCCTGTAATGGTGATGTCACCCCCTAGGGAGTCGACACCGGAATGGATGGCTTTGTTTATGGAATTACGTGATAGTGTCAGCACGCTGCAAAAGTCGGTTGACGACATGAGACGGCCGGCAAACCAGTTAGTACCTGTCCAGGCGTCTCAAACACCGTCAGGGGCTGTAAAACGCCCTTTACCTCAGTCGGTCGACACAGACACGGACACCGAATCCAGTGTCGACGGTGAAGAAACAAACGTATTTTCCAGTAGGGCCACACGTTATATGATCACGGCAATGAAGGAGGCTTTGCATATCTCTGATACTGCAAGTACCACAAAAAGGGGTATTATGTGGGGTGTGAAAAAACTACCTGTAGTTTTTCCTGAATCAGAGGAGTTGAATGAAGTGTGTGATGAAGCGTGGGTTACCCCCGATAGAAAACTGCTAATTTCAAAGAAGTTATTGGCATTATACCCTTTCCCGCCAGAGGTTAGGGCGCGCTGGGAAACACCCCCTAGGGTAGATAAGGCGCTCACACGCTTATCAAAACAAGTGGCGTTACCGTCTCCAGAGACGGCCGCCCTCAAGGATCCAGCTGATAGGAGGCTGGAGAATACACTAAAAAGTATATACACACATACGGGTGTTATACTGCGACCAGCAATCGCCTCAGCCTGGATGTGCAGTGCTGGGGTGGCTTGGTCGGAGTCACTGACTGAAAATATTGATACCCTGGATAGGGACAGTATTTTATTGACTATAGAGCATTTAAAGGATGCATTTCTTTATATGCGAGATGCACAGAGAGATATTTGCACTCTGGCATCAAGAGTAAGTGCGATGTCCATATCTGCCAGAAGAAGTTTATGGACGCGACAGTGGTCAGGTGATGCGGATTCCAAACGGCATATGGAAGTATTGCCGTATAAGTTGGAGGAATTATTTGGGGTCGGTCTATCGGATTTGGTGGCCACGGCAACAGCCGGGAAATCCACCTTTTTACCTCAGGTCACCTCCCAGCAGAAAAAGACACAGTCTTTGCAGCCGCAGTCCTTTCGTTCCTATAAGAACAAGCGGGCAAAAGGACATTCATATTTGCCCCGAGGCAAAGGAAAGGGTAAGAGACTGCAGCAAGCAGCTCCTTCCCGGGACCAGAAGCCCTCCCCGGCTTCTGCAAAGGCCTCAGCATGACGCTGGGACCTTACAAGCGGACTCAGGGGCGGTGGGGGGTCGCCTCAAGAATTTCAGCGCACAGTGGGCTCACTCGAAGGTGGACCCCTGGATCCTGCAGGTAGTATCTCAGGGTTACAGGTTGGAATTCGAGAAGTCTACCCCTCGCCGGTTCCTAAAGTCTGATTTGCCAACGTCTCCCTCCGACAGGGCGACGGTATTGGAAGCCATTCACAAGCTGTATTCTCAGCAGGTGATAGTCAAGGTACCCCTCCTACAACAGGGAAAGGGGTATTACTCCACGCTATTTGTGGTACCGAAGCCGGACGGCTCGGTAAGACCTATTCTAAATCTGAAATCTCTGAACCTGTACATACAAAAATTCAAGTTCAAGATGGAGTCACTCAGAGCAGTGATAGCGAATCTGGAAGAAGGGGATTTTATGGTGTCCTTGGACATCAAGGATGCTTACCTTCATGTCCCAATTTGCCCTTCACACCAAGGGTACCTCAGGTTCGTGGTACAAAACTGTCATTATCAGTTTCAGACGCTGCCGTTTGGATTGTCCACGGCACCCCGGGTCTTTACCAAGGTAATGGCCGAAATGATGATCCTTCTTCGAAGAAAAGGCGTATTAATTATCCCTTACTTGGACGATCTCCTGATAAGGGCAAGGTCCAGAGAACAGCTGGAGGTCGGAGTAGCACTAACCCAAGTAGTGCTCCAACAGCACGGGTGGATTCTGAATTTTCCAAAATCCCAACTGATCCCGACGACACGTCTGCTGTTCCTAGGGATGATTCTGGACACTGTTCAGAAAAAGGTATTTCTTCCGGAGGAGAAAGCCAGGGAGTTATCCGAACTCGTCAGGAACCTCCTAAAACCAGGGAAAGTGTCTGTGCATCAATGCACAAGAGTCCTGGGAAAAATGGTGGCTTCTTACGAAGCGATTCCATTCGGCAGATTCCATGCACGAATTTTTCAGTGGGATCTACTGGACAAATGGTCCGGATCGCATCTGCAGATGCATCAGCGGATAAATTTGTCGACAAGGACAAGGGTGTCTCTGCTATGGTGGTTGCAGAGTGCTCATCTGTTAGAGTGCCGCAGATTCGGCATACAGAACTGGGTCCTAGTGACCACGGATGCCAGCCTGAGAGGCTGGAGAGCGGTCACACAGGGAAGAAACTTCCAGGGCTTGTGGTCAAGCCTGGAAACGTCTCTTCACATAAATATCCTGGAACTAAGAGCAATTTACAATGCTCTAAGCCTGGCAAAACCTCTGCTTCAGGGTCAGCCGGTGTTGATCCAGTCGGACAACATCACGGCAGTCGCCCACGTAAACAGACAGGGCGGCACAAGAAGCAGGAGGGCAATGGCAGAAGCTGCAAGGATTCTTCGCTGGGCAGAAAATCATGTGATAGCACTGTCAGCAGTGTTCATCCCGGGAGTGGACAACTGGGAAGCAGACTTCCTCAGCAGACACGATCTTCACCCGGGAGAGTGGGGACTTCATCCAGAAGTCTTCCACATGATTGTGGTCCATTGGGAAAGACCAATGGTGGACATGATGGCGTCCCGCCTCAACAAAAAACTGGACAGGTATTGCGCCAGGTCAAGAGACCCTCAGGCAATAGCTGTGGACGCTCTGGTAACACCATGGGTGTACCAGTCAGTGTATGTGTTCCCTCCTCTGCCTCTCATACCCAAGGTACTGAGAATTATACGGCAAAGGGGAGTAAGAACGATACTCGTGGCTCCGGACTGGCCAAGAAGGACTTGGTACCCGGAACTTCAGGAGATGCTCACGGAAGATCCGTGGCCTCTACCTCTAAGAAGGGACCTGCTTCAGCAGGGACCGTGTCTATTCCAAGACTTACCGCGGCTGCGTTTGACGGCATGGCGGTTGAACGCCGGATCCTAAGGGAAAAAGGCATTCCGGAAGAGGTCATCCCTACCCTGGTCAAAGCCAGGAAGGAGGTGACTGCACAACATTATCACCGCATTTGGAGAAAATATGTTGCGTGGTGTGAGGCCAGGAGGGCCCCGACGGAGGAATTTCAACTGGGTCGATTCCTACATTTCCTGCAAACAGGATTGTCTATGGGCCTCAAATTGGGGTCCATTAAGGTTCAAATTTCGGCCCTGTCGATTTTCTTCCAGAAAGAATTGGCTTTAGTTCCTGAAGTCCAGACTTTTGTAAAAGGAGTACTACATATACAGCCCCGGATTGTGCCTCCAGTGGCACCGTGGGATCTCAATGTAGTTTTGAATTTTCTCAAATCCCATTGGTTTGAGCCACTCAAATCGGTGGATTTGAAATATCTACTGGCCCTGGCTTCGGCCAGGAGAGTGTCAGAATTGGCGGCTTTATCGTACAAAAGCCCATATCTGATTTTCCATTCGGACAGGGCAGAACTGCGGACGCGTCCTCAGTTTCTCCCTAAGGTGGTATCAGCGTTTCACCTGAACCAGCCTATTGTGGTGCCTGCGGCTACTAGCGATTTGGAGGACTCCAAGTTGCTGGACGTTGTCAGAGCATTAAAAATATATATTTCAAGGACGGCTGGAGTCAGGAAGTCTGACTCGCTGTTTACACTGTATGCACCCAACAAGCTGGGTGCTCCTGCGTCTAAGCAGACGATTGCTCGTTGGATTTGTAGCACAATTCAACTTGCACATTCTGTGGCAGGCCTGCCACAGCCTAAATCTGTCAATGCCCACTCCACAAGGAAGGTGGGCTCATCTTGGGCGGCTGCCCGAGGGGTCTCGGCATTACAACTCTGCCGAGCAGCTACGTGGTCAGGGGAGAACACGTTTGTAAAATTCTACAAATTTGATACCCTGGCTATGGAGGACCTGGAGTTCTCTCATTCGGTGCTGCAGAGTCATCCGCACTCTCCCGCCCGTTTGGGAGCTTTGGTATAATCCCCATGGTCCTGACGGAGTCCCCAGCATCCACTTAGGACGTCAGAGAAAATAAGAATTTACTCACCGGTAATTCTATTTCTCGTAGTCCGTAGTGGATGCTGGGCGCCCATCCCAAGTGCGGATTGTCTGCAATACTTGTACATAGTTATTGTTACAAAAATCGGGTTATTATTGTTGGGAGCCTTCGTTTAAGAGGCTCTTTTCGGTTATCATACTGTTAACTGGGTTCAGATCACAAGTTGTACAGTGTGATTGGTGTGGCTGGTATGAGTCTTACCCGGGATTCAATATCCTTCCTTATTGTGTACGCTCGTCCGGGCACAGTATCCTAACTGAGGCTTGGAGGAGGGTCATAGGGGGAGGAGCCAGTGCACACCACCTAGTGGTCAAACTTTTAAATTTTGTGCCCTGTCTCCTGCGGAGCCGCTATTCCCCATGGTCCTGACGGAGTCCCCAGCATCCACTACGGACTACGAGAAATAGAATTACCGGTGAGTAAATTCTTATTTTTGTGCCCCCAGTGGCACCTTGGGATCTCAACGTTGTGTTGGATTTCCTAAAATCACATTGGTTTGAGCCCCTTCAGACCGTGGAATTAAAATATCTCACGTGGAAAGTGGTCATGCTTTTGGCCTTGGCTTCGGCTAGGCGGGTGTCAGAATTGGCGGCTTTGTCCTGTAAAAGCCCCTATCTGATCTTCCATATGGACAGAGCAGAATTGAGGACGCGTCCCCAATTCCTCCCTAAGGTGGTATCAGCGTTTCATTTGAACCAACCTATTGTGGTGCCTGCGGCTACTCGGGACTTGGAGGCTTCCAAGTTGCTGGATGTAGTCCGGGCCCTGAAAATCTATGTTTCCAGGACGGCTAGAGTCAGAAAGACTGATTCGCTGTTTATCCTGCATGCACCCAACAAGTTGGGTGCTCCTGCTTCTAAGCAGACTATTGCTCGCTGGATCTGCTCCACGATTCAACTTGCACATTCTGCGGCTGGACTGCCGCATCCTAAATCAGTCAAAGCCCATTCCACAGGGAAGGTGGGCTCTTCTTGGGCGGCTGCCCGAGGGGTCTCGGCTTTACAACTTTGCCGAGCTGCTACCTGGTCGGGATCAAACACATTTGCAAAATTCTACAAGTTTAATACCCTGGCTGAGGAGGACCTTGAGTTTGCTCCTTCGGTGCTGCAGAGTCATCCGCACTCTCCCGCCCGTTTGGGAGCTTTGGTATAATCCCCATGGTCCTTACGGAGTTCCCAGCATCCACTAGGACGTCAGAGAAAATAAGAATTTACTCACCGGTAATTCTATTTCTTGTAGTCCGTAGTGGATGCTGGGCGCCCATCCCAAGTGCGGATTGTCTGCAATACTTGTATATAGTTATTGCCTAACTAAAGGGTTATTGTTATGAGCCATCTGTTCGTGAGGCTCAGTTGTTATTCATACTGTTAACTGGGTATAGTATCACGAGTTGTACGGTGTGATTGGTGTGGCTGGTATGAGTCTTACCCGGGATTCCAAATCCTTTCCTTATTGTGTCAGCTCTTCCGGGCACAGTTTCCCTAACTGAGGTCTGGAGGAGGGGCATAGAGGGAGGAGCCAGTGCACACCAGTAGTCCTAATTCTTTCTTAGAGTGCCCAGTCTCCTGCGGAGCCCGTCTATTCCCCATGGTCCTTACGGAGTTCCCAGCATCCACTACGGACTACGAGAAATAGAATTACCGGTGAGTAAATTCTTATTTTCTCCCTGCAGATCACAGCTACAGAGACACTGACAGGGAGCGCTGACCCTCCACGTAACTCCAGCTATCCTGTGCGGTATCAGCTTGTTATAGGAGGGGGGGGGAGTGCTATTTACTGTTTTAATCTATTAAGGTTACTCAGTCAGCACCAGGCATTTATCATATAACTGCCTACTGGGGCGCTGTGTGTGCTGGCTCCTTATTCTCTGTGTCTCTCTGAAGATACTCTGGGGGAAATTGTGTCTGACATTTTCCTGTGTGTGTCTGTTTATATATCTCACATTACCATGTCTAGGGACTCTGTGTCTTGTGCTGCAGAGTGTGTATCTTCTCCAGAGGAGTCTATTCCATGTACTCAGGAATGCACTATACTGTTTCAGCCTTCTGAATCCGGACCACCGTGGGTGGCTTCTATTAAGGGAATGATATCCCAGATTTCATCTAGGATTGCTCATAATGAGACTGAAACACAGGTTTTGAAAAGATCTGTAGAGGTTTTGTCGTATTCTGCTCCTACTACCTCATCCAAAACCCCTGGTATATTCCCTAAAAAGTGTGCTCTTGCACAAATAATGCATGTCGACACGGATACCAACTCTGATTCAGGGGACGGTGATGGTGATAAACTCATGATTGAGGCTGTTAGGGACATTTTACACATTACTGATAAGGTTCCTGAGCAGGTGGAGGAGGCTTACTTTACTGACAATAAGAAAGCCTCCCTTACCTTCCCTGCATCTAAAGAATTGACCGCATTGTTTGAAAAATCCTAGGAAAACCCGGAGAAAAAGTTTCAGATCCCTAAAAGGGTTCTCATTGCTTTTCCTTTCCCTGAGGAGGATAGGAAAAAGAGGGAAAACCCGCCGGTTGTAGACGCTTCTGTTTCTAGGTTGTCTTAAAAAGTGGTTTTACCTGTACCTGGGTCCACCGCTTTAAAAGAGCTGGCCGACCGCAAGATTGAGACTACAATCAAATCTTTATACACAGCAAATGGCGTAGCTTTAAGACCTACTATTGCTTGTGCATGGATTTGTAAAGCTATTGTAAAGTGGTCAGGCACTTTACTAGAGGACTTAGATTCTATGGATTGAAGTGACATTTAATTATTTTTACATCACATACAGGATTCTGCAGGTTTCATGGTGGAAGCCATGAAAGACCTTGGACATCTGAATGCGAGAGCTTCTTCCATGGCTGTCTCGGCATGCAGGGGACTCTGGCTGCGCCAATGGTCTGCGGACGTGGAATCCAAGAAGAGTGTGGAGAACCTACCCTTCACAGGTCAGGCTTTGTTTGGGGAAGCGTTAGATGCGTGGATCTCCGCGGCAACTGCGGCTAAGTCAACTTTTCTTACCTCTGCTACACCACGACTAAGAAATCATATTCTACGTATGTGATGCAGTCCTTTCGGACCACTAAAGCAAAAAAGTCCAAATCCCCCTCCACTTTCTTTAGAGGTGGTCGGGGGAAATCCTGAAAACCTGCACCCACAGGTTCCCAGGAACAGATACCTGGTTCTGCTTCCTCAAAATCCTCGGAATGACGGTGGACCTCCCAGCCTGGAGCTCGGGCAGGTGGGAGCAAGACCAAGAAATTTCATTCATGTCTGGGCGTCCTCATACCTGGATCCCTGGGTACAAGATATTGTTACCCAGGGGTACAGACTGGAGTTTCAAGAACTCCCACCTCACAGATTCTTCAAGTCAGGCTTGCCAGCTTCGCTGACAGAAAGAGCTATCCTACAGGAAGCCATTCAAAAGTTGCTAAGGTCAAATGTCATTGTTCCAGTTCCACCTCACCTACAACACAAGGGTTATTACTCAGACCTGTTTGTGGTACCGAAACCGGATGGTTGGGTAAGACCAATATTAAACCTAAAGTCATTGAACCTCTACTTGAGGGAATTCAAATTCAAGATGGAGTCTCTGAGAGCGGTGATCTCAGGTCTGGAGGTAGGGGAATTCCTGGTATCCCTGCCCTGGATATCAAGGATGCGTACCTTCTCATCCCGATCTGGCCGCCTCACCAGGCTTATCTCAGATTTGCGCTGCTGGACTGTCACGATCAGTTCCAGGCGGTTGGCCTCTCCACAGCACCAAGAGTGTTCACCAAGGTGATGGCGGAGATGATGCTACTCCTCCGCAAGCAGGGTGTGAACATTAATCCTTATCTGGACGACCTGCTGATAAAAGCATCTTCCAGGGAGAAGCTGTTACAGAGCATTGCTCTGACAACTCAACTACTCCAGGATCATGGATGGATCCTGAACCTTCCAAAGTCGCATTTGGAGCCGACAAGGAGACTGTCCTTCCTGGGGATGATCCTCGACACGGAAGTACAGAGGGTGTTCTACCGGAGGAGAAAGCGTTTGTGATACAAGCAATGGTTCGGGAGGTCTTGAAGCCGGCCAGGGTATCTGTTCATCAGTGTATTCGCCTTATGGGGAAGATGGTTGCCTCCTACGAGGCTCTGCAGTACGGAAGATTTCATGCACTGTTCTTCCAGCTGGATCTCCTGGACAAATGGTCGGGATCTCATCTTCACATGCACCAGAGGATATGTCTGTCTCCAAAGGCCAGAATCTCGCTCCTCTGGTGGCTGCAAACCTCTCACCTACTAGCGGGCCGCAGGTTTGAGATTCAGAATTGAATCCTCCTAACCACAGATGCAAGTCTCAGAGGTTGGGGAGCAGTCACTCAAGGGGAAAACTTCCAGGGAAGGTGGTCAAGTCTGGAATCCATCCTTCCAATAAACATTCTGGAACTAAGAACCGTGTACAACGGTCTTCTACAAGCGGCACATCTTCTGAAAGATCAGGCCATTCAGGTTCAGTCGTACAATGTAACACCGGTGGCCTACGTAAACCGACAAGGCGGAACGAAGAGCAGAGCTGCAATGTCGTAGGTAACCAGAATCATCCTCTGGGCGGAAAAACCCGCAGTGGCGCTGTCAGCAATCTTCATTCCGGGAGTGGACAACTGGGAAGCGGACTTCTTCAGCAGACACGATCTCCATCCGGGAGAGTGGGGCCTCCACCCAGAGGTGGACGCAGAGGTGAAAAGTCTTTGGGGCGTACCTCAAATAGACATGATGGCCTCACGTCTCAATAATAAGCTTCGACGGTACTGTTCCAGGTCAAGGGATAAACAAGCAGTGGCAGTGGATGCCCTGGTAACTCCGTGGGTGTTTAAGTCCGTGTATGTGTTCCCTCCACTTCCACTCATCCCAAGGATTCTCAAACTAATCAAAAGAACAAGAGTTCAGGCGGTCCTCATTGCTCCGGACTGGCCAAGAAGGCCTTGGTACGCGGATCTTCTGGAGTTACTGCTGGAAGATCCGAGGCCTCTTCCTCTTCGAGAGGACCTTCTGCAGCAGGGGCTGTTCGCTTATCAAGACTTACCGCGGCTACGTTTGACGGCATTGAGGTTGAATGCCAGATCTTAGCTCAAAAGGGCATTCTGAACAAGGCTATTCCTACCCTGATACAGGCTAGGAAAGGAGTAACGTCAAGACATTACCATCAGATTTGGAAATGGTATGTGTCTTGGTGTGAATCCAAGAGGTTTCCTATGGGGTAGTTTGAACTTAGACGGTTTCTCCTCTTCCTGCAAGCAGGAGTGGTTGTGGGCCTGCGTCTGTGCTCCATAATAGTCCAGATTTCGGCCTTGTCCATTTTCTTCCAGAAACAGTTGGCTGCCCTCCCTGAGGTTCAGACTTTCTTGAAAGGGGTTCTGCATATCCAACATCCCTTTGTGCCTTGGGATCTCAATGTGGTGCTGCAGTTCCTGCAATCGGATTGGTTTGAGCCTGTACAGGAGGTTGATGTCAAGTTTCTTACTTGGAAGGCAGTCACACTATTGGCATTGGCATCTGCTAGACGCGTGTCAGAATTGGGGGCATGGTCCTGCAAGAGCCCCTACTTAATTTTACATACAGCTGAGCTGAGGACGCGTCAGCAATTTCTTCTGAAAGTTGTGTCGGCTTGTCATATCAACCAACCTATTGTGGTGCCAGTGGCTACTGATTCCTCAATTACCTCAAAGTCCTTGGATGTTGTGAGGGCTTTGAAGATTTATGTGAAGAGAACTTCTCATCACAGAATGTCGGACGCTCTGTTTGTTTGTCCTTTATGATCCCATGCTGGAGGAAGAGAGATGCAGATGCACACTCCTAGCACTAAGAACACTGATAGTAATTTTTTTTTTTTTTTACTATCAGTGTTCTTAGTGCTAGGAGTGTGCATCTGCATCTCTCTTCCTCCAGCATAGTATTAGAAGCCTCAGCATGATAGCACCTCTTGAAATCTTTAGTATTAGGGTGTGCAGTCCAAGCCCCCCTTTTTTCCTTTATGATCCCAACAAGATTGGGTGTCCTGCTTCTAAGCAGACGATTTCTCGCTGGATCAGGTGTACTATCCAGTATGCTTATTCTACGACAGGCTTGCCGTGTCCAAGATCTACTCGTAAGGTGGGTTCTTCCTGGGCGGCTGGCCGGGGTGTCTCGGCTTTACAACTTTGCCGAGCGGCTACTTGGTCAGGATCGAATACGTTTACTAAGTTCTGCAAGTTCGATACTTTGGCCTCTGAGAACCTTAAGTTTGGTCAATCGGTTCTGCAGGAGCCTCCGCGCTCTCCCTCCTGTACTGGGAGCTTTGGTACATCCCCATGGTACTAATGTAGACCCCAGCATCCTCTAGGACGTAAGAGAAAATAGGATTTTAATTACCTACCGGTAAATCCTTTTCTCGTAGTCCGTAGAGGATGCTGGGCTCCCGCCCAGCGCTTCGTTTTCCTGCATTGTTACTTGGTTAAGTACTGCATTGTTAATTGGTTTAAGTATTGTTGTTCAGCCATTGCTGAATTGTTTCAAGCTGGTTAGCTTGAGTTTTTGTTGTTATATGTGAGCTGGTATGAATCTCACCACTGTGTATTTCCTTCTCTCAAAGTATGTCCGTCTCCTCGGACACAGTTTCTAGACTGAGTGTGGTAGGAGGGGCATAGAGGGAGGAGCCAGCCTATACTATTAAACTCTTAAAGTGCCCATGGTTCCCAAGGGACCCCTCTATACCAGATGGTACTAATGTGGACCCCAGCATCCTCTACGGACTACGAGAAAAGGATTTACCGGTAGGTAATTAAAATCCTATTTTCTCATACGTCCTAGAGGATGCTGGGGACTCCAAAAGGACCATGGGGTATAGATGGGATCCGCAGGAGACATGGGCACTTTAAGACTTTAACTGGGCGTGAGCTGGCTCCTCCCTCTATGCCCCTCCTCCAGACCTCAGTTAGATTCTGTGCCCAGAGGAGACTGGTTGCACACTAGGGGAGCTCTACAGAGTTTCTCTAGAAAAGACTTGTTAGGTTTATTATTTTCAGGGAGCACTGCTGGCAACAGGCTCCCTGCTTCGTGGGACTGAGGGGAGAGAAGCAGACCTACTGCTGTGATTTCAAAGGCTCTGCTTAGGCTACTGGACACCATTAGCTCCAGAGGGTCTGATCACTTGGTGCGCCTAGCTGTTCGTTCCCGGAGCCGCACCGCTGTCCCCCTCACAGAGCCTGAAGAAAGAAGCCGGGTGAGTAAAGAAGCAAAGAAGACTTCAAAGGCGGCAGAAGACTTCAGATCTTCTGGAGGTACCGCGCAGCGGTCGCGCTGTGCGCCATTGCTCCCTTACACAAGCGGCACTACATGGGCGCAGGGGGGGCGCCCTGGGCAGCAATAAAGCTCATGTATAACCTGGCTATATGTATATACATTGCCTAGGCAATGTATAGGGACCCCCCGCCAGTATAAAAAAAAATGCGGGACCGAAGCGTGCCATATAGGGGTGGGGCTTCCTCAGCGCAAACCAGCACCATTTTTTCCACAGCACAGCTGCAGAGACGCTGCTCCTGGCCCTTCACTGCTACCACAAGTAACAGGGTGCACAAAACGAGGGGGGGGGGCACGGCCATTTGGTGTTGATTACTATTATATAAAAAGCGCTTACAGGTCTGGGGCATTGGTTAATTCCTTCAGACCGGTGGGGCGCTGGGTGTGAGCTGGCAAACTCCCTTTCTGTCTCTCTGAAGGACCTTACTGTGGGTCTGTCCCCTATAGCCCAGTGTGTTTGGGGGTGTCAGTACGTGTGTGTCAACATGTCTGAAATTGAATGCTTTTCCCAGGAAGAGGCTGGTGAGGAAGCTGAACAGAATGTGGGAGTGACTCCGTCGGCACTGCCGACTGCTGATTGGGTAGATATGTGGAAAGTTTTAAATGCAAGTGTGGCTTTATTGCATAAGAGGTTAGACAATTCTGAGTCCCAGAACCAAGCATGGAGACAATCCATGGGTGATGTTTTATCACAGTCTCAGGCTCCCTCAGAGTCGCAGAAACGTCCATTTACCCAGGTAGCAGACACAGATACCGACACGGATTCCGACTCAAGAGTATTCAGTACATGATTGTGGCTATTAAAGATGTGTTGCATATCACAGAAGACCCCACTGTCCCTGACACAAGGGTCTGTATGTTTAAGGGAAAGAAACCTGAGGTAATGTTTCCTCCCTCTCATGAATTGAACGCTCTTTTTGAAAAGGCTTGGGAAAATCCTGACAAGAGACTGCAGATTCCCAGGAGAATTGCTATGGCGTATCCTTTCCCCTCGCCGAATAGATTACGGTGGGAATCATCACCCACAGTGGACAAAGCCCTGGCGCGTTTGTCCAAGAAGGTGGCGCTATCGTCCCCTGAAACGGCAGCCCTTAAGGATCCTGCGGATCGTAAACAGGAAACTACCTTGAAATCTATTTGTTACTACCGGTATGCTACTCAGGCCGGCCGTGGAATCGGCATGGGTGTGTAGCGCTATTGAAAAGTGGGCAGATAACTTGTTATCTGACATAGATACCCTGGATAGGGACAGCAGAGTTTTGACCCTGGGTCACATCAGGGACGCAGCGGTTTATCCAAGGGAGGCTGCAAGGGATATTGGCCTCTTGGGATCAAGGGCCAATGCCATGGCAATCTCGGCTAGGAGGGCGTTGTGGACTCATCAATGGAATGGTGATGCTGACTCTAAGAAGGCTATGGAGGATCTGCCCTACAAAGGTGAAGTTTTGTTTGGTGAGGGCCTCGCGGACCTGCTTTCCACAGCTACCGCGGGTAAGTCTTCCTTTTTGCCTTTTGTCCCTCCACAGCAAAAGAAAACATCTCAATACCAGATGCAGTCCTTTCGGTCGCATAAGTTCAGGAAAGGACATGGTTCTTCCTTCCTCGCGGCCAGAGGTAAGGGAAGAGGTAAAAGATCCTCGGCTGGGGAAAGCTCCCAGGAATAGAAGTCCTCCCTGGCTTCAATCAAGTCCACCACATGACGCTGGGGCTCCGCTGCGGGAGTCCGCACCGGTGGGGGCACGTCTTCAACTCTTCAGTCAGGTCTGGGTTCGCTCGGACCTAGATCCTTGGGTGCTGGATATTGTGACCCAAGGATACAAGCTGGAATTCCAAGACGTGCCTCCGCACCGATTTTTCAAATCGGCCTTACCAGTTTCTCTTCCAGAGAGAGAGGTAGTATGTGCTGCAATACAAAAGCTGTGTCAACAGCAAGTCATTGTCATGGTACCCCCGTCACAACGGGGAGACGGGTTTTATTCAACCCTGTTTGTAGTCCCGAAGCCGGATGGCTCGGTCAGGCCGATTCTGAACTTAAAATCCCTCAACCTTTATTTAAAAAAATTCAAATTCAAGATGGAATCTCTCCGAGCAGTGATCTCCAGTCTGGAAGGAGGGTATAGAAACATAGAAACATAGAATTTGTTGGCAGATAAGAACCACTTGACCCATCTAGTCTGCCCCTTTTTTTTTATTTTTTTTATCTCTAACCTTAATTGATCCTTATTTCTTTGTAAGGATATCCTTATGTCTATCCCATGCATGTTTAAATTGCTCTACTGTCTTAGCCTCCCATCGGAGGTGGTAGAGGCTATTCCACTTGTCCACTACCCTTTCTGTGAAGTAATTTTTCCGCAAATTTCCCCTGAACCTCCCCCCCCTCCAGTCTCAGTGCATGTCCTCGTGTCCTATTGCTTCTCTTTATTTGGAGAATGTTTCCCTCCTGGACTTTGTTAAAACCCTTGATATATTTGAAAGTTTCTATCATATCAAGGGTTTTATGGTGTTGGTCGACATAAAGGATGCATACCTACATGTCCCCATATATCCTCCTCATCAGGCGTACCTGAGGTTCGCTGTTCAGGATTGTCAGTACCAATTTCAGACGTTGTCGTTTGGTCTTTCCACGGCCCCGAGGATTTTCACCAAGGTAATGGCGGAAATGATGGTGCTCCTGCGCAAGCAAGGGGTCACAATTATCCCGTACTTGGACGATCTCCTGATAAAGGCGAGATCGCAGGAGCAGTTACTGAAAAGCGTTGCGCTGTCCCTGCAGGTGCTGCAACAGCATGGCTGGCTCCTAAATTTACAAAAGTCGCAGTTGATTCCGACAACTCGGCTATCGTTTTTGGGCATGATTCTGGACAACAACCTGCAGAGGATCTTTTTCCCGAGAGCTCAGTAAATCCAGAACATGGTCAAGGAACTTCAGAAACCGCCAAGAGTGTCGATTCATCACTGCACTCGTGTGCTGGGGAAAATGGTGGCGGCCTACGAGGCCATTCCGTTTGGCAGGTTTCATGCAAGAACGTTTCAGTGGGACCTGTTGGACAAGTGGTCCGGGTCCCATCTGCAGATGCACCGGAAGATAAGCCTGTCCCCCAGGGCCAGGGTTTCTCTCCTGTGGTGGCTCCAAAGTTCTCACCTTCTAGAGGGTCGCAGGTTCGGAATCCAAGATTGGATTCTGGTGACCACGGACGCGAGTCTCCGAGGTTGGGGAGCAGTCACACACGGACAAAATTTCCAGGGAAAATGGTCAAGCCAGGAAGCTTGTCTGCATATAAACGTGCTGGAGTTAAGGGCCATCTACAACGGCCTGCGGAACATCTTCGCGACCTGCCGGTCCTGATTCAGTTGGACAACATCACAGCCGTGGCGCACGTAAACCGCCAGGGCGGAACGAAGAGCAGAGCGGCGATGGCGGAGGCCACCAAGATTCTTCGCTGGGCGGGAAAACATGCAAGCGCTCTGTCAGTGGTCTTCATTCCAGGAGTGGACAACTGGGAAGCAGACTTCCTCAGCAGACACGATCTCCATCCAGGAGAGTGGGGACTTCATCAAGAGGTCTTTGCAGAAGTGACAAGTTGTTGGGGACTTCCTCTAATAGACATGATGGCGTCTCGCCTCAACAAGAAGCTTCGGACATATTGTTCCAGGTCGAGGGACCCTCAAGCAATAGCAGTGGACGCACTAGTGACACCGTGGGTGTTTCAGTCGGTCTATGTGTTCCCTCCGCTTCCACTCATCCCAAAGGTATTAAGGATCATAAGAAGAACAAGGGTTCGGACGATACTCGTTCCAGGTTGGCCACGGAGGGCCTGGGATCCGGATCTTCAGGAATTACTCACAGGAGATACCTGGCCTCTTCCTCTCAGAGAGGATCTGTTACAGCAAGGGCCGTGTGTGTTCCAGGACTTACCGCGGTTGCGTTTGACGGCATGGCGGTTGAACGCCAAATCCTAGCTAGGAAGGGTATTCCAGGGGAAGTCATCCCCACTCAAAGCTAGAAAGGAGGTAACGGCGAAGCATTATCACCGTATTTGGAGAAAATATGTGTCTTGGTGTGAATCCAAGAAGGCTCCTACAGAAGAATTTCAGCTGGGGCGTTTTCTCCATTTTTTGTAAGCAGGTGTGGATGCTGGCCTGAACTTAGGCTCCATTAAAGTGCAGGTGTCGGCCTTATCAATTTTCTTTCAAAGGGAATTAGCCTCACTTCCAGAAGTGCAGACTTTCGTGAAAGGTGTGCTACACATCCAACCTCCATTTGTGCCCACTGTGGCACCTTAATGTGGTGTTACAGTTCCTTACGTCACATTGGTTTGAACCTTTACAAACGGTAGAGTTGAAACTTCTCACTTGGAAGGTGGTTATGCTATTGGCCTTGGCATCCGCAAGGCGTGTGTCCGAATTGGCGGCTTTGTCTCACAAAAGCCCCTATCTAATTTTCCATGAGGATAGAGCAGAGTTGAGAACTCGTCAACAATTTTTACCAAAGGTGGTTTCTTCGTTTCACATGAACCAACCTATTGTGGCGCCTGTGGCTACTGAAGCCTTGGCTGATTCCAAGTCTCTCTTGATGTGGTCAGAGCTTTGAAAATTTATGTAGCCAGAACGGCTCGGTTAGGAAGACAGAGGCGCTGTTTGTCCTGTAATGCGGCCAACAAGGTTGGCGCTCCTGCTTCTAAGCAGACTATTGCACGCTGGATCTGTAATACGATTCAGCAGGCTCATTCTACAGCTGGTTTGCTGTTACCGAAATCGGTGAAAGCCCATTCCACTAGGAAGGTGGGCTCGTCTTGGGCGGCTGCCCGAGGTGTCTCCTGCTTTACAGCTTTGCCGAGCAGCTACTTGGTTGGGGTCAAATACTTTTGCAAAGTTCTACAAGTTTGATACCCTGGCTGAGGAGGACCTCCTGTTTGCTCAATCGGTGCTGCAGAGTCGTCCGCACTCTCCCGCTCGGTTTGGTATAAATGCCATGGTCCTTTTGGAGTCCCCAGCATCCTCTAGGACGTATGAGAAAATAGGATTTTAATACCTACCGGTAAATCCTTTTCTCTTAGTCCGTAGAGGATGCTGGGCGCCCGTCCCAGTGCGGACTCTATCTGCAGTAATTGTATATAGTTATTGCTTATGTTACACAAAGGTTGTGTTTTGGTAAGGGTCAGCCTGTTGCTGATCTCGTTGGTTCACGCTGTCAACTGGTGTTGGTGTAATGCCCTGTTGTACGGTGTGGTGGGGTGTGGTGTGAGCTGGTATGTACTTCACCCTTAGTTTAACAAAATCCTTTTCCTCTAAATGTTCGTCTCCTCTGGGCACAGTTCCTATAACTGAGGTCTGGAGAAGGAGCATAGAGGGAGGAGCCAGTTCACGCCCAGTTAAAGTCTTAAAGTGCCCATGTCTCCTGCGGATCCCGTCTATACCCCATGGTCCTTTTGGAGTCCCCAGCATCCTCTACGGACTAAGAGAAAAGGAGCCAGTGCACTTTAAATTTCTTCAACTGGGTGTGCTGGCTCCTCCCCTCTATGCCTCCTCCCACAGGTCAGTTTAGAAAAAAAGTGCCATCAGGAGAGGATGCACACTCTGCAAGCTCCAGAGTTTTTCTTCAAATTATTTAAACTTTTATTTCTTTCGGTATGCTGTTTGGGCAACAGCATACCTGCAGCGTGGGAGTTGGGGGGGTGGGGGGGGGGGGGCGGTCACCGGCCTCTTGAGTTGCAGAGCCGCTTCCCCGCTGCAGGACCACCGTCCTGTGGGGCTGTTTGTTCAGCGGGGCATGGCGCCTTGGCTGACGCAGCCGCAGCATACCGCACATCCCTAACGCTGCCTGAAGGTGATCATCGGTGGTGAGTACACACCGGGGACCCCGCTAGGGGGTCCCCGGGTTCACTGTGCGGCAGAAGTGCGGGTGAGGTGTACAGGTCCCTCCTGGGGGGTACCCACTGTAGCCCCTGCGTGAGACTGGATAATATACCTTGTACCAAGCATTTATGTGAGACTACAAACACTTAGGAGACATGGCCAGTATAAAAATTACACAATAGCTCCGGCGCCATGGAGGGGGGCGGAGCTACATCAAAGTGGACTCAGCTGCATTTTGGCGCCTTCCTCTGCATAAACAGCAGTCTCACACAGCTCCTCCATAACGGTCACACGCTGGATCATTGGTACCGGGTGTAGAGGGGGAGAGCCGCTATATTGTGCACAAATATCATTCCTCTGAAGGAATTTAAAAGACAGTCTCACTGTTTATATGTTTATGTGAAACGCTGACAGCCGCACTGGGACTGTGCAGCGTTGGGTGCGCTGGTGTCCTCTCTCCTGTGTCTCCTCTCACATACAATAGGGCAGGCTGGTATTGTATTTCAGGCTGTGTTGTATGTGTATTATACCTGTTTTTCTTTTTCATAATGGTAAAACAGAAGTTATGCAGTGTGTGTAATGTTAGATTTTCCCCTAGCTCATCTGGCTCAATTTCATGTGAGCAGTGTAGTCAATCATCACAAAATGCTGATAATGTGGGGGGAGAGTCAGGAGCCCTCTTGGCTGGGGGCTATAAAAACTATGATGTCTGATATGTCATCTCAACTCACTGCAAATACCAATAAGACTCAGGAACTGCAACAGTGGCAAATCTAGCTGCTAAACATCCCCCCTGTCCACTACAAGTGCACAAAAAAAAAACATGCTTTACCTGCACTTCTATCAGATACTGATATACAGGATGACGGGGATGATGTGGACCCCATAAGTGTGGATTCCACCCCTACACAGGGTATTGAACCCCTCATATTGGCTATTCAGGATGTGTTAAAGCTCCCCATGGAAGATGCTAATAATCAGCAGTTATTTTTCCTCCCACAAGACAAAATGACAGTCACATTTCCTAACTCCAAGGAATTGGATGATTTATTTAAAATAGATAAGAAATATCAGGTGTCCAAACGGTTTTCGCATACATTCCCCTTTGCCCCTGAAGGCAGGAAATTCTGGGAAGAGTCTCCAGCAGTAGACGTCTCAGTCTCTTGCCTTTCCAAAAAAGCGGTACTCCCTTCTCCGGTCTCCTTTACGGTAAACAACCCAGCAAATAGGAAAATTGAGACCACTCTGAAATCTATCTACACTACTGCAGGTGTAGCTCAAAGACCGGTCATTGCAGGTTGCTGGATGACACATGCAATCCATTCCTGGGCTACTCAAATTCAGGAAGGTCTTTCGGGTTATATGACCTTAGTCACTACGGTAACTCCTAAAACACTTTCAGGACACAGCTAAAGTTCTCTGTGACTCTCTTAAAGAGATTGGCAATATTAATGCTAGGGCTGTGTCTGTGACAGAGCCATATGGTTGCGTCAGTGGATTGCTGATGCTGACTACAAACGTAATGTGGAATCTCTTCTCTTCACAGGTGAAGGGCTTTTTGGAGGTGAATTGGATGCATAGATTTCCATAGCTACTGCTGGGAAATCCACGTTTCTCCTTTCGGGGGCTCCGCCTGCTAGGCGTACCTACCCGGGACCGTCTACTCAGTCCTTTCGGTCCTCCAGATTTTGATCTAGGGCCAGAGGGGCCTCCAACGCAGCTAGAGGCTGCAGAGGTAAACCTAAGAAACCAGCCGTTGTCTGATCTCAAGACCAAAGCTCCAGTTCAGCCTCCGCAAAGACTGCAGCATGATGGTGCCCATCCACCCCAAGGGGATCTCGTGGTGGGAGCTCGCTTACGTCGCTACAGCCACATCTGGGACAGTTACTGCCAAGCTTCTTGGGTAAGGGACCTTATCTCTCAGGGTTACAAGCTGGAGTTCGACGATGCTCCTCCACAACGATTTTTCAAAACAGGCTTACCAGCTTTGGAAAATATGCGTGGTACGCTACTACTGGCAATAAACAAGCTGGTCCAGTCCTAGATCATTGTTCCAGTATCCCTACAACAACGAGGACAGGGTTATTACTCCAGTCTATTCGTAGTACCAAAACCAGACGGGTCTGTGAGACCCATTCTGAATCTAAAGTCCTTGAATCCTTACCTGAAGGTTTTCAAATTCAAGATGGAATCTTTGAGAGCAGTTATCGCAGGCCTGGAACAACAGGAATTCCTAGTGTCCCTCGATATCAAGGACGCTTACCTCCATATCCCAATTCGGCCTGTCTACAGCTCCGAGTGCGTTCACGAAGGTGATGGCGGAACTGATGTTTCAGCTCAGGGTCCAGGGGGTCAATGTAAATTCCATACCTGGATGATCTCCTGATAAAAGCGAGTTCCAGGGAGCTTCTATTGCTCCATATAGATTGCACTGTCCAACTTCTGTCTCACCATGGGAGGATCCTCAATCTGCAGAAGTCCCACCTGGAACCGTCTCAGCGGCTTTTGTTTCTGGGGATGCTCCTGGGTACTATAGCACAGAAAGTGTTCCTCCCAGAGCAAACAGTGAGAACACTTCAAGAAATGGTTTGCATGGTGCTCCGACCTGCTCGAGTATCCATTCATCTTTGCATAAAATTGTTGGGAAAGTTGGTGGCCTTGTACGAGGCGATACAGGGGGTCATTCCGAGTTGTTCGCTCGTTGCCGATTTTCGCTATACTGCGATTAGTCGCTTACTGCGCATGCGCAAGGTTCGCAGAGCGCATGCGGATAGTTATTTTACTCAAAAGTTAGGTATTTTACTCACGGCATAACGAAGCTTTTTCATCGCTGTGCTGATCGTAGCGTGATTGACAGGAAGTGGGTGTATCTAGGCGGAAACTGGCCGTTTTATGGGAGTGTGCGGAAAAATGCAGGCGTTCGAGTTGCAAAACGCAGGAGTGGCTGGAGAAACGGGGGAGTGGTTGGGCAAACGCTGGGTGTGTTTGTGACGTCAAACCAGGAACGAAAAGGACTGAGCTGGTCGCAATGGCTGAGTAAGTCTCGAGCTACTCAGAAACTGCTAAGAAATTTCTATTCGCAATTCTGCTAATCTTTCGTTCGCAATTCTGCTAAGCTAAGATACACTCCCAGAGGGCGGCGGCTTAGCGTGTGCAATGCTGCTAAAAGCAGCTAGCGAGCGAACAACTCGGAATCTCCCCCACAGTTCGGAAGGTTTCATGCCAGACCGTTCCAATTGGATATCCTGAACAAGTGGTCCGGTTCCCATCTTCAGATGCACCGGATGATTCGGCTGTCACCCCAGGCCAGGATTTTACTCATGGTGGCTACAGTCTTCCAACCTGCTGGAAGGTCGACGCTTTGGGATTCAGGTTTGCATCCTCCTCACGATGGATGTGAGTCTAAGAGGATGGGGAGCTGTCACCCAGGGGGCGCAGTTTCAGGGCAGGTGGTCTGCCCAAGAAGCTCTCCTTCCGATCAACATCCTGGATCCTCGGGCTATTTACAATGCTGTGATTCAGGCCTCCCCTCTACTCCGGGATCGGGTGATCCAGGTTCAGTCAGACAGCACCACGGCTGTGGCGTACATCAATCGACAAGAAGGGACAAAAAGCAGAGCCTGCATGCAAGAAGTCTCAAGAATACTCTTCTGGGCAGAATGAAATGCAGGAGCACTGTCCACAATCTTCATTCTGGGGGTGGACAACTAGGAAGCGGACTTCCTCAGTCACCACGATCTCCACCCAGGGGAGTGGAGACTACACCCTCAGGTGTTTCAACAGATCGACAGGTGGCTTCTCGCCTCAACAAGAATCGTTGTTGCTATTGCTCGTAAACCAGAGACCCTCAGGTGAGCACAGTGGATGCGCTGACAACGCCTTGGCCTTACCAGCTGGTCTACCTATTTCCTCAGATTCCGTTGATCCCCAGTGTACTCAAGAGGATCAGGCATCAGGGAGTGCAGGCAATCTTGATTGCCCTGGATTGGCCCCGAAGAGCATGGTACTAGGCTCTTCTGGACATGTCCGTAGAGGACCCTTGGCCTCTGCCGCTAAGAAGAGATCTTCAGCAAGGACCGTTCGTCTACATGGACTTACGGTGGCTTTGTTTGATGGTATGGAAGTCGAGCAGAACATCCTAGCTCACAAAGGGCTTTCCAAAAAGGTCATTGCCACTATGGTGCAAGCAAGAAAACATGTGACGTCAAAACACTATCATCATATCTGGCGGAGATATGTCTCTTGGTGCGAGGAACGCACATTTCCATCTGCGGAATTCCACTTGGGGAGGTTCCTTCATTTCATGCAGGCTGGAGTGGATAAAGGCTTACGTCTTGGATCCATTAAGGTCCAGATTTCAGCTTTTTCCATCTTCTTGCAGAAGAAGTTGGCACTCCAGCCAGAAGTTCAGACCTTCTTGCAAGGGGTGCTTTACATACAACCTCCGTTTGTGCCGCCTATGGCACCTTGGGAATTGGATGTGGTGTTACACTTTCTAGTCATCCTGGTTTGAACCTCTGATGACTTTAGAAGACAAGTACCTTACGTGGAAGACGGTGATGTTACTGGCCCTGGCTTCTGCTAGACGTGTCTCAGAATTAGGGTCCTTATCGTGTAAAAGTCCCTATTTGGTCTTTTACGAGGACAGAGCGGAGCTTAGGACTAGACAGCAGTTCCTGCCGAAGGTGGTCTGCGCGTTTTACTTGAATCATCCTATTGTGATTCCGTCTAGTTCTGGCACTTCTGCCCCTCTGGAGGCATTGGATGCAGTGCGAGCCTAAAATATCTATGTCAAGAGTACGGATCGGTTAGAAAGACTGATTCCTTGTTCGTGCTCTATGATGCGCAGAAAAAGGGTTGCCCTGCTTCAAAGCAGTCTATTGCTCGTTGGATTCGGCTTACTATCCAACAGGCCTATGTGTCGGCAGCCTTACCTGTTCCACAGTCTCTGAAGGCCCACTCTACGAGATCGGTGGGGTCTTCCTGGGCGGCTGCCCGTGGAGTCTCGGCCCTCCAACTGTGCCGAGTTGCTACCTGGTTGGGGAAGAACACCTTTGTGAAGTTCTACAAATTTGATACACTGGCCAAAGAGGATACCCAGTTTGGGCATGTGGTGCTGCAGATGTCTCCGCACGTTCTGGAAGCTTTGGGACATCCCCATCATACTAATCTGTCCCCAGTATCCCTTATGGATGCTAGGGAAAATAGGATTTTAAATACCTACCGGTAAATCCTTTTCTCGTAGTCCAGGAATATTGGGCACCCACTTCTGTGCGGTGACTTTCTGCAGGTTCTCTGTTAGGTGCTACCTGTTCAGCTGTTGCTGTTAATGTTGCCAGCCGTTGCTGGTCCGGTTATGTTTTGGTGTGCTGGTGTGTAAATCTCATCACACTTTTTGTTATGTTCCTTCTCTCAAGTATGTCATTCTCCTTTGGGCACTGTTTTACCTATAACTGACCTGTAGGAGGAGGCATAGAGGGGAGGAGCCAGCACACCCAGTTGAAGAAATTTAAAGTGCACTGGCTCCTTTGGACCCGTCTATACCCCATCGTACTAATCTGTCCCCAATATCCCTTATGGACTACGAGAAAAGGAGTTACCGGTAGGTATTTAAAATCCGGTTTGCTGTTAAAAATATTGCCCTTTTAAATGGTGGGTTTAAACATGGCGAATACCATTTAGTAAATAAACCCCACACACGGAGAAACCTTTCTTTTGCCTACTCACTCGTGTACAAAAACCCTGCGTTATGAACCACAGAGTTCATAGACCTTCTTCAGTCTTCAGTAGCCACTGGAGGTGCCCCATGGCCCAGATCAGCTGGAAGTTCATACCCATTACTTTTTTCCTGACCTCATGGGCCTTTTCTTTATAAATCTGACATTTCTATTCTTCGTTTTTTCTAACGTATTCTTTGTGTAACCTCTAGCAGTTTAAAACAGGGGTGTTGTAACATTTTTGGTTAGTAGTGTATTTGGCAATATTGCAGGTTTTTTTTCATTTTTATTCTGTATGAAAAGACTTTCTATTTGTCGTCTTTCCTTTCATACCACGTTTAATGGAAAACCTAATATTCTGGTACCTGTATATTGAGTTGTCATTTCCTGTTTGAAATCATAAAATTAACTGAGGGTGTTATTTAGCAGATTTCTCATTGGTTATTTATCAAGGATCTGTTAAAAATATATACTTTGCAGATAATTGAATTAAATATTTTAGTTTTTTTTTACAGTTTTGAAAGTTAATTTTTTATTTCAGTATATTTATGTCTTTGTTTGGCCTCTAGGGGTTGTTTTTATATCTGTCATGGTACTGGGTATATGGTTATCTCATTTACCCTACCAGCTGACTAGTCAGATGTATAAAGCAGTAAAAGGAGTGGAGAAATTGCCCATGGCAACTAGTCACAACCAATCAGCTGCTACGTATAATTTTACAGAATGCACTTGATAAATGTTACTTCAAAGCTGATTGGTTGCCATGGGCAACTTCTTCACTGGCTCATTTCCCCACTCTTTTCACTGCTTCTGAGTTCTTGTACCTTAGGCAAGCACAAACATGCTATGTTGGCATACTATCATTATAGCCCTACCTCAATAGAACTATAGGCACCATTTCAGGATGTGCTGTCCCAAGTCCGAGCCACTTACTTCTGATTGGCACCCATAGCTACAAACCCATAGCCATGTACCAGCTTGGTTGGCTCCCTTAACTATTTCTTCCAACTGTTAAAGGTAACCCCAGGACAGGGCACCCCTCGCTGATCCAAGCTCAAGCACACACTCAATTGGTCAGCATCAGGTTCATTCATGGCTGCAGCCAGTTACCAGTTAAATAAAGAGAGTGAAGTAGGAAATAGCAGAAGCATAAGCAGATTTTATTTCCTGAAAGCAGTATGTTATAAAGAAATACACATTTGCATACAGTGTTGTAATTTCCTTACACAAAGCTTAATCCTATTGGTTAAGAACCTCTTTAATTCTATTGGTTAATATACTTAGTAACATCTAAAATTCCTATATGTGCTTTTAAGTGGAATAACTGGGGATTTTTGCTAAGCTTGAAACATACATTTGTCTGGTTATGTTTTCACACCTGCTATACCGCAAACTGACAAATACCCTTTGAAGCTTACATGTCTAGCTGCTGACATTATATTTCTGCTAGGAAATTACCATAAAAATAGGATTTTAATACCTACCGGTAAATCCTTTTCTCTTAGTCCGTAGGGGATGCTTCAAGAACCATGGGGTATAGACTGGATCCGCAGGAGACATGGGCACTTTAAGACTTTAAATGGGTGTGAACTGGCTCCTCCCTCTATACCCCTCCTCCAGACTCCAGTTATAGGAACTGTGCCCAGGGAGACGGACATTTCGAGGAAAAGGATTTATTTAACATTTTTAAACTAAGGTGAGATACATACCAGCTCACACCTCAAAACACGCCGTATAACATGGCATTCAACAAACAACGCATGCAACGGCATGACCAACAACAGTCACAGACTGACTGAACTTAACTCAACATGAGCGTAACTACAACCAAACTGCAGATACAGCCCGCACTGGGACGGGCGCCCAGCATCCTCTACGGACTAAGAGAAAACGATTTACCGGTAGGTATTAAAATACTATTTTCGCATACGTCCTAGAGGATGCTGGGGATGCTTCAAGAAACATGGGGATTATACCAAAGCTCTTGAACGGGCGGGAGAGTGCGGATGACTTTGCAGCACTGATTGACCAAACAAGAGGTCCTCCTCAGCCAGGGTATCAAACTTGTAAAACTTCGCAAAGGTGTTTGATCCCGACCAAGTAGCCGCTCGGCAAAGCTGTAATGCCGAGACCCCTCGGGCAGCCGCCCAGGATAAGCCCACCTTTCTGGTAGAATGGGCCTTCACAGATTTCGGTAACGGCAATCCTGCCGTAAAGTGAGCTTGCTAAATCGTATTACAGATCCAACGTGCAATAGTCTGCATGGAAGCAGAGCCTCTGTTTTCCTAATTTGAGCTGTTCTGGCGACATAGATTTTCAAAGCTCTGACCACATCGAGAGACTTCGATTCCGCCAAAGCGTCAGTAGCCACAGGCACCACAATAGGCTGGTTAACGTGAAACGATGAAACCACCTTTGGCAAAAATTGCTGACGAGTTCTCAACTCCGCCCTATCAGCATGGAAGATTAAATAGGGGCTTTTGTGAGACAAAGCCGCCAATTCAGATACCCACCTTGCCAAGGCCAACAACATGACTACTTTCCAAGTAAGGAACTTTAACTCAACCTTACGCACAGGTTCAAACCAATGAGATTGTAGGAACTGCAACACCACATTCGGATCCCATGGCGCCACTGGGGGCACAAAGGGAGACTGGATGTGTAGTACGCCTTTCACGAAAGTCTGAACTTCTGGAAGGGAGGGCCAATTCTTTCTGAAAGAAAATCGATATGGCCGAAATTTGTACTTTAATTGAGCCCAACTTTAGGCCCGCATCCACGCCAGCTTGCAAAAAATGGAGCAAACGCCCCAGCTGAAATTCCTCCGTAGGAGCCTTCTTGGATTCACACCAAGACGCATATTTCCTCCAAATATGGTGGTAATGCTTTGCCGTTACTTCTTTTCTAGCCTGAAGAAGTGTGGGAATGACTTCACTGGGAATACCCTTCCGGGCTACGATTTGCCGTCAAACGCAGCCGCGGTAAGTCTTGATACATGCACGGTCCTTGTTGCAACAGGTCCTCTCGTAGAGGAAGAGGCCAGGGATCTTCTATGAGTAATTCCTGAAAATCGGGATACCAGGCCCTCCTTGGCCAGTCTGGAACAATGAGTATCGCCTCAACCCTTGTTCTTCTTATCATCTTTATCACCTTTGGAATGAGTGGAAGTGGAGGGAACACATATACCGACGGAAACACCCACGGTGTCACTAGGGCGTCCACCGCCATCGCTTGAGGGTCCCTTGACCTGGAACAATATCTCTGAAGTTTCTTGTTGAGGAGGGATGCCATCATGTCTATTTGAGGAATTCCCCAACGACTTGTCACTTCTGCAAAGACCTCTTGATGAAGACCCCACTCTCCTGGATGGAGATCGTGTCTGCTGAGGAAGTCTGCTTCCCAGTTGTACACTCCTGGAATGAAGACCGCTGACAGAGCGCTTGCATGTTTCTCCGCCCAGCGAAGAATTCTCGTGGCCTCGGCCATTGCCGCTCTGCTTCTTGTTCCACCCTGGCGGTTTATGTACGCCACTGCTGTCATGTTGTCTGACTGAATCAAGACTGGCAGACCACGAAGATGATCCGCTTGCAGAATGCCATTGTAAATGGCCCTTAATTCCAGAATGTTTATGTGCAGACAAGCTTCCTGGCTTGACCATTTTCCCTGAAAATTTCTCCCCTGTGTGACTGCTCCCCAGCCTCGGAGGCTTGCATCTGTGGTCACCAGGATCCAATCCTGAATCCTGAACCTGCGGCCCCCCAGAAGGTAAGAACTGTGCAGCCACCACGGAACGGAGATCCTGGTCCTGGAAGAAAGGAATATTTTCCGGTGCATGTCCAGGTGAGACCCGGACCACTTGTCCAACAGGTCCCACTGAAACACCCTGGCATGGAACCTGCCATACTGAATGGCCTCGTAGGGCGCCACCATCTTCCCCAGCACCCGCGTGCATTGAAGTATAGACACTCTTGCCGGTTTCAGAATCTGTTTTACCATGTTCTGTATTTCCAGAGCCTTTTCCACTGGAAGAAAAACCCTCTGTAATTCTGTATCCAGAATCATACCCAGGAATGACAGCCGTGTCGTCGGAACCAACTGTGATTTTGGCAAGTTTAGGAGCCAACCATGTTGTTGCAGAATCGTCAGAGAGAGTGCAACGTTTTTCAGCAATTGTTCCTTGGATCTCGCCTTTATCAGGAGATCGTCCAAGTACGGGATAATTGTGACTCCCTGTTTGCGCAGGAGAACCATCATTTCCGCCATAACCTTGGTGAAAATCCTCTGAGCCGTGGACAGACCAAACGGCAACGTCTGGAATTGGTAATGACAATCCTGAACAGCAAACCTCAGGTATGCCTGATGAGAGGGATGTATGGGGACATGAAGGTAAGCATCCTTTATGTCTAGCGACACCGTCGAATCCCCCCCTTCTAGGCTGGATATTACAGCTCGGAGCGAATCCATCTTGAATTTTAATTTTTTTATGTACAGGTTCAGGGATTTTAGATTTAAAATGGGTCTGACCGAACCGTGGACAGACCAAACGGCAACGTCTGGAATTGGTAATGACAATCCTGAACAGCAAACCTCAGGTATGTCTGATGTGGAGGATATATGGGAACGTGTAAGTAGGCATCCTTTATGTCGACCGACACCATAAAATCCCCCTCCTCCAGACTGGAGATCACTGCTCGGAGAGATTCCATTTTGAATTTAAATTTTTTTAGAAAGAAATTGAGAGATTTTAGGTTCAGAATCGGTGTGACCGAGCTATCCGGCTTTGGTACCACGAACAGACTCGAATAAAACGGGGGTACCGTGACAATGACTTGATTTTGACACGGCTTTAGTATTGCAGCACATACAACCTCTCTTTCTGGAAGAGAAACTGGCAAGGCCGATTTGAAAAATCGGTGAGGGGGCGCGTCCTGAAACTCTAATTTGTACCCTTGGTCTACTATTTCTAATATCCAAGGATCCAGGTCCGAGTGCACCCAGACCTGACTGAGAAGCTTCAGACGTGCCCCCACTGGTGCGGACTCCCGCAGAGGAGCCCCAGCGTCATGTGGTGGATTTGGTAGAAGCCGGAGAGGACTTCTGCTCTTGGGAACTTGCCACAGCCGGTGACCTTTTTCCCCTTCCTCTTGCAGCAAGGAAGGAGGACCCTCGTCCTTTCTTGTATTTATTGGGCCGAAAGGACTGCATCTGATAGTGGGGCGTTTTCTTCTGTTGTGCAGGAACATAAGGTAAAAATGTCGACTTGCCCGCGGTAGCTGTAGATACCAGGCCAGTGAGCCCGTCACCAAACAAGACACTACCGTTAAACGGTAACGACTCCATCGCCTTCTTAGAGTCGGCATCAGCATTCCATTGATGAATCCAGAATGCTCTCCTTGCTGAGACTGCCATGGCATTGGCCCTTGATCCCAAAAGGCCAATATCTCTCGCAGCTTCTTTTAAGTATGCTGCAGCGTCCCTGATATGACCCAGAGTCGAAAGCACATTATCCCTGTCTAGGGTATCTACCTCAGAGGACAAGTTATCTGCCCACTTTTCAATAGCGCTGCTCACCCATGCCGAAGCAACGGCAGGCCTGAATAGCGACCCTGTAGTGACATAAATGGATTTTAGTGTATTTTCCTGCTTACGATCCGCAGGATCCTTTAGGGCTGCCGTGTCAGGAGACGGAAGCGCCACCTTTTTGGATAGACGAGATAAAGCTTTGTCTACCGTGGGGGTTGACTCCCACTTTTCCCTGTCCCCAAAAGGAAACGGATATGCCACTGGAATTCTTTTGGGAACCTGTATCTTCTTGTCAGGATTTTCCCAAGCCTTTTCAAAAAGAGCGTTCAGTTCATGAGAGGGAGGAAACGTTACCTCAGGTTTCTTTCCTTTATACATGCAGACCCTAGTATCAGGAACAGCAGGGTCCTCTGTTATACGCAACACTTCTTTTATTGCCACAATCATATACTGAATGCTCTTAGCCAGTTTTGGATTCAATCTGGCATCACTATAGTCGACACTGGAATCAGAGTTCATGTCGGTATCTGTATCTGCTATCTGGGTAAAAGCACGTTTCTGTGACCCCGAAGGGGTTTGAGCTTGTGACATTGCATCCTCCATGGATTTTCTCCATGTCTGGTTCTTAGACTCAGATTTATCAAACCTCTTAGACAACTGAGTCACATTTGCATTCAAAACACTCAACATATTTACCCAATCATCCTACGGCGGTGCCGACACGGTCACTCTCACAGTCTTTTCTGTCCCCACTCCAGCCTCCTCCTGGGAAGAGCACTCAGCCTCAGACACATTGTTGACACACACGTACCGACACCCACAACCACACTGGGGCTAGAGGAGACAGACCCACATTAAAGCCTGTTAGAGAGACACAGAGGGAGTTCTGCCAGCTCACAACCCAGCACCTATCCCGGTACTGAAGCGAGTAAAAAGACTGCCCAGACCTGTTAGCGCTTATATATATATATATATATATATACATATATATATACATATATATATATATCAATTAGCACCAAATCACTTGTGCCCCCCCCCCCCTTCCCCCCCGTTTTGCACCCTGCTACTTGCACAGCAGTGGGGAGGTCAGGGCCAGCGTCTCTGCAGCTTCTGTGAAGAGAAAATGGCGCTGGTCAGAGCTGTGTGGGCTAAGCGCCGCCCACTACATGGCGCGCTTCAGTCCCGCTTAAATTTATATTTATACTGGTGGGGGTCCCTTAACTAGTGCCTAGGCACTGTTTTATCCTATGCCAGTGCTGTTTGAGGTTTTCATGCTGCCCAGGGCGCCTCCCCTGCGCCCTGCACCCTGCAGTGCCGTGTTACGCGTGGGAGCATGGCGCGCAGCACGGTACCTCAAACGTGTCTTCTGCCATCACTGAAGTCTTCTGATCTTCTCATACTCACCAGGCTTCTGTCTTCTGGCTCTGTGAGGGGGGTGACGGCGCGGCTCCGGGAACAAGCAGCTAGGCGGACCAAGTGATTGAACCCTCTGGAGCTAATAGTGTCCAGTAGCCTAAGAAGCAGAGCCTTTGAACTCAGAGAAGCAGGTCTGCTTCTCTCCCCTCAGTCCCACGATGCAGGGAGCCTGTTGCCAGCAGGTCTCCCTGAAAATAATAAACCTAACAAAAGTCTTTTTTCCGAGAAACTCAGGAGAGCTCCTCAGTGTGTGACCAGTCTCTCTGGGCACAGAATCTAACTGGAGTCTGGAGGAGGGGCATAGAGGGAGGAGCCAGTCCACACCCATTTAAAGTCTTAAAGTGCCCATGTCTCCTGCGGATCCCGTCTATACCCCATGGTTCTTGAAGCATCCCCAGCATCCTCTAGGACGTATGAGAAATATATCTTAGATAAAGGTCATAACTTCACAATATGGGTTCAAACAAAGTACAATGTCTTGTACTTTCTCTAACGTCCTAGTGGATGCTGGGGACTCCGTAAGGACCATGGGGAATAGACGGGTTCCGCAGGAGACAGGGCACTTTAAGAAAGAATTAGGATACTGGTGTGCACTGGCTCCTCCCTCTATGTCCCTCCTCCAGACCTCAGTTTGAATCTGTGCCCGGACGAGCTGGGTGCAACTTAGTGAGCTCTCCTGAGTTTGCTAAAAAGAAAGTATTTTGTTAGGATTTTTTATTTTCAGAGAGATCTGCTGGCAACAGACTCTCTGCTACGTGGGACTGAGGGGAGAGAAGCAGCCCTACTCACTGAAGATAGGTCCTGCTTCTTAGGCTACTGGACACCATTAGCTCCAGAGGGATCGTACACAGGAACGCACCCTTGGTCGTCCGATCCCGGAGCCGCGCCGCCGTCCCCCTCGCAGAGCCAGAAGACAGAAGCCGGCGTGAGAAGCAAGAAGACTTTGAAATCGGCGGCAGAAGACTCCAGTCTTCATATGAGGTAGCGCACAGCACTGCAGCTGTGCGCCATTGCTCCCACACTAAACCCACACACTCCGGTCACTGTAGGGCGCAGGGGGGGGGCGCCCTGGGCAGCAATTGGGAACCTCTTGGCAAAAGCAGCATATATACAGTTGGGCACTGTATATATGCATGAGCCCCCGCCATTATTTTACACACAACGCGGGACAGAAGCCCGCCGCTGAGGGGGCGGGGCTTCTTCCTCAGCACTCACCAGCGCCATTTTCTCTCCACAGCTCCGCTGAGAGGAAGCTCCCCAGGCTCTCCCCTGCAGAATCACGGTAGAAAGAGGGTAAAAAGAGAGGGGGGGCACATAAATTTGGTGCAAAAACAGTATATACAGCAGCTACTGGGTTAACACTACGTTACTGTGTGATTCCTGGGTCATATAGCGCTGGGGTGTGTGCTGGCATACTCTCTCTCTGTCTCTCCAAAAGGCCTTGTGGGGGAACTGTCTTCAAATTGAGCATCCCCCGTGTGTGTGGTGTGTCGGTACGCTTGTGTCGGCATGTTTGACGAGGAAGGCTATGTGGAAACAGAGCGGGTACAAATGAATGTGGGGTCGCCGCCGACACCCGATTGGATGGATATGTGGAAGATTTTAAATTATAATGTTAATTCCTTGCATAAAAGGTTGGATAAAGCTGAAGCCTTGGGACAGTCAGGGTCTCAACCCATGCCTGATCCTACATCGCAGAGGCCGTCAGGGTCTCAGAAGCGCCCACTATCCCAAATTGTTGACACAGATATCGACACTGATTCTGACTACAGTGTCGATGGCGATGATGCAAAGTTGCAGCCTAAAATGGCTAAAGCCATCCGCTACATGATTATAGCAATGAAAGATGTGTTGCACATCACAGAGGAAACCCCAGTCCCTGACAAGAGGGTTTATATGTATGGGGAGAAAAGGCAAGAGGTGACCTATCCCCCTTCACATGAGTTATGTGAAAAAGCTTGGGAATCTCCAGATAGAAAACTGCAGATTTCCAAACGGATGCTTATGGCGTATCCTTTCCCGCCAACGGACAGGTTACGCTGGGAATCCTCCCCTAGGGTAGACAAAGCTTTAACACGCTTATCCAAGAGGGTAGCCCTGCCGTCACAGGATACGGCCACCCTTAAAGATGCTGCGGATAGAAAGCAGGAGGGTATCCTGAAGTCCATTTATACACATTCAGGTACCTTACTACGGCCGGCGATTGCGTCGGCCTGGATGTGTAGTGCTGCAGCAGCATGGACAGATACCTTATCTGAGGAACTTGATACCTTGGACAAGGATACTATATTACTAACCCTGGGGCATATAAAAGACGCTGTCCTATATATGAGAGATGCTCAAGGAGACATTAGCCTACTGGGCTCTAGAATAAATGCTATGTCGATTTCTGCCAGAAGGGTCCTGTGGACTCTGCAATGGACAGGCGATGCTGACTCAAAAAGGCACATGGAGGTTTTACCTTACAAGGGTGAGGAATTGTTTGGCGACGGTCTCTCGGACCTGGTCTCCACAGCTACGACTGGAAAGTCAAATTTTTTGCCATATGTTCCCTCACAACCTAAGAAAGCACCTTATTACCAAATGCAGTCCTTTCGATCACAAAAAGGCAAGAAAGTCCGAGGTGCGTCCTTTCTTGCCAGAGGCAGGGGTAGAGGAAAGAAGCTGCACAATACAGCTAGTTCCCAGGAACAGAAGTCCTCCCCGGCTTCCACTAAATCCACCGCATGACGCTGGGGCTCCACAGGCGGAGCCAGGCCCGGTGGGGGCGCGTCTCCGAAATTTCAGCCACAAGTGGGTTCACTCACAGGTGGATCCCTGGGCTATAGAGATTGTGTCTCAGGGATACAAGCTGGAATTCGAAGTGATGCCCCCTCACCGTTACCTCAAATCGGCCCTGCCAGCTTCCCCCATAGAGAGGGAAATAGTGTTAGCTGCAATTCACAAATTGTATCTCCAGCAGGTGGTGGTAAAGGTTCCCCTCCTTCAACAGGGAAGGGGTTACTGTTCGACAATGTTTGTGGTACCGAAACCGGACGGTTCGGTCAGACCCATATTGAATTTAAAATCCCTGAACATATACCTGAAAAGGTTCAAGTTCAAGATGGAATCGCTCAGAGCGGTCATCGCAAGCCTGGAGGAGGGGGATTTTATGGTGTTTCTGGACATAAAGGATGCTTACCTTCATGTCCCCATTTATCCACCTCATCAGGAGTACCTCAGATTTGTGGTACAGGATTGTCATTACCAATTCCAGACGTTGCCGTTTGGTCTCTCCACGGCACCGAGAATATTTACCAAGGTAATGGCAGAAATGATGGTGCTCCTGCGAAAGCAAGGAGTCACAATTATCCCATACTTGGACGATCTCCTCATAAAGGCGAGGTCCAGAGAGCAGTTGCTGATCAGCGTAGCACGCTCTCGGGAAGTGTTACAACAGCACGGCTGGATTCTGAATATTCCAAAGTCGCAGCTGATTCCTACGACGCGTCTGCCCTTCCTGGGCATGATTCTGGACACAGACCAGAAGAAGGTTTTTCTCCCGACGGAGAAGGCTCAGGAACTCATGACACTGGTCAGAGACCTCTTAAAACCAAAACAAGTGTCGGTGCATCACTGCACGCGAGTCCTGGGAAAGATGGTGGCGTCATACGAGGCCATTCCCTTCGGCAGGTTCCATGCGAGGACCTTTCAATGGGATCTGTTGGACAAGTGGTCCGGATCGCATCTACAGATGCATCGGCTGATCACCCTATCCCCCAGGGCCAGGGTGTCTCTTCTGTGGTGGCTGCAGAGTGCTCACCTTCTCGAGGGCCGCAGATTCGGCATTCAGGACTGGGTCCTGGTGACCACGGATGCAAGCCTCCGAGGTGGGGGGCAGTGACAATACTAAATTCTTTTGTCGTAATAAACAACCCTTAGTGAAGTCTAAGAACACTGTACGCTGTTTACTTAAGAAGTACCGTAAGGGTACGCTAGTTGCGTAACGATCGCTCAGCTGTGGGCGAGACGCTCAAGCGTCACGTTCGCTCATGGCCCAGCGATCACAGGACAGCACGTTGTTGGCTATGACTAGAGAAATGATTCGCTATGGCGTAACGGACGCTCGAGACCACGAGGAGATCACCAGCGGCGCAGACGCTCACAACGCTATACCTTTATGTCTAAACCTTTTACCAATGAAATACACAGAATACCTTAATGTGAATACAGGGTGTAAGTGCAACCTTGTGTAACCTGACTAACTACAAAGCTGCTCGAGCGTCACCGACGCTCAAGTGAACACAACACTATAGGAAATACACAGATACGGGTTTAGGGTCCAAAGCCTATTAACTGTATTATATCTAATATACTTGTAAAAGAGAATAACAGTACAAATGATACACTACAATATAACAGATTCTTCCTAACCAATATACAATACTATCTAATACAATTCAATACTAGTCTAGGGGAGATGTGAGAGAAAAGAGAAAGGAGAGAGAGAGAGAAATGGAAAGAGATGAGAGAAATTGGCTCACAGTAAGACAATGATTACGGAGAGAAAACTTACGCACAAGGGGAAACGATCGCATGCGCCTGGACATCCAGCACCCGATTTTCAGCAATGAGAACCGTTGAAGAGTGAGAGCTGGATGTGGTCGGCCTGCCTATTTATGCCCCACACACAATGCAATCCAATGGTCCCTACAATCTTGTCGTCCATTGGACACAGGAATTCGGCTTCGCATCATAACAAAAGGTCATTGGGTAATTCATACAGGTGGGCTGTGACGATTTCAAACAGCTCAGGTGGGTGGGAAACTGGGTTTCCCGCCGCATACCTGAGTATGAGTAAATAATAGAAATGGACATAAACTTCTTATGTCCATAACTATCCGCACAAGCGATTAATACGCTCCAAACCAACACCGGAATATTGTTAATTAAATACTCTTCCGATGGGTACCAAACACTGCTATATGATTCCTGTTAGACCCTTCGTACAATACAAAGAGGGATTCCTCCGTTCAGGGACGTTCTATATTAACCAAACTTTCAGGAACCATTAAAGGGATCATGATCTATAAACTACATTAATTATGAAAATGTGTAACGAATGAGTCGCACGCTACGACTACATAAACTCTACCGTAAATACGCATACCGTGCGCCCGCGGGTGCACGCTATTGCGGGTATGCGCCTTCACGGGAGAGCGTACGCATGCGCAGCGCGGACCAGCGTGAGGTGCAAATATGGCAGCATGTATAGGGATATTTTTCTGACTTTGACAGTCCACCCTTTGGCAGTCAATAATAACTGCCACCTTCTAAAACATTTCAAAAGGAGAAAAATATATGTCAGGGGTTAATACATTTACATGGTTGGGTAGGGGAGGAGAGGAGAAGGTAGGAAAAGGGTATGACCTAGTGAGATAGCAGAAGCATGTGTGTATGAATCCGTGTTTGGGGGTCATGTATCATCGTGCCGTACGTGTTTTAAATCAAGCTTCGAGGCATTGCGAAGTATACATTTGAATTCCTTCTTATCCCGTGGTACGGGTCTGTGGATGGGCTGTCAAACTTTACCGAGCTCTTTTCGGCTGTGGTTGTAACAAAATGGGGAGCACATTTTAGTTGATGATACATGAATGGGGGAATATGTGATTGCTGATCTCTGTGCCTGTATTCCCTATCCTATGTGTGTTATTACCTGAGGGTTGTAGAGATGAAGATGAAGAACACTTATGGAAAATGCAATGATATTCTATGTCAGGTAAATGTACATCTGTCGTCGAAGTTTTGTTCGGTATCAGTTGAAAGTCGTCTTCTTTGCGCTGTTTTGCTCCTTAGGCATGAGCAACAAGCTTTGTCAGTGCCATCAGATTTACAAAAAAAATGTTGGGCTAGCGTGAGTTTAAAAATACTAGGGAAACTGGGGATCCATGGCAAAGTTCATCAAGTGTCCATTTCTCAAGTGGTCAAAACTTCATCTTTGGTCCATCCGTTGTCTGTATAGCGTCTCGTCAACTTCCTCGTCCAAGGGGGTCTTGTTATCTTGGAGAAAAGCAGAAAAACAGGTGAAAGAAACGGACCGTATAATCGCATTTTCATCACATCCTGGTTTCTATCATTGGGTCATAAATCAAATCCAGGTTAATTACGGTTTCCTCACTCCTCAAGCTCATCACCTTTGTACTTTGTTTGCACCTCATTAAAGCCTGCCCGCATCTAAATATCAATCCAATGGATATAACACCACCCAAGATACATAGTAAAAACTTTCCAACATCCATTATGACTCCTTGAGCCCAGTCTCCTAAACCGGAGAACCAATTTCGCGGGTTCAACCATGACACCCAACCAGTCAGCTCATTACCTACAGCAGCAAGGGTGAGATTGTGTTTTCGACGAAATTCCCACTTCAATTGGAGAATGTCGTCCATCTTTTGGTCTATGACCTCTACCGGATCCTCGGTGCTATTTGTGATATACGTGCAACACTTTATGCCGTACTGTGTTGCCAATGTAACACAATATCCGCCTGTTACTGCTGTAAGATAATTAAGAACCATTCTATGCTGTACCAGTTCTGTTTTATAAGCTTGGAGTTCTCTTCCAGTGTATCTAAACGTGTCATCATACATTTCAGTGATATTATCTAACAAATTGGCGAGTGCGGAAATGTATCTATAATTCATCACTCCTCGAGCGGTGCGAGTGAAATCTAACGCTACCAGAACCTGAATCCCGGTGGATTCATGGATAAGATCAGAGGCCGGATGCTCTAACCTTTCTGACAGTTGTCTTTTAACTCGGTGCTCGTAATGGGTGTGAGTATAAGGAGCTTGGGCACCACGGTGTATGTCCTTCATTTTGTCATGTGTTACAGTCATCACTTCAGGCAATACTTTTCCAATATAACACAATCCTTCAGAGTTTGGGGCAAGCCACTTGTACGCCTTTCTCCCGCATATGAAATATGCATCATCGGGGAGAACATATGGGACGGAGAAGGACATTACCATGTTACACACCTTCCAGGTGAACTCTCCTGACCCTAATTCTTCCATCTGCTTAATGCACGTATCAGTTTGTACGATATGTGCACAGTATCCTGGTGATACCTCTCCAACTCTAGTAATCCTATTTCCTAAGGTATATCTATACCTGAAAGATTTTCCTCTACTGGCTATGTGGCGTACAAGCTCTGTATCTGTAGGCATTCTATCTGCTCTATGCGAAAAGGTCATGGTAAGGTTGCTCCATGACACTTCCCAATTTCCCGGCTTACGGGGATTGGAGATATTAAAACATAAGAGGGACCTATCCACATGGTATTGGTGGAGCTTCAAACTAGGAGGGCTGGAGATGTTAAACCTCCGCTCCACCGGTCTCCCACCACTTAGCTCAAGTACCTCCCCTAACGTTAAAGGAAATGGTACTAGCCCTGATTTGCTATGACCCTGAGGTACTTGAGAGCATACCCAACAATCTGTTTGGTTTAATACGTTACCCACTAAGGAGTGATAGTCACTCAATGGATGCCGGTCCATATGGATATTAAAACTGGATTGGCATTTCTTTATGCATCCATCTTCAATCAAATTGTCACAAAGCCTACAGATACAGTTTTCTTCAGCTAACAATCCATCACAATTTCTTCTATCGGATCGTTTTCTGATACTCGCCTTTGCTTGTTGGTTTGGTTGATCTTGGAAAACTACGCCTCCATCATCATAATCGGAACCCATTCCAGAACCTCTTTCGACCTCTATGGTACTCTCGCCGGAACAGACTGCTCTGGTCAACATCATGGTCAACAGGAAAATCCGGATCACAGTCTCTTGGGGCAAGTCCATCTTTGAGGAGGAAATGGAGAAGTATGAGAAGGGGGAAAAAGAAATTTCAAGGGAGAGGGGATGGGAAGTGGAGAAAAACAATAAAAGGGATTGGGGAGTCGACAACTGCTTTCGGTCTTCAAGGCTCAGGTGCCGCCTCAGTCCTCCTGGAACAGACACTCCAGTGATACAACCTCTACCGTCTGTTCCTTATCACGGGACTTCTCTGGATCAGCAACCTTCTTGCAGTGGGATGAATGGACCCAAGTCTCTCTCTCAGCAACCTTCAATGCTGTGGTGCTAGTCAATAAGACCTGGTATGGTCCTTCCCATCTATCAATAAGACAACCTGAGCGTAGAAAATTTCGTATCATTACATAATCCCCAGGTTCAATGTCATGACAATTACTACCTGGTAAATCAGGAATCACCAACTTCAGATTACCATTTTGATTCCTCAACTGCTTACTCATGTTAATCAAGTATTTTACAGTTACTTCATTGTTACATTTCAAATCAGGGTGGTCTTCTGTTTGCCGGCGGTCGGGCTCCCGGCGCTCAGTATACCGGCGCCGGGAGCCCGACAGCCGGCATACCGACAATTATTTTCCCTCGTGGGGGTCCACGACCCCCATAGAGGGAGAATAAAATAGTGTGGCGCGCGTAGCGCGCCACCGTGCCCGTAGCGTGGCGAGCGCAGCGAGCCCGCAAGGGGCTCATTTGCGCTCGCCAAGCTGTCGGTAAGCTGGCGGTCGGGCTCCCGGCGCCGGGATGCTGGTCGCCGGGAGCCCGACCGCCGGCCAGCCGTAGTGAACCCTTCAAATCATCCTGAGGGTTAATCATGACATGCGGTTGTCGACCAAACAGAATTTCAAAAGGGGACAGGTTAAGAGGGGACCTGGGAGTGGTTCTGATGCTATACAAAACAATGGGTAAAGCTTCTGGCCACGTCAATCCTGTCTCTGCCATTACTTTACTCAATTTATTTTTAATAGTGCTGTTCACTCTTTCGACCTTCGCACTCGCCTGTGGACGGTACGGAGTGTGCAGCTTGCTATCAATTCCCATCAACTTACACATTCCTTGAAAGACATCACCTGTAAAATGGGTACCCCTATCACTTTCGATTATCCTAGGGATACCATATCTACACACAAATTCTTGTACAATTTTCTTAGCTGTAAACATAGCGGTATTTGTAGCTGCTGGAAATGCTTCGACCCAATTCGAGAAAACATCTATACAGACAAGTACATATTTCAAATTTCGACATGGGGGTAATTGAATGAAGTCAATTTGTATTACCTGAAAAGGGCCGCCGGCAGGTGGGATATGGGATGGTTCTGTAGGTATTGCTTTTCCAATATTCTTTCTCAGACAGGTAAGGCATGACATTGCTCTTTTACTCGCATGAGAGGAGAATCCTGGGGCGCACCAGTATGCTCTTACCAATTTGCACATTCCCTCCTTGCCTAGATGGGTCAACCCATGAGCTGCTTCAGCCAGACATGGAAGGTATGCCCTGGGGGCCACTGGTTTACCATGTCCATCCGTCCAGAGCCCTGAGGACTCCTGGCCATATCCCTTTGCCTTCCAGACTGCTCTTTCCTGTGTGGAACACAAATTCTGCATCTCACACAACTTCTGTGTGTTGATGGTATTAAATACCATCAGTTGTGTGGTGTCTGTCTGTATGGGGGTAGCAGCTGCAAGTTTTGCGGCTTCGTCTGCTCGGCTGTTACCAAGGGATACTGGGTCTTGGCTATATGTGTGTGCTTTACATTTGATAACAGCCACTCTGTCGGGTTCCTGTATCGCTGTTAGAAGCCTTTTTATATAAGCTGCATGCGCTATCGGTGTACCAGCTGCCGTCATGAAATTTCTGAGGCGCCATAGGGCTCCGAAATCATGTACTACCCCGAAGGCGTATCTAGAATCGGTGTAGATATTGGCTGACTTACCCTTAGCCAATTCACATGCTCTGGTTAGGGCGACCAGTTCAGCAACCTGGGCTGAGTGAGGTGGGCCTAGCGGTTCCGCTTCTATGGTGTCTTGGTCATCTACGACTGCGTATCCAGTACACAAGTCTCCCGAGTCTGACTGTCTATGACAACTACCGTCAGTGTAGAACGTGAGTTCTGCATCTTCCAGTGGATTGTCACTGATGTCAGGCCTTGCGGTAAAATTTTGGGTCAAATATTCCATACAATCATGTGTATCTTCCTTTGTATTAAATCCTCCTTCCCCATCACTCTCACCTTCCACCCTTTGTGTCTGACCAGGCACACCTGGGAGAAATGTTGCAGGATTTAATGCGCTGCATCTCCTTATGGTGATGTTTACTGGGGCCATTAATGCCAATTCCCATCTTGTAAACCTTGCTGATGAGACGTGTCTGGTTTGGGCAGAATTCAATAAGGCAGATACCGCATGTGGTGTATGGATTGTGAGGTTGTGGCCTAGCACGACATCTTCGCTTTTTGTCACTAGCAATGCTATCGCCGCAACGCTACGCAAGCATGTGGGGAGGGATCGCGCTACCGTGTCTAGCTGAGCGCTGTAGTATGCGACTGGCCTGCTGGCGTCACCGTGTTTTTGGGTTAGTACACCTGCTGCGCAACCAGCACTTTCTGTTCCGTATAGTTCAAAGGATTTCCCATAGTCTGGCATACCTAGTGCTGGCGCCTGCGTTAGGCACTGTTTGAGTCTCTCAAATGCTGTTTCGGATTCGTCAGTATGCGAAATCCTATCAGGTTTGTTTGAGGAGACCATTTCCTGCAAAGGTAACGCCAATATGGAAAACCCTGGGATCCAATTACGGCAATACCCACACATTCCTAAAAACGTTCTGATCTGTTGCTGGGTTTGTGGTAGAGTCATGTCTCTAATTGCTTGGATTCTATCAGCGGTCAGGTGTCTCAGTCCTTGTGTTAGACAGTGTCCCAAATATTTTACCTTAGTTTGGCATAATTGCAACTTGTCTTTGGAAACCTTGTGTCCTGTGTCTGAAAGATGAAACAGGAGCTGTTTCGTATCCCTCAGGGATGCTTCCAATGAATCAGAACACAGTAGTAAATCATCCACATACTGTATCAATACTGATCCACTCTCTGTTTGGAAAGACTGTAAACAATCATGCAAAGCCTGAGAAAATATACTTGGACTATCTATGAAACCTTGGGGTAACCGAGTCCACGTGTATTGGACTCCTCTGTATGTGAATGCAAACAAATATTGGCTGTCAGGGTGCAGAGGTACCGAAAAGAAAGCGGAGCAGAGGTCAATAACAGTGAAAAATTTGGCAGTGGGAGGAATTTGCATTAGGATGACAGCTGGATTAGGCACTACGGGGAACTGACTCTCAACTATTTTGTTAATCCCCCTTAGATCCTGCACTAGCCTGTAACCCCTCCCCCCACTCTTTTTAACAGGGAAGATGGGACTATTTGCTGTGCTGGACGTTCTTACTAGAATGCCCTGTTGTAGCAAGCGTTCTATTACTGGGAAAACTCCTAACTCCACCTCTGGCTTCAGAGGATACTGTGGGATTTTTGGAGCTATCCTACCATCTTTTACTTCTACAACTACTGGAGCTACGTTTGCCATTAATCCAGTGTCCTGTCCATCTTTTGTCCAAAGTGACTCTGGTATCTGAGATGTCATCTCTTCTACTTGGGATGGATTCCTATTTGTCATAATGGTATGTGACATTAATTTTGATGGGGAGTCTAACATGTCTCGCACTTCCTGAGCGTGATTCTCAGGAATGTCCAAAAATACCCCTTCAGGAGTACAGTAAATGACGCAACCCATTTTACATAGTAAGTCTCTACCCAGGAGATTAGTTGGTGCAGATGCAGCCAGCAAAAAGGAATGCTTGGTATGCAAAGGCCCTATTGTAATCTCGGCTGGTTTGCTAACAGGGTAGTGCTGGACTACTCCTGTTACTCCCATGGCTGGAATGGTCCTACCAGTGGTTCTCATGCCCACTGTCGAATTTATCACTGACTTGGCCGCCCCTGTGTCTACAAGAAAATTTAAAGTTTTACCAGCCACGTTGATTGCAATCTCTGGTTCACTTCCAAGACTGGCAATCAATTTAACTGGCTGCAGATTACAGGTATGGCCACACCCCTATTGGGTATGCTGACCTCCCTGAATCCCGCTGGCAGCAACTACTTGTGAGGGAGTTAGTTGGGAACTACCAGAGGCATGCCAGTCTCTGTTCGGGGGATATCTTTTTGTTTCTCCTGTATGTGGCTCAAAACTCCGCCTCTGTGGACCCTGCTCCCAATGTCGTGTGTCGTGTCGTTGTCTAGGGGGTTGAAAAGATCTTTGTACACTCTTTGTTCTACAGTCTCGTGCATAGTGTCCCTGTTTGTTACAAGAAAAACATGTTATTACACTTGACTTACCCACAGGATTCGGTGGTACATACGCAGGCTGCCTTGTGGTCAGCGCCTGTATACTTACCGACATCAACTTATCACTTTGCGACTCCCTGTGCCTAGTGATGTTTCTGTCGTGATCAATAGCAGCCTCTCTCAATGTGGACACTGACAGACCTCGCCAACATGGTTGCGTGGTCTGGACCCTAGTCTTTAATGTTTCCTTTAAACCATCCATCAGTACAGATACTGCTACTTCTTGATGGTTTGGGTTGGTCTTAATGTCTTCTATTCCAGTGTACTTTGCCATTTCTAATAGTGCCCGGTGGAAATATTCTGTTGCCGTTTCGGACTCTTTTTGTCTAATGGAGAATATCTTGTTCCATTTAACAACGGCTGGGAAATACTCCTTTAGCTGTAAATTTATCCTTTTTACATTATCCCTGTTGTACACATCTGAAAGCGGTACATCTTTATCTAGTCCACAATCAGCCAAGAATTGAACTGAGTCGACATTTGAAGGTAAACAAGCTCTCAGCAGTATCTGCCAATCCTTGTTGTTGGGTTCTACAGTGTTACCTAGATCCCTGATGTATTTTTGGCTAGCAACTAAGTCTTTCCTGGGGTCAGGAAATTCGGACACTATTGTTCTTAATTCCATTCGGGAAAATGGAGTGTACATGGCAATGTTCCTTATGGGAGTGGCTCCAGACACATCTGTTTTTCCATTGGGAACTGCTATTACCCTTACAGGAGCAATTCTAACAACCTCATTCTGTGTAGATTCTACAACTTGTGGTGAGATTGTTTCAGTGTAGTGCATGGTGCCGTACTTACCCGTTGACACGACCTCACCTATCCCTCCGCTAGGGGCCTTTGCTAATCTCGTGGGTGTTGCTGTGCCTACTGTGGTCTCTGCTATAGTGGCTGCGAGAGAGAGAGCTGAAATTGTTGCCGAATCGTCTTCTTGATCACACTCCTGGGGAAAGTTCAAAACAGGGTACAACTTGCACGGGTTAATAATTGCATGAGTTACTTGGTTAACATCATTAACATTTACAGGGTTACTAAGTGTTTGTGTTTTACAACCCAGTGCGTTTCTCTCCGCAATCAACTTCTCTCCTGCTATATATGGTGGTGGCGGGGCTGTGGCAATCAATTTTCTGTTAGGGCCAGCCCCCGCCGCCAGAGCCAAACCTCTCTGTATCTCACCTTCCTGGTGCCATAACTGTAAATAATCATGATGCTGAATTCGTCTCTTTGTTGATTTTATGAGACATATCCTCCTCCTTAAATTTTGTAACACTTCTGGACTGAAGCTACCTATTCTTGGGAATTTGTCCCCGTCTTGTACAGTCATTCTCTCCCATTCATCACATAAAACCTCTGTGTGACTTCCGTATTTTTCACACATGATGTATCTTGCCGACCCGACTGGTCGGTTCTCTGAATCAACCCGAACCGAGGTTGATCGCCCCCTACCTGAACAATTGGCCCCCATAATCTTCAGGTGTTGCTTACTACTCCTTTGATCTTTATATCACGGTCTTCAGCGAACCCTTACAGCAAACCAAATTATTCAAAATAGGCCGGTGGTGGCGGTTTACCGAGTACCCCACTCACTCGCCCACCTCGACCAATACGACCTGATCACACCGACATGGTGCTGGCGTACTCGATACAGGGCCCTACCAGAAAGAACCTTCTGTTTACTGGAACATATGAGGGTTACCCGCAGGACACTTACTCTTTCCAGTAAAGGTGGGGTTGTTAGATAGTTCCTGAGTGACCAGCGAACTTCCCTTAAAAATAAAAAATTGCACAAATCACGTCAGAATGTACAAATAGCGTTTGTGACCACTTTACTCTAATGGTATTAGGTCAGATTACTAACTACTGCACACAATTACGTGCGGTACAATCGTTCAGTACATAAGCACTACCTGTTATGTACTGAGAGATCAGTGGAATCGATGTTTCCGGCCGCGATTCCTTCAGCAAGAGCTTATGGCCTATATGGGTTCTGCACCAACCCCCGGGGTTGTGCCTCTTGTACCTTTATAGCGGACCTCTTTGTCTCCTTATGACCTCCTGGTCTTGTCTGTATGACCTCCTGGTCTGACCTCCTGGTCTTGTACTGGTCCGCTATACTCTAATGCTCAAATATTATTTAACCAAGGATGCCTCCTTAGCCACCGTGTATGTCACTTACACGTGTGTCCTACCTGATTTCTTTTGGTTCAACCTCTAAGTTGTATAAACTTGTATACAAAAAAAACACACTCACTCAACACATGTACACTTTCATTTATATATCTATTTCTGCGCAGAAATTATTCTTCAGCCCAGCTGTGTTACCAATTAGGAGCAGGATCTGTTAAACTAAATTTCAGATTTTCCAAAAATAGATTTGAGTTATTTACCGCGTCGCGTTATCTACCGCTGTGCGTTAATTATCGCTTTGCGCTAATTCGACTTTTCGTGACTTTGAGCTACGTGGGCGTAACCGGACGCTACGTTGCGTAATGTACGCTGCGTGCGTCTGCCTTTGGATTGCGTACGCTAGTCTTTGTTAGAGACACGTGTACGCAAAACAAAGATCCACCGTAACACAATTTCTACTTTTATCAATGTAGATGATCCCTGATCATCTACCGCCCACCACACTGACTGCCTTATCTCCCAGACAAGCCGTGTGTTGGTCTATACTTTAACTATTACCTCTATTATGAAATAACAGCAAATCTCTTTTAGCACTTTCTATCAACTATAAAAAATTGGCAAACAGGAATAGTGATATACGAAATTGAAAAAGAAATGCAGATATATATGTATGCGTGCGTGTATACGCAAGACAGAAGAGAAATAAACAGTTTTAAAAGACACAAGCGTTTTGTTCTTACTTCCGGTTCCCGGATTCCTTCAGCACTCTTTATCTAAGTGAAGCAGACGCTTATCCCGTCAGCACTGCGAGACAACCTCCCACCCTTTGCTGGGGGATAATGTCTGCTGATCTACCTAGTGCAGATATGAGAAGGACAGGACGAGCCTCCAATTGACAATACTAAATTCTTTTGTCGTAATAAACAACCCTTAGTGAAGTCTAAGAACACTGTACGCTGTTTACTTAAGAAGTACCGTAAGGGTACGCTAGTTGCGTAACGATCGCTCAGCTGTGGGCGAGACGCTCAAGCGTCACGTTCGCTCATGGCCCAGCGATCACAGGACAGCACGTTGTTGGCTATGACTAGAGAAATGATTCGCTATGGCGTAACGGACGCTCGAGACCACGAGGAGATCACCAGCGGCGCAGACGCTCACAACGCTATACCTTTATGTCTAAACCTTTTACCAATGAAATACACAGAATACCTTAATGTGAATACAGGGTGTAAGTGCAACCTTGTGTAACCTGACTAACTACAAAGCTGCTCGAGCGTCACCGACGCTCAAGTGAACACAACATTATAGGAAATACACAGATACGGGTTTAGGGTCCAAAGCCTATTAACTGTATTATATCTAATATACTTGTAAAAGAGAATAACAGTACAAATGATACACTACAATATAACAGATTCTTCCTAACCAATATACAATACTATCTAATACAATTCAATACTAGTCTAGGGGAGATGTGAGAGAAAAGAGAAAGGAGAGAGAGAGAGAAATGGAAAGAGATGAGAGAAATTGGCTCACAGTAAGACAATGATTACGGAGAGAAAACTTACGCACAAGGGGAAACGATCGCATGCGCCTGGACATCCAGCACCCGATTTTCAGCAATGAGAACCGTTGAAGAGTGAGAGCTGGATGTGGTCGGCCTGCCTATTTATGCCCCACACACAATGCAATCCAATGGTCCCTACAATCTTGTCGTCCATTGGACACAGGAATTCGGCTTCGCATCATAACAAAAGGTCATTGGGTAATTCATACAGGTGGGCTGTGACGATTTCAAACAGCTCAGGTGGGTGGGAAACTGGGTTTCCCGCCGCATACCTGAGTATGAGTAAATAATAGAAATGGACATAAACTTCTTATGTCCATAACTATCCGCACAAGCGATTAATACGCTCCAAACCAACACCGGAATATTGTTAATTAAATACTCTTCCGATGGGTACCAAACACTGCTATATGATTCCTGTTAGACCCTTCGTACAATACAAAGAGGGATTCCTCCGTTCAGGGACGTTCTATATTAACCAAACTTTCAGGAACCATTAAAGGGATCATGATCTATAAACTACATTAATTATGAAAATGTGTAACGAATGAGTCGCACGCTACGACTACATAAACTCTACCGTAAATACGCATACCGTGCGCCCGCGGGTGCACGCTATTGCGGGTATGCGCCTTCACGGGAGAGCGTACGCATGCGCAGCGCGGACCAGCGTGAGGTGCAAATATGGCAGCATGTATAGGGATATTTTTCTGACTTTGACAGCAGTCACACAGGGAAGAAATTTCCAAGGTCTGTGGTCAAGTCAGGAGACTTGCCTTCACATCAATATCCTGGAACTAAGGGCCATATACAACGCCCTAAGTCAAGCGGAGACCCTGCTTCGCAACCAATCGGTGCTGATTCAATCAGACAACATCACCGCAGTGGCTCATGTAAACCGCCAAGGCGGCACAAGGAGCAGGGTGGCGATGGCGGAAGCCACCAGAATTCTTCGATGGGCGGAGAATCATGTACGTGCACTGTCAGCAGTGTTCATTCCGGGAGTGGACAACTGGGAAGCAGACTTCCTCAGCAGGCACGACCTCCACCCGGGAGAGTGGGGACTTCATAAAGAAGTCTTCGCGCAGATTGCAGGTCGGTGGGAACTGCCACAGGTGGACATGATGGCATCCCGCCTCAACAAAAAGCTACAGAGGTATTGCGCCAGGTCAAGAGACCCTCAGGCGATAGCTGTAGACGCACTAGTGACACCGTGGGTGTTCCAGTCGGTTTATGCGTTTCCTCCTCTTCCTCTCATACCCAAGGTGCTGAGAATCATAAGAAAAAGGAGTGAGAACAATACTCATTGTTCCGGATTGGCCAAGAAGGACTTGGTATCCAGAGCTGCAAGAAATGCTCACAGAGGACCCAGGGCCTCTGCCTCTAAGACAGGATCTGTTGCAACAGGAGCCCTGTCTGTTCCAAGACTTACCGCGGCTGAGTTTGACGGCATGGCGGTTGAACGCCGGATCCTAGCAGAAAAAGGCATTCCGGATGAGGTTATTCCTACGCTGATAGAGGCTAGGAAGGACGTGACGGCTAAACATTATCACTGTATATGGCGAAAATATGTTGCTTGGTGTGAGGCCAGGAATGCCCCTACAGAGGAATACCAGCTGGGCCGTTTCCTTCACTTCCTACAGTCGGGAGTGACTTTGGGCCTAAAATTGGGGTCCATTAAGGTCCAGATTTCGGCCCTGTCCATTTTCTTTCAAAAAGAACTGGCTTCTCTTCCTGAAGTTCAGACATTTGTAAAGGGAGTGCTGCATATTCAGCCCCCGTTTGTGCCTCCAGTGGCACCTTGGGATCTTAACGTGGTGTTGAGTTTCCTGAAATCTCACTGGTTTGAGCCACTTAAAACCGTGGAGTTAAAATTTCTCACGTGGAAGGTGGTCATGCTGTTAGCCTTGGCTTCAGCTAGGCGTGTGTCAGAATTGGTGGCTTTGTCACATAAAAGCCCCTATCTGGTTTTCCATATGGACAGGGCGGAATTGCGGACCCGTCCGCAATTTCTGCCAAAAGTGGTGTCATCTTTTCATATGAACCAACCTATTGTGGTGCCTGTGGCTACTCGTGACTTGGAGGATTCCGAGTTGCTAGATGTGGTCAGGGCTTTGAAGGTTTATGTGGCCAGAACGGCGAGAGTCAGGAAAACTGAGTCACTGTTTATCCTGTATGCACCCAACAAGCTGGCTGCTCCTGCTTCAAAGCAAACTATTGCTCGCTGGATCTGTAACACGATTCAGCAGGCTCATTCTGCGGCTGGATTGCCGCTACCAAAATCAGTGAAAGCCCATTCCACAAGGAAGGTGGGCTCTTCTTGGGCGGCTGCCCGAGGGGTCTCGGCATTACAGCTTTGCCGAGCAGCAACTTGGTCGGGTTCAAACACTTTGGCAAAGTTCTACAAGTTTGATACCCTGGCTGAGGAGGACCTTGTGTTTGCTCATTCGGTGCTGCAGAGTCATCCGCACTCTCCCGCCCGTTTGGGAGCTTTGGTATAATCTCTATGGTCCTTACGGAGTCCCCAGCATCCACTAGGACGTTAGAGAAAATAAGATTTTACTTACCGGTAAATCTATTTCTCGTAGTCCGTAGTGGATGCTGGGCGCCCGTCCCAAGTGCGGACTTCTTCTGCATTACTTGTATATAGTTATTGCTTAAATAAGGGTTATGTTATGGTTGCATCAGGGTTTATTTGATGCTCTGTTGTTGTTCATACGGTTAACTGGGTAAGTTTATCACGTGTGATTGGTGTGGCTGGTATGAGTCTTACCCTGGATTCCAAAATCCTTTCCTTGTACTGTCAGCTCTTCCGGGCACAGTTTCCTTAACTGAGGTCTGGAGGAGGGACATAGAGGGAGGAACCAGTGCACACCAGTATCCTAATTCTTTCTTAAAGTGCCCTGTCTCCTGCGGAGCCCATCTATTCCCCATTGTCCTTACGGAGTCCCCAGCATCCACTACGGACTACGAGAAATAGATTTACCGGTAAGTAAAATCTTATTTTTTCCTGTATCAGCACTAAGCTAAAACAATTATAAACAGATTATCAGATGTCAATTACATATGAAATCTATGAACAAGTATGGCTTCCATCTTTATCACAACTGAGGGCAGGTGTATACAGACAGAATCCATAGGGGTTACTTGTGTTGCAGATGGTGGCACAAAAGGTGCAATAACAGCCATAACCCTTTACTGTCCAAACATAAGGCACCTGATGGTGCGTTAAATCCCTTTTTATCCTAAATTTGCTTACCACAGATGTGTGCCATTAGTAGGACAGATTTAGGTAACCTGCCGCAACTTATAGCAGTACCATACCCACACACAGCCAGGCTTGTTCAGATTCAGGTTACTCAGTTCCGTGAAGAGCATTCAGTTGCATTTAGATACACCAGCTGGTTTCATCTATAATGGTACCAAGCTAGGCTGTGGTTTTTGGTGGCCATTACTGTTTGATATAGGCCTTGGTGTGGTTTGGAATCTGAGGTATTCATTTCAAGACTTTGGAAAGGAAGTTGACCGTCACTTTTTGGATAATATATCCCCAAACATTTTTTCAGTAGGTAGCATCTCACTGAGATTAGGATAGGAATGAATAGTGTTCACGTTAGGCTGTTTTAAAGGGCAAAATGCACCCTGCCCCTTTAGCGGAGCCCTACTGAAACAGCCTGCCACCGCCTCAGTAAATTTACTAAGGGTGTTTTTTTTTTTAGAACAGGTGATGTTGTCCATAGCAACCAATCAGACTCTATTTAACATTTATCTAGCTGCTTCTAGAAGATAATAGAATCTGATTGGTTCCTATGGGCAATATCACCAGTTCTAAAAAAACTCCCACCTTAGTAAATTTACCCCACCGAGTGAATAGATGCCACGCGCACAGCATCTATTCACATTAAAGGAATCACTTGGGGAAAGCCCAGCTCCCCAAGCCCCCATCAGTGAAGCTACGGCTGAGGCACGCTCCCATGAGTGACGTTGAAGGGGCTGGACTGCCCTCTATAATGACGCCCGGCGCGCTCTCACTGTCCAGCCGCACCTCCCCCTTTTTTTTTTTTTATTGAGCATGCACCTTCGCCCTGCACGCGCACTACCAGCCCGGCATCTATGCACTCTACCCTGCCACAGTCCTCGTAGGAACACTGAGGTCAGAGCATTCAGCACAGATGCAAAGCAATGAGACTAGCCAAAAGATCAGGACCACAAGCAGAACAGTGAAATCGGATACTAAGCAGTCAAAAGGTAATGACACATGTTCAGGTACTATGAACGAAATAAAACATTTGCTGCAAGAAAGAGATACTAAATAACCTATATAATAGATGCTCCACATTTGGGTGCTGGAACATTTATGCATAACCCCACCCCCAACCCAGAGTTATATGCTCATAAAGCAACCAGATGGCAGTCTTTCCAAATATGTCCTGGCAGACCTTTTCCAAGATCAATAGATCGGTGGAAGCTTGGAGGAATCAAGAATAACTTGATTACTAATACCCTTTTCGTAACTATATCCCGGGTCACTGGACACCGCAGGCTGGAACTGGCTTATCCTCTGCTGGCACTGACATCATCTCCAAGCGCCGGTGAGCCGTCTCTCCTTAGTGTTACTGGGACCCGGGTTGGATGACCGAGGTTACCCGTTCACACTGCGCCTTAACCTGGGTCCTCGTTAGCCGGGTTGGAACCCCATGTCACTGGACCCGAGCTATTTTTCGGGGACCCTTTCACAAAGAACCGCGAGCCGGGTTAACCCGGCAATAACCCAAGTTTTTGCAGCAGTATGAAAGGGGTATAATTTGATATGGACCTGTAAAATGAGGGTTGAATTTTGTAGAAGGATCTCTGAATTTGATGGTCTTTGATATTACCAAAACTCCAGATTGATAGAATGAACATAATACAGTACATAAACTGAAAAGCTTTTAATAAAATACAGAGTGCTGACAACAGGTATCTCGCTGCTTACACCTTTAATGCATAATCCAGAATTCATACTAGGTCTAAACATGCAGGCCCATCTGGGATGCACCCTTGCAGATATATCTTATCTAGGCGAGTTGGTTGATGGATCTGGGCTACGATCTTTTACAGATCTCCGCGAAGCCCTTGGTTTTCCGTCCAGTTCATTCTGGTTCTACCTCCAGATTAGACACTACATCTATTCATTACCTGCCCGAAAAGAGGGATGGGATCCGAACCCTTTTGAATCCTTACTTCTCTCACAAGACCCACTGAGGCATTTTATATCTACCGAGCTACACCCCTGCATGGCACAAAGAGTTAACTAAGAGCTTGACGGAGGATCAATGACTCCGGATATCTAACTACACATTTGCGTGTTCCTCCTCAGGTATTGGAAACTCATTATAAGATCCTATCTCGGTGGTATAGGTGCCCAACAACTCTTCATCAAATAAATCCAAATCTCCCTAGCATATGCTGGAGATGTAGCCAATCCCAGGGTACCTCCTTACATATTTGGTGGCTCTGCCCAGTGCCATTTAAGTTCTGACGACAGATTCACTCCCTATCAGAAAAGATTACTAGCCACCCACTCCCTAGTACACCTGAATTCTGGCTTCCCAATTTGATGAGTATGCCCACTTCGCAATTTAAAAAGTCGCTGCTTCAACACCTAATGAACGCGGCTAGAGCAGTAATACCTTGTTTTTGGAGAACCTTCAACTGATCCCCCCCCCAAGTGGTTCCGGAGGATTGACTTTTACATGTCTATGAAGGATCTTACGTCCTCCTTAAACCGGACCTCTTCCTTCTTTACTGCCACGTGGTACGATTGGTTGAGATTTAAAGAATCATCAGACTATTCGGCCCACCTCGTATCTCGTATTAGTACTCCGTCTGAGTGATCTTGAAGACAATCCCATCCCCTCCCTCCTCTCTTACTCCTTTCTCTCTCTCTACCTTAATGTTTCTCTTTCCTCTACCTGGGTTACATCTGACTCATTTCTTTTGTCTTTTTTGTTTTGCACCCTTGTCCTCTTTTTCTTTTTTATTTCTCATTAATGTCTATGCATAAATGGATGAATGTTGTTTGGTCTCAGTACAATATATACAATGCTTGAATTGAAGTATAAAATATTTGTGTTATACAAGAATATTATTTGTATGACCTGGATAAACCTTCTAATAAAATCAGATTGTACAAAAAAAAATTAAATAATAATAAAATAGAGTGCATAGAGATATTAATGGGACAATTAGGGGAATGCTTGAGTAAACAGGAAAGTCTTGAGTCTGTTTTTGAAGGATTCAAGAGTGGGGGCCTCACAAACTGTGCAGGGAAGCAAATTCCATAGAGTCGGAGATGCATGGCTAAAAGCCCGACCCCAAATGAATTCCGGGAGATTCTCAGTACTGCTAAAAGTCCTTCATCTACAGATCGCAGTAATCAAGTGGGGCGGCGTGGAATCAGAAGCTGGTTCAGGTATCTTCGGCCCTGGTCATGTAGGACTTAGAAAGTCAGTAAGCCATTGTTGAAGAGGATTAACCATCTTACAGGCAGCCAGTGAAGGGAGTAGAGGATGGGTGTTCTGTGGCTGGAACGGGGCTTGTTGGTTAACAGCCTGGCAGCTGAATTTTGTACCAGCTGTAAGCGGTGCAATTCTTTTGCTGGGAAACCAAGGTAGAGGGCAATGCAGTATTCTAATTGAGAGGATACAAATGCATGTGTGACTTTTGGCGTGTCTTCAGAAGGTATTAAGTGCTTTATTCTGGCTATGTTCCTCAGATTAAATAATTACTACTTGATTGTGGCTGATATCTGATGTTTAAGTGTCAAGCCACCATGCATGACAACGCCGGGATTCCACACATGATCAGTGTTTTGTAATTCTAGACCTCGAAGTGTAAGTTGGTTGTCTATGCTGCAGTCTTGTCTTTTGATGTTGAGGTCCTATCATAAGAACCCCTGGGACAGATGTATTAACCTGGAGAAGGCATAAGGAAGTGATAAACCAGGGATATGTGCAAGGTGATAAATGCACCAATCAGCTCCTAACTGTTAATTTACATATTGGAGCTGATTGGCTGGTGTGTTTATCACCTTGCACATATCACTGGTCTATCACTTCCTTATGCCTTCTCCAGGTTAATACATCTGCCCCCCTGTTTTATCAGGATTCAGTTGCAGCCAACTGGCACTCCTGGAGCTCAGATTCCTTTAGGGGCTCAGGAAAAATGCCTGTCTGCAAAGAGTATTGAACTATTTTTACAAATACAGAGCCAATTATGTCCACACACCCTATTAGAAGCTTTGTTGAGGCAGGGTCCAGATCACAAGTAGTGGGACGCAACAATCAAGTAATTTCAGCAATGTCTTTTACATCCATTGGGTCAAAGCTGGTCCATGAAGACAGGTGGCTTACACTGGCAGACTTGGTAGTTTGACACTCCTTTGATGGCACTGTGGGGATTCCAGCTCGGATGGCAGATACTTTATCTGCAAAGAAGTTTGCAAACTCGTTACATCTTGCCTGGGAGAGGGCTTCTTCAGGCAGCAGGCATGCCACATTGCAAAGCATTTCAACTGTAAGGAAAAGCTGAACTGGCCTATTGTTTGCTGCCTCGATCTCATTTGAAGGGAACTCTCATTTCTTACGGCTCATTGTGGATTGATATTCTTCGTAATGCTTTATTAGATTTATCTTATCCTCTACCAGGTTAGTCTTCCTCCCTTGTCTTTCAAGTCTACGCCCCAGCAGTCAGCGAGCAGACAGAGCAGTATTCTTTCCCACAGACTTTATTAGCCTCTCCAATATAAGGAACATCAACAGCGCTCGCTAATGGTTTTAATTAGAAGTGAGTGAAACACTCAGGACCTTGTTCAGAGATGTATGCAGCCAGATCTGCGTACATCTCCTCACATGCTGGGGGCCGCCCAGCACAGGACAAGGCCACCCAGCATGTGAGTGCCCCCCCCCCCCCCCCAATGGCAACCGATGTCAATCACACTACGGCTACATCCTTCCTGTGTGAGATCGCACACTGGCTGCGTCCAGGTCTGAATAACCCCCTCAGCGTCACTCTGTTCATTTATTTTTCTCTTACGTCCTAGAGGATGCTGGGGACTCCGTAAGGACCATGGGGTATAGACGGGCTCCGCAGAAGACATGGGCACTATAAAGAAATTTTAGTATGGGTGTGCACTGGCTCCTCCCTCTATGCCCCTCCTCCAGACCTCAGTTAGATCTTGTGCCAAGAGGAGATAGGGTGCATTACAGGGAGCTCTCCTGAGTTTTCTGTGTAAAAGAATTTAGTTAGGTTTTCTCTTACGTCCTAGAGGATGCTGGGGACTCCGTAAGGACCATGGGGATAGACGGGCTCCGCAGGAGACATGGGCACTTTAAGAAAGACTTTAGATCTGGGTGTGCACTGGCTCCTCCCCCTAAGCCCCCAGTTTACTACTGTGCCCAGAGGAGACTGGGTGCATTTCAGGGAGCTCTCCTGAGTTTCCTGAGAGAAAGTATTTTAGTTAGGTATTTTATGTTCAGGGAGCACTGCTGGCAACAGACTCCCTGCATCGAGGGACTGAGGGGAGAGAAGCAGACCTACTTCTGTGAGTTTCAAGGCTCTGTTTCTTAGGTTACTGGACACCATTAGCTCCAGAGGGAGTCAGAACACAGGTCTGACTCCCTCTGGAGGGGGCGGGGCTTCTCCCTCAGCACTCACCAGTGCCATTTTCTCCACTGCACAGCGCTGAGAGGAAGCTCCCCGGACTCTCCCCTGCTCAATCACACGGTGAAAGAGGGTTTTGAAGAAGAGGGGGGGTGCACATAATTGGCGCAAATTATAAGTTACAAACAGCGCTACTGGGTAAACATATAATTATATAGTGTTTTTTCCTGGGTCATATAGCGCTGGGGTGTGTGCTGGCATACTCTCTCTCTGTCTCTCCAAAGGGCCTTGTGGGGGAACTGTCTTCAGATAAGAGGATTCCCTGAGTGTGTGGTGTGTCGGTACGTGTGTGTCGACATGTTTGAGGTAGAAGGCTTTCAGGAGGAGGAGGAGGAGGAGGTAAAAATGAATGAGGTGTCTCCGTCGACAACGCCGACACCTAACTGGATGGATATGTGGAATGTTTTAAGTGCTAATGTAAATTTGTTGCACAAAAGATTAGACAAAGCTGAAGCTAGGGTACAGCCAGGGTCTCAACCCATGCCTGCCTCTATGTCGCAGGGACCTTCGGAGTCTCAAAAGCGCCCACTATCCCAAATTGTTGACACAGATACCGACACGGATTCTGACTCCAGTGTCGACTATGATGATGCAAGGTTACAGCCAAAAGTGGCAAAATGTATTCGATATATGATTATTGCAATAAAAGATGCTTTGCATATCACAGAGGAACCCCCTGTCCCTGACACGATTGTACACATGTATAAGGGGAAGAAACCTGAGGTAACCTTCCCCTCCTCACATGAGTTGAACGAATTATGTGAAAAAGCTTGGGAATCTCCAGACAAAAAACTGCAGATTCCCAAGAGGATTCTTATGGCGTATCCTTTCCCGTCAACGGACAGGATACGGTGGGAATCCTCCCCTAGGATGGATAAAGCATTGACACGCTTATCCAAAAAGGTAGCGCTGCCATCCCAGGATACGGCTACTCTCAAGGATCCTGCTGACCGCAAGCAGGAGGTTACCCTAAAGTCCATTTACACACATTCTGGTACCTTACTCAGACCGGCAATTGCGTCGGCCTGGGTTTGTAGCGCTGTAGCAGCATGGACAGATACCTTATCTGCGGAGATTGAGACCCTAGATAAGGAAACTGTTATTGACCCTAGGGCATATAAAATATGCTGTCCTATATATGAGAGATGCTCAAAGAGACATTAGTCTACTGGGTTCTAGAATAAACGCTATGTCGATTTCTGCTAGACGAGTCCTATGGACCCGGCAATGGACAGGTGATGCCGACTCAAAAAGGCATATGGAGGTTTTACCTTACAGAGGGGAGGAATTGTTTGGGGAAGGTCTCTCGGACCTGGTCTCCACAGCTACAGCTGGTAAATCAAATTTTTTGCCTTATATTCCCTCACAACCTAAGAAAGCACCACATTATCAAATGCAGTCCTTTCGATCACCAAGATACAAGAAAGTATGAGGTGCGTCCTTTCTTGCCAGAGGTAAGGGCAGAGGAAAGAAGCTGCACAACACAGCTAGTTCCCAGGAACAGAAGTCCTCCCCGGCCTCTACAAAATCCACCGCATGACGCTGGGGCTCCGCTATAGGACTCCACCCCAGTGGGGGCACGTCTTTGGGTTTTCAGCCACATCTGGGTTCACTCGCAGGTGGATCCCTGGGCCATAGAAATTGTGTCCCAGGGTTACAAGCTGGAATTCGAAGAAGTGCCCCCTCGCCGATTTTTCAAATCGGCCCTACCATCTTCTCCCCAGGAGAGGGAGACAGTGTTAAATGCAATTCACAAATTTTATCTTCAGCAGGTGGTGGTCAAGGTTCCCCTGCTTCAACAAGGAAGGGGATATTACTCGACCCTGTTTGTAGTCCCGAAACCGGATGGTTCGGTCAGACCCATACTAAATTTAAAATCCCTGAACCTATACTTGAAAAGGTTCAAGTTCAAGATGGAATCGCTAAGAGCGGTCATCGCCAGCCTGGAAGGGGGGGATTTTATGGTGTCTCTGGACATAAAGGATGCATACCTTCATGTCCCCATTTATCCACCTCATCAGGCCTACCTAAGATTTGCGGTACAGGATTGGCATTACCAATTCCAGACGTTGCCGTTTGGTCTTTCCACGGCCCCGAGAGTTTTCACCAAGGTAATGGCAGAAATGATGGTGCTCCTGCGAAAGCAAGGTGTCACAATTATCCCGTACTTGGACGATCTCCTCATAAAAACGAGATCAAGAGAGCAGTTACTGAACAGCGTATCACTTTCACTGAGGGTGTTACAGCAACACGGCTGGATTCTCAATATCCCGAAGTCGCAGTTGGTTCCTACGACTCGTCTGACTTTCTTGGGCATGATTCTGGATATGGACCAGAAAAAGGTTTATATTCCGATAGAAAAGGCCCAGGAACTCATGACTCTGGTCAGGAACCTATTGAAACCAAAACAGGCATCAGTGCACCAATGCACTCGAGTCCTGGGAAAGATGGTGGCATCATACGAGGCTATCCCCTTCGGCAGGTTCCATGCGAGGACCTTTCAATGGGACCTACTGGACAAATGGTCCGGGTCACATCTACAAATTCATCAGTTGATCACCCTGTCCCCCAGGGCCAGAGTATCTCTTCTGTGGTGGCTGCAGAGTGCTCACCTTCTAGAGGGCTGCAGGTTCAGCATTCAGGACTGGATCCTGGTGACCACGGACACGAGCCTCCGAGGTTGGGGAGCAGTCACACAGGGAAGAAATTTCCAAGGTCTTTGGTCAAGTCAAGAGACTTGTCTTCACATCAACATTCTGGAACTAAGGGCCATATACAACGCCCTATGTCAAGTGGAGACCTTACTTCGCGACAAGCCAGTTCTGATCCAGTCAGACAACGTGAACGCAGTAGCTCATGTAAACCGCCAAGGCGGCACAAGGAGCAGAGTGGCAATGGCGGAAGCCACCAGAATTTTTCGCTGGGCGGAGAATCATGTAAGCGCACTGTCAGCAGTGTTCATTCCGGGAGTGGACAACTGGGAAGCAGACTTCCTCAGCAGACACGACCTGCATCCAGGAGAGTGGGGACTTCATCAGGAAGTCTTCGCACAGATTGCGAGTCGGTGGGGACTACCCCAGATAGACATGATGGCGTCTCGCCTCAACAAAAAGCTACAGAGGTATTGCGCCAGGTCAAGAGACCCTCAGGCAGTAGCTGTAGACGCCCTAGTGACACCTTGGGTGTTCCAGTCGGTCTATATATTTCCTCCTCTTCCTCTCATACCCAAGGTGTTGAGAATAGTAAGAAAAAGAGGAGTGAGAACAATCCTCATTGTTCCAGATTGGCCACGAAGTACCTGGTATCCAGATCTGCAGGAAATGCTCACAGAAGATCCGTGGCCTCTTCCTCTAAGACAGGACCTGTTGCAACAGGGACCCTGTCTGTTCCAAGACTTACCGCGGCTGCGTTTGACGGCATGGCGGTTGAACGCCGGTGTCACAATCCTGACTGTAGGTTTATATTTGGTGACTTACCCCTGCCATCTGTCCTGGATCCTGTGTCTTTTCACTCACGGAGTTAAACAGCTTGTCAGCACTATGAGTATTCCTGAGTTCTCTGCCTGAGAGGTAATCAGCTCCACCTGTGGTGGTCTCCTGTGTGAGGCTGAATTCAGTAATCTAAAAGCAAGCATCCTGTGTTTTGCAGAAGTCCAGGCTTCAGTGTTCTCTTGGCCTGCTAGGCCTCATTCTACATTACAGCCTTGGCTAGAGTAGTCACATGTCAGTGACATCACCTAATCCTGCCCACCAATCATCAAGGACCAGGAAGTATAAATCAGGAGGCTGAGTTACAATCTGGGCCAGTTCCTTGTGTCACATACAGCCTTGTGTGAGTCTGAAAAGCTGAGCTCCCTAAAGGTAACCTTTGTACCTAAGTTCCTGTGGAAACTCTGTTCCCTTGTTACCGTATGGTTTACCTTTGTGTTGCCATTGATTTCACCATTTCCCTGAGTCTCAATGTAAAGGCACAGCTGCAGTGTTTTGTCTTAAAGGCACAGTACAGAATTCCGTGTTCTCCACTAATACCACAGTTGTCGTGTTTCAGTTTTACTACTGTTGTAGTTGGGATCTCCAGAGCTCAGTACCTCCGTGCCTCAGCACCTCCGTGCCTCAGCACCTCCGTGCCTCAGTACCTCCGTGCCTCAGTACCTCCGTGCTTCCAGCACCTCCGTGCCTCAGTACCTCCGTGCCTCAGTACCTCCGTGCTTCCAGCACCTCGTGCCTCAGTACCTCAGTACCTCCGTGCTTCCAGCACCTCCGTGCCTCAGCACTTCCGTGCCTCAGTACCTCCGTGCTTCCAGCACCTCGTGCCTCAGCATCTCCGTGCTTCCAGCATCTCCGTGCCTCAGTACCTCCGTGCTTCCAGCACCTCGTGCCTCAGTACCTCAGTACCTCCGTGCTTCCAGCACCTCCGTGCCTCAGCACTTCCGTGCCTCAGTACCTCCGTGCTTCCAGCACCTCCGTGCCTCAGTACCTCCGTGCCTCAGTACCTCCGTGCTTCCAGCACCTCGTGCCTCAGCATCTCCGTGCTTCCAGCATCTCCGTGTTTCAGTACCTCCGTGCCTCCACGCACCCCAGTGCCTCCACGTACCTCCGTGCCTCCACGCACCTCAGTGTCTCCACGCACCTCAGTGTCTCCAAGCACCTCAGTGTCTCCAAGCACCTCAGTGTCTCCAAGCACCTCAGTGTCTCCAAGCACCTCAGTGTCCGCAAGCACCTCAGTGTCCGCAAGCACCTCAGTGTCCGCAAGCACCTCAGTGTCCGCAAGCACCTCAGTGTCTCCAAGCACCCCGTTAGCACAATTATACCTGGTATTCTTCACTGATTCATCAGTGCCTTTCCAGTTCTGTCTTTCAGGAGACCTTCAGCATGCCTCCTGTCTGCCGACCTAATCCTGCATGAGGAGAATCTAGATTCGGCCATCTCTGCTGCGGTTCCTCTTCCCAGTCACCGGAGGAAACCCTGAGTCCACAGCATTTCAGAACCAGGTCAGTGGTAGTATTCACATAATCCTCCAGTCGCCCGCACAGACTTCACTACACCGGGTTCACAAAAACCTCAGTCATGACAGTAGGAACTGGCCACATGGACCCGGCCGAAAGTGTTAGTCTGACGCATGACCTCCTAAGCAATATTGCAGGACGCTTGGAAGGTCTGGAGTCGACTCAGCATCGATTGGCACAGTGTCTGCAGCGGAATTCGTCCTCCAGTGATTCTATGACCTTCTGCTCTAAGACTCCTGACCAACTGCAGATTTTCTACCAGATGTTACTACAGTTACAAGAACTTTTGCCTAGTATTCTCTCTGTGATGCCTGATCTCTTCAGGAATACTACCAACGTTGTTGATCCTGTTTTGTCCCATCCAGTTAATAGAGTCTCTTCCTCTGCGCAAGGGAAAGTTTTTCATCAGAGCTATCCACGGCCCAAGCTCTCTGAAGCTGAACGTCAGCGGCGTAAGGAGCTACATCTCTGTCTTTACTGTGGAAATTCTGGTCATTTTGTTAAAGACTGCATTCTTCGCAAGCCAGGTAATAGTGACAAATCTCAGTATCATAGTGCTCATGTCTACAAGTCATCCACAGTATCCGATTCTTCTGCTGCTGACGGGGGTATCAAGAAGGCTACTCTTCTGAGAGAGACTCAAATTTATGACTGGGGTCCGGTGGTTAAAAGACCTTATCCCAAGTTGGGTGTCCAGAGAAGAATGTTCAAGCCATTTACAGTCACAGAGGAGTCCGTGTCCACAGCCCCAGGAGGGGCGTTTTCAGAGCATCCAGCCCCAGGAGGGGCGTTTTCAGAGCATCCAGCCCCAGGAGGGGCGTCTTCAGAGCATCCAGCCCCAGGAGGGGCGTCTTCAGAGCATCCAGCCCCAGGAGGGGCGTCTTCAGAGCGTCCAGCCCCAGAGAGTCTTCAGAGTGCTGCCCAGCCAGTGAGTCTACAGAGTGCTGCCCAGCCAGTGAGTCTACAGAGTGCTGCCCAGCCAGTGAGTCTACAGAGTGCTGCCCAGCCAGAGATTCTACAGAGTGCTGCCCAGCCAGAGATTCTACAGAGTGCTGCCCAGCCAGAGATTCTACAGAGTGCTGCCCAGCCAGAGATTCTACAGAGTGCTGCCCAGCCAGTGAGTCTACAGAGTGCTGCCCAGCCAGTGAGTCTACAGAGTGCTGCCCAGCCAGTGAGTCTACAGAGTGCTGCCCAGCCAGAGATTCTACAGAGTGCTGCCCAGCCAGAGATTCTACAGAGTGCTGCCCAGCCAGAGATTCTACAGAGTGCTGCCCAGCCAGAGATTCTACAGAGTGCTGCCCAGCCCCGTGAAGAGGGGGCTCTTGCCTCAGCCCAGCCCCGTGAAGAGGGGGCTCTTGCCTCAGCCCAGCCCCGTGAAGAGGGGGCTCTTGCCTCAGCCCAGCCCCGTGAAGAGGGGGCTCTTGCCTCAGCCCAGCCCCGTGAAGTGGGGGCTCTTGCCTCAGCCCAGCCCTGTGAAGAAAGGGCTCAGCCCGTCCCGGTTCCAGCCGGTCCAGCAATACTCCAGGCCCTGCCTGGTCAGTCCGTCCCGGTTCCAGCCGGTCCAGCAATACTCCAGGCCCTGCCTGGTCAGTCCGTCCCGGTTCCAGCCGGTCCAGCAATACTCCAGGCCCAGCCTGGTCAGTCCGTCCCGGTTCCAGCCGGTCCAGCAATACTCCAGGCCCAGCCTGGTCAGTCCGTCCCGGTTCCAGCCGGTCCAGCAATACTCCAGGCCCAGCCTGGTCAGTCCGTCCCGGTTCCAGCCGGTCCAGCAATACTCCAGGCCCAGCCTGGTCAGTCCGTCCCGGTTCCAGCCGGTCCAGCAATACTCCAGGCCCTGCCTGGTCAGTCCGTCCCGGTTACAGCCGGTCCAGCAATACTCCAGGACCAGCCTGGTCCGTCTCCTTTGGCTCCAGCCAATTCAAGTATCCTCGGATCCAATCCAGTCCTACTCGTCCAGCCAAAGCTTCCTTCAGTTTCATCCTCTAAGCTTTCGTCTGATGGTTTTCCACCTATTTTCTTTGATGGAGATTTATTGCAATATGCCGCTCTGGTTGAACAATTTCTCTCTCGGATGGAGTCTGATCCTTTAGGTGCAATAACTCCTTCCAACGTTACTCGATATCTGTTCCTGGCATTCAGAGGAAGAGCTTTGGAGTGGGCCAACATGCTCTTTGAGAGTAATGATCCTGTGTTCCATGACTTACAGACTTTTAGTAACGCTGTAGTTAAAGAATTTAGTCCTAAACCTTTGGAACCTTCTACAGTTTATTCCTCAGTCCTTTCGGATGAAGGAAATTCCAGTCTTGTCTATGATGGATGGTCTACCTGTTCTGAAGATGAAGATCAGGAAGACTTCTAAAGAATCCAGCTTAAGTTTTGTTCTGGACCCTCTGGTTTCCACTTTTTAGAAGCTTTGTGTACAAGTTATTCATCAAGTTCCTCTAAGATTCAAGATGGGTGTCCGGAGTCCACCCTTGAAGAGGGGGATACTGTCACAATCCTGACTGTAGGTTTATATTTGGTGACTTACCCCTGCCATCTGTCCTGGATCCTGTGTCTTTTCACTCACGGAGTTAAACAGCTTGTCAGCACTATGAGTATTCCTGAGTTCTCTGCCTGAGAGGTAATCAGCTCCACCTGTGGTGGTCTCCTGTGTGAGGCTGAATTCAGTAATCTAAAAGCAAGCATCCTGTGTTTTGCAGAAGTCCAGGCTTCAGTGTTCTCTTGGCCTGCTAGGCCTCATTCTACATTACAGCCTTGGCTAGAGTAGTCACATGTCAGTGACATCACCTAATCCTGCCCACCAATCATCAAGGACCAGGAAGTATAAATCAGGAGGCTGAGTTACAATCTGGGCCAGTTCCTTGTGTCACATACAGCCTTGTGTGAGTCTGAAAAGCTGAGCTCCCTAAAGGTAACCTTTGTACCTAAGTTCCTGTGGAAACTCTGTTCCCTTGTTACCGTATGGTTTACCTTTGTGTTGCCATTGATTTCACCATTTCCCTGAGTCTCAATGTAAAGGCACAGCTGCAGTGTTTTGTCTTAAAGGCACAGTACAGAATTCCGTGTTCTCCACTAATACCACAGTTGTCGTGTTTCAGTTTTACTACTGTTGTAGTTGGGATCTCCAGAGCTCAGTACCTCCGTGCCTCAGCACCTCCGTGCCTCAGCACCTCCGTGCCTCAGTACCTCCGTGCCTCAGTACCTCCGTGCTTCCAGCACCTCCGTGCCTCAGTACCTCCGTGCCTCAGTACCTCCGTGCTTCCAGCACCTCGTGCCTCAGTACCTCAGTACCTCCGTGCTTCCAGCACCTCCGTGCCTCAGCACTTCCGTGCCTCAGTACCTCCGTGCTTCCAGCACCTCGTGCCTCAGCATCTCCGTGCTTCCAGCATCTCCGTGCCTCAGTACCTCCGTGCTTCCAGCACCTCGTGCCTCAGTACCTCAGTACCTCCGTGCTTCCAGCACCTCCGTGCCTCAGCACTTCCGTGCCTCAGTACCTCCGTGCTTCCAGCACCTCCGTGCCTCAGTACCTCCGTGCCTCAGTACCTCCGTGCTTCCAGCACCTCGTGCCTCAGCATCTCCGTGCTTCCAGCATCTCCGTGTTTCAGTACCTCCGTGCCTCCACGCACCCCAGTGCCTCCACGTACCTCCGTGCCTCCACGCACCTCAGTGTCTCCACGCACCTCAGTGTCTCCAAGCACCTCAGTGTCTCCAAGCACCTCAGTGTCTCCAAGCACCTCAGTGTCTCCAAGCACCTCAGTGTCCGCAAGCACCTCAGTGTCCGCAAGCACCTCAGTGTCCGCAAGCACCTCAGTGTCCGCAAGCACCTCAGTGTCTCCAAGCACCCCGTTAGCACAATTATACCTGGTATTCTTCACTGATTCATCAGTGCCTTTCCAGTTCTGTCTTTCAGGAGACCTTCAGCATGCCTCCTGTCTGCCGACCTAATCCTGCATGAGGAGAATCTAGATTCGGCCATCTCTGCTGCGGTTCCTCTTCCCAGTCACCGGAGGAAACCCTGAGTCCACAGCATTTCAGAACCAGGTCAGTGGTAGTATTCACATAATCCTCCAGTCGCCCGCACAGACTTCACTACACCGGGTTCACAAAAACCTCAGTCATGACAGCCGGATCCTAGCGGAAAAGTTTATTCCGGATGAGGTCATACCTACGCCAATAAAGGCTAGGAAGGACGTGACATCTAAACATTATCACCGTATATGGCGAAAATATGTTTCTTGGTGTGAGGCCAGGAATGCTCCTACGGAAGAATTCCATCTGGGCCGCTTCCTTCACTTCCTACAAACTGGAGTGAACTTGGGCCTATTAAGGTTCAGATTTCGGCCTTGTCCATTTTCTTTCAGAAGGAGTTGGCTTCTCTCTCTGAAGTACAAACGTTTGTGAAGGTAGTACTGCATATTCAGCCTCCTTTTGTACCTCTGGTGGCGCCATGGGACCTTAACGTGGTGTTAAGTTTCCTTAAGTCACACTGGTTTGAACCACTTAAGATGGTGGAGTTGAAATATCTCACCGGGAAAGTGGTCATGTTATTAGCCTTAGCTTCGGCTAGGCGAGTGTCGGAATTAGCGGCTTTGTCACATAAAAGCCCCCATCTGGTCTTCCATATGGATAGAGCGGAATTGCGGACCTGTCCTCAGTTCCTGCCAAAAGTGGTCTCATCCTTTCATATGAACCAACCTATTGTGGTGCCTGTGGCTACACGTGACTTGGAGGATTCAGAGTCCCTTGATGTGGTCAGGGCTTTGAAAATTTATGTAGCCAGAACGGCTAGAGTCAGAAAAAATAGGATTTTGGTACTTACCAGGTAAATCCTTTTCTTTGAATCCATAGGGGGCACTGGAGTACTCTTGGGATATGGACGGCTTCCACAGGAAGAAGGCACTGAATAAATTAATTTTGAAACTACTCCTCCCCTCCATATCCCAGAGTACCTCAGTGTTTTTTACTGAACCGAACAGGAGCGATAGAGAGGTTGACAATGGAGAATTACATATAACGGACAACAATAAAGTTGACACAACATTACTGACAACTAAACAGTTGACACCAAAACCGATTAGAACTTGTTAATCTGAACCAGTCGGTGAAAATGTGTTACCATAAGATCTACTGAACCTACCCCAAACCAGGTAAACTGCTCTGGGTGGGCGTCCAGTGCCCCCTATGGATTCAAAGAAAAGGATTTACCTGGTAAGTACCAAAATCCTATTTTCTTTTTCATCCACTAGGGGTCACTGGAGTACTCTTGGGACGTACCAAAGTTTCCCCCGTGGGCGGGAAAGCTGTTTGGCACCTGTAACACTAGGCGGCCAAAGCTAGATGCTGATGCCGCAAACGTATCAAACTTGTAGAAACGCACAAACGTGTGCACCGAAGACCATGTAGCTGCCCGGCAAAGCTGTGTCGTAGAAGCTCCAAGACTCGCTGCCCATGACGTTCCCACAGCACGTGTGGAATGAGCTGTTACTGATGTAGGCGGCTATAACCTAGCATGAAGGTAAGCCTGACGTATGGTCAGTTTAATTCATCTGGATAAGGTCTGCTTAGAAGCTGGCCAACCCATCTTGGCAGCATCATAGAGAACAAACAACGTATCCGTCTTACGAACTGTCGACGTTCGGGATACATAAATACGTAATGCGCGTACCACATCCAACCTACCAGAGTCTCCTGTTAACACAGGAACTACTATTGGTTGATTGATGTGAAAAGATGACACTACCTTTGGTAGAAAAGCGGAATTCGTCCGAAGTTCCGCTCTGTCATCATGAAACACCAAATACGGTGGCTTGCACGACAAAGTACCCAAATCTGAAACTCGCCTTGCTGATGCTAAGGCTAAAAGAAAAATTGTTTTCCAAGTGAGAAATTTAATATCCACTTGTTGTAAGGGTTCAAAATAAAAAAAAAACTGTAAGAAATCTAAAACCAGATTCAAGTCCCATGGCGCAGTAGGTGGAGTGAATGGAGGCTGAACTCTGAGGACACCCTGCATAAAGGTGTGAACCGACGGCAATAGGGCCAATCTACTTTGAAAATAAATTGACAACGCCGATATCTGCACTTTTAGTGTGGATAAACTCAGACCTCCATCTAACCCCATCTGTAGAAATAACAAAAGACGGGATAACTTAAAAGATGATGTCGGAAACTTTCGAGCTTCACACCAACCTACATAGGCACACCAAATTCTGTAATAATGAGCTGCCGTAACCGGCTTCCTAGCTCGTAACATGGTTGGTATAACCGATTCTGGAATGCCCTCTCTTCTTAAGAGGGCTGTCTCAACAGCCACCCCGTCAAACGCGGCCGCGCTAAATCGGGGTAAAGGAACGGACCCTGCTGTAACAGGTCCGAACGTAGTGGGAGCGGCCAAAGACCGACTGCGAGTAGACCGCGGAGATCCGAGAACCAAGCTCTCTGAGACCAAAGAAGCGCCACTAGTATGACTGTGACGGACTCTCCTTAGATCCGTTTTAGCCACAGAGGGAGCAGCGGAAACGGTGGAAACAGATACACGAGACTGTATGGCCACGTGATTGTGAGAGCATCCACCGCCACTGCCTTTGGATCTCTCGTTCTGGACACGAACTGGGGCGTTTGATGATTGTGGCGAGATGCCATCAGGTCCACCTGCGGGTAACTCCACTTCTGGACCAGCATGTGAAACAATTCTGGATTTAATGCCCATTCTCCTGGATGAAAATTCCGACAGCTGAGATAATCCGCCTCCCAGTTGTCCACTCCCGGAATGAATACTGCCGACAATATCATTTGGTGATACTCGGCCCAATAGAGGATTCAAGCTACTTCCCGCATTGCCATACGGCTTTTCGTTCCTCCTTGTTTGTTGATGTATGTGACCGCCGTCGCATTGTCTGACTGCACCTGAACAGCCTGAGCCTTTAGCATGTGCACTGCTTGTCGTAGCGCATTGTAAATTGCCCGGAGTTCCAGGACATTTATAGACAGCAATCTTTCGTGATCCGCCCAGAGACCCTGGAGCTGATAATTTTGAACTACAGCTCCCCAACCTCTGAGACTCGCGTCCGCCGTGAGAATTATCCAATTCCAGGCGCCGAACCGTTTCCCTGCGGTTAGATTCTGTACTTTGAGCCACCAGAGTAGAGATACTCTGGCCCTTGGAGACAACCTCACCCTGCGGTAAATCTGCAGATGCGAGCCCGACCACTGTGCGAGCACATCCAATTGAAAAGGATGTGAGTGAAGTCTTCCGAACTGAAGCGCTTCGAAAACCGCCACCATTGTGTCTAATAGGCGAATGCACAAATGGACCGAGACTGTGCGTGGCTTGAGCACTAATTGTACCAGATGACGAATGACCTGTACTTTCTGTTCGGGTAGGTAAATTCTTTGATTTACCGTATCGAGAATCATACCTAGGAATTGAAGTCGTTGAGACGGAATCATTCAGGAATTCGCGTAGACAATGGTAGGAAATCAGATTTCCCCCCCCACTTGGTCTGTGATCTATCTCGTTTGGAATCCGACTCCGCCTGTTAGGAACGTAGCCAAAGTGGACGTTATGCGCCACTAGCGAAGCTGAAAACACAAGAACCAACTGCCAACGTCCAGAGAAGCTGTAGGCAGCAAGAAGTGTAAGGTGGTCTTTATTTAGAGCAAACCTGAACTGGAGTGTCCTGCCACTACAGCCTTGTTACCTCAAACCCTTACCAAAGCAGGGCGAAGCAACAGCCCTACTGCTGTGTAGGGTGCACTCCGATAGGTAGTTAAACGCCCAATAATTGCAATTGTCTCTCATTGGAAATTGTTCAGCCTTCGCTGAGAACCTGACGTACTGGCCTAGTGCTATGAGGGCTGGCGGCGAATCGACCGCAACAATCTAACTGAAACAGTAAAAAAGAAAAAAAAATGTTTTTTCTCAGGCAGTACATGCCCCCGCATTCCCCCCAAAGAGGATCAGTAAGGGTCTGTCTGTGCAGTTTTTACGCAGAGTACTAAACACTATACGATCACTGAAACTTAAACGAGCCAGGTAGGAGACGAACCTACAATCTTGTTATCCGTAGTCAGATGCGTTATACATTGCGCCACTGGCCCAGATTCGTATTTGTCCGACACACTGTGTGACCGACTTTGCAGCGAAGCTGCTTGTTTGACTATGCATTAGACTTAGTGATCATGTACCCCAACCAGTAAGTACACCACGGAAGTAACGTGTGTATAAACCTGCATTACCGTGCATGTGGTTACCAGCAATAGTGAATCTTCCTGTAGAGTCATGCTGTACAAAAACAATTAATAAATTAAATTCCTAACAACGCCCCGCTCCTCCAGAGGCTGAGTGTTGTAGGGCAGCAACCTCCGGGGAAAGAACCAGGAAGTAACGTTAAAAAATGGTGTCCTACCATGTTTTTTTTTTTAAACACCTGTTAAACCAGGATCTGAACCAGTGTACATGCAATCACAATGTTCACTGTGGCCGGGAAGCCTAACCACTTGGCTACAGAGCCACCTGTAAAAACAATAAGCAAAGCTGCTGCAGGTGAGGCCTGAACTCACAATGTTTGCAGTGCTCAACAGATACTGTTTAATAAGCACTGTGTGCTGACCAATTAGTCTTGCTTACTGCAAAATAGATTTTTAATGTCAGCATATTTTATATATATATATATATATATACATATATATATATATAAAAAAAAAAAATATATATATATATATATATATATATATATATACACACACATACATACAACAATGTATATTCACACATACTCAGACCTTAATAAATATATATATATATATATTCCATATATGCATACATACACATATATAGTATATGCCCATATACATATATCCAGATATATCCTGATACAGAGGTATAATAATTCTTAGAAGTCTGAAACTAAATGTGACCTCACACAGGCTTAAAACCTGAGATGACTGCTGCTTAACCGCAGCTTAGTTAATGGGCCCTATCTAGTGGCCGGCGCCGGGAGCGCGCTCTAGGGAGCGGGCTCTGGAGAGCTATCATGACTGTAAAACCTATGGTAGGTTTATATTGATAGTGTAAGCCCAAACTGAGCTAACCAGAATGTATCTTTTTTTAACAGTTTAAACTAGCATGCATTAGTATGCAATCTAGTTGGATCACCAGTTTCCTCCCAGATGGCAAAACAATATGCAACACTGCTTAGCTTCCAAGATCAGATGAGTTTGGGCGTATCCAGTGTGGTGTGGCTGCAGATTAAAAATACCTACAGCACCTTGTATTCCCAGGTGGCTAACCAGGCCCAACACTGCTTAGCTTCGAAAATCAGATGAGATTGGGCGTATCCAGTGTGGTGTGGCCAAGTGAATTAAGCCAAAGCTGCTGCAGGTGAGACCTGAACTCACAATGCTTGCAGTGCTCCACAGATACTGTTTTATAAGCACCATGTGCTGACCAATTGTTATAACATATCTTACTTTACAACAGTGAACAAAGCCAGTATTTGGCTGCCACGGCCATGATTCAGATTTGCAGTCTTTAGGACAATATCATTATAAACAGTTATGATATAATAATAATAGTAAGAGAAGTGAGTGTATATCCATGTAATACACTCTTAGACATGGCAGGGAAACTGCTTATTAGTAATTGCTGGTGTCTTACTCATTATGCAGACAGACAATACAAAAAATACAAAGACAGACAACTTGCGCGACTCAGTAAATAGCACTAAGGTGTCTCTATAAATATATATCTGACCAAGTGCAGTGCACGCTAGCAATATGCCTGATCCCAAATTCCCCTTAACACCCCTGCACCTTCAATGGAGGAGAGATGTAACACAGGAAATTCTGGAAATACAACAGGAAAAACAACAGGAAGCATGGTTAATATGTCCCCATGCTCACAGTATAACACAAAGTGACGACTTATAATTATGTAAGCAGATTTAATAAACATCTTATGTTGCATTCAAACCTGCACATATAACTTGTATCCTGTTTAACAAAGACTTCATAGCCTATTGTAATACATATGCAGCGCTGCTGTATTCCCTTTATCAATAAGAGTTGAATCATGAGATTTTATCCAGTGACCCTGACATTTCTGTGTGCAGGGAACATCACTGTGGCAGCAAAGTTACTCACTAGGCTATGGAGCCTGCCTTTTACAGCTCTCATTTGTGTGCCCCCCCCGTGCTCCGTGTACCGTTCTCTATACACGGAGCCGGGCTATGGTGGAGAGGGAGCCCGAAGCGGCATCGAGGGCCGGGAGCGCGCTGCATAGAGCCGTGGAGCGGCCTATGCATAAAACCACGTGGCCGACGCGGCTCAGAGCGGCGGGGGAGACAGCATAAACAGTGGCGGCGGGCGGCTGAAGGCAGCGGCGGGCGGCCACACACACACAGTATCCCACACAGCGGGGCGGCAGGGTGAGCTGACCGCCCCGATCAACATACCTGGACCCTGTGGTGAGGGCTATGACGGGGCTTCTCTGTAAGTTCCGTCCAGCCTTTACTGCAGGTTTTAGTCCTGCACGTGGTAGTGAGGGAGCTCTTTTTAGAGAGGCCCGACACCCACAGCTGCTATAGCAGCCTTCACTATCCCGGACCCACGCCTATTGGAAGGGGGGAAGGGATGTGGTAAATTGTTGGGGGGAAAAAGAAATAACTTAGAAAAAATTCCAATGAAATGTGAACAAACTCCACAAGCCTTCTAACTGTGTCGAGCACAGAAAAAGCACTGAGGTACTCTGGGATATGGAGGGGAGGAGTAGTTTCAAAATTAATTTATTCAGTGCCTTCTTCCTGTGGAAGCCGTCCATATCCCAAGAGTACTCCAGTGACCCCTAGTGGATGAAAAAGAAACATAAGCACTGTTTGTCCTGTATGCAGCCAACAAGCTTGGTGGCCCTGCTTCAAAGCAGACTATTGCTCGCTGGATCTGTAACACGATTCAGTAGGCGCATTCTACGGCAGGATTGCCGTTATCTAAATCGGTCAAGGCCCATTCCACTAGGAAAGTGGGCTCTTCTTGGGTGGCTGCCCGAGTGGTCTCGGCACTACAGCTGTGCCGAGCTGCTATTTGGTCGGGATCACACATTTGCAAAGTTCTATAAGTTTGATACCCTGGCTGAGGAGGACCTCCTGTTTGCTCAATCGGTGCTGCAGAGTCATCCGCACTCTCCCGCCCGTTTGGGAGCTTTGGTATAATCCCCATGGTCCTTACGGAGTCCCCAGCATCCTCTAGGACGTAAGAGAAAATAAGATTTTAAACCTACCGGTAAATCTTTTTCTCGTAGTCCGTAGAGGATGCTGGGCGCCCGTCCCAAGTGCGGACTACTTCTGCAAGACTTGTATATAGTTATTGCTTAAATAAGGGTTATGTTATAGTTTTCATCGGTCTTGGACTGATGCTATGTTGGTTTCATACTGTTAACTGGGTAGTATATCACAAGTTATACGGTGTGATTGGTGTGGCTGGTATGAATCTTGCCCTTGGATTAACAAAAATCCTTTCCTCGCACTGTCCATCTCCTCTGGGCACAGTTTCTCTAACTGAGGTCTGGAGGAGGGGCATAGGGGGAGGAGCCAGTTCACACCCATTCTAAAGTCTTTCTTAAAGTGCCCATGTCTCCTGCGGAGCCCGTCTATCCCCATGGTCCTTACGGAGTCCCCAGCATCCTCTACGGACTACGAGAAAAAGATTTACCGTTAGGATTAAAATCTTATTTTTTATTTTCAGGGAGCTCTGCTGGCAACAGACTCCCTGCATGGTGGGACTGAGGAGAGAGAAGCAGACCTACTTAAATGATTGGCTCTGCTTCTTAGGCTACTGGACACCATTAGCTCCAGAGGGAGTCGGAACACAGGTCTCACCCTGGAGTTCGTCCCGGAGCCGCGCCGCCGTCCTCCTCGCAGAGCCGGAAGATAGAAGCCGGCTGAGTATGAGAAGCAATTAGACTTTAAAGGCGGCAGAAGACTTCAGATCTACCTGAGGTAAGCCATTGCTCCCACACACACAACACACACAGAGCCCTGATGGGTGCAGGGCGCAGGGGGGGCGCCCTGGGCAGCAATAAACCTCATTTTTGGCACAAATAAGCATATTAGGCTGCGGAGGCAGCAAATAGATAACCCCCGCCATTTTTTATGAAAATTGAAGCGGGACCGAAGCCCGCCGCTGGAGGGGGCGGAGCTTGATCCCTCAGCACTAACCAGCGCCATTTTCTCCACAGAAGCTGCAGAGAACGCTGGCTCCCCGGACTCTCCCCTGCTGAACGCATCAGAGGGCTGAAAAAGAGGAGGGGGGCACATTACAAGCGCAGTGAGTGGGAATATCATTGGCATATATGTATAAAAGCGCTATCTGGGTTTTCCAGTGTCAGTTTGGCGCTGGGTGTGTGCTGGCATACTCTCTCTCTGTCTCTCCAAAGGGCCTGGTTGCGGAATTGTCCCCTTATAGTTATATCCCTGTGTGTGTGGGGTGTCGGTACGTGTGTGTCGGCATGTCTGTAGCAGAAAGGCTTATCAAAGGAGGAGGTGGAGCAGATGAGTGGTGTGTCCCCGTCGGTAGTGCCGACTCAGGATTGGATGGATATGTGGCATATGTTAAAAGCAAGTGTAGCATCATTGCATAAGAGGCTAGACAAAGCAGAATCCAGAAAGGCATCAGGGGGTCAATCCACGGATTGGACCGACTCATAGGGACCGTCAGGGTCTCAAAAGCGTCCCTTGTCACAAATTGTGGACACAGATACCGACACGGATTCTGATTCCAGTGTCGACTATGATGATGATAGATTGCACCCTAGGGTGGCAAAAAGTATTCAGTATATGATTATTGCAATAAAAGATGTTTTGCATATCACAGACGACCCCTCTGTTCCCGACACGAGGGTGCGCATGTATAAGGAAAAGAAACCTGTGGTAAACTTTCCTCCATCTCATGAACTTAATGAGTTATTTGAAAAAGCTTGGGAATCTCCAGATAAAAGACTGCAGATTCCCAAAAGGGTTCTTATGGCGTACCCTCTCCCTACATAGGACAGGGCACGTTTGGTATCCTCTCCCATAGTGGACAAGGCTCTAACACGCCTGTCCAAGAAGGTGGCGCTGCCGTCTCCAGATACAGCGGCCCTCAAGGACCCTGCGGACCGCAGGTAGGAGACTACTTTAAAGTCTATTTATACACATACTAGTACTTTACTTAGACCGGCAATTGCGTCGGCATGGGTATGTAGTGCAGTTGCAGCTTGGACAGATACCCTGTCAGCTGACCTTGATACCCTAGTTAGGGATACTATTTGGTAACTCTAGCCCATATTAAAGACGCAGTCTTGTATATGAGAGACGCTCAAAGGGACATTGGGTTGCTGGGTTCCAGAGCCAATGCCATGGCTATTTCAGCGAGACGATGCTTATGGACCCGCCAATGGACGGGTGATGCGGATTCGAAAAAGCATATGGAGGTTTTACCCTATAAGGGTGACGTGTTGTTTGGGGATGGGCTCGCTGACCTGGTTTCCACAGCTACCGCGGGTAAATCTACCTTTTTACCTTTTGTTCCCCAACAGCAAAAGAAAACTCCACAATATCAGATGCAGTCCTTTCGGTCGCAAAAGTCCAGAAGAGGTCGGGGATCCTCCTTCCTTGCCAGAGGTAAGGGTAGAGGAAAGAGAACGCCTGCTTCGGCTGGCTCCTAGGAGCAGAAGTCCTCCCCGGCTTCTACAAAATCCACCGCATGACGCTGGGGCTCCCCTGCGGGAGTCCGCACCGGTGAGGGCACGCCTTCGACTCTTCAGCCAGGTCTGGGTTCGGTCAGACGTAGATCCTTGGCCGATGGAAATAGTTTCCCAAGGCTACAAGCTGGAATTCGAGGAGGTGCCCACACGCCGATTTTTCAAGACGGCCTTACCAGCTTCTACCCCAGAGCGGGAAGTAGTGTTAGCTGCAATTCAAATGCTGTGTCAACAGCGAGTGATTATCAGGGTTCCCCTGAGCCAACAGGGAAAAGGGTACTATTCGACCCTCTTTGTGGTCCCGAAGCCGGATGGTTCGGTCATGCCCATTTTAAATCTAAAATCCCTAAACCTGTACTTGAAAAGATTCAAATTCAAGATGGAATCGCTCCGAGCGGTAATAGCCAGCCTGGAAGGGGGAGATTTTATGGTGTCACTGGACATAAAGGATGCTTACCTTCATGTCCCCATATATCCCTCTCATCAGGAGTACCTGAGATTCGTAGTACAGGATTGTCATTATCAGTTTCAGACGTTGCCGTTTGGGCTTTCCACGGCCCCGAGGATTTTCACCAAGATAATGGCGGAAATTATGGTGATCCTGCGCAGGCAAGGAGTCACAATTATCCCATACTTGGACGATCTCCTGATAAAGGCGAGATCAAGAGATCAATTACTGAAGAACGTGTCACTCTCTCTGAGAGTGCTCCAGCAACACGGTTGGATTCTCAATCTGCCAAAATCACAGTTGGTTCCAACAACTCGACTAGCGTTTCTAGGCATGATACTGGACACGGAACAAAAGAAGGTTTTTCTCCCATTGGAAAAAGCCCAGGACCTCCAGAACATGGTCCGAGACCTGCTAAAGCCCCCCCAAAAAAAGTGTCAGTTCATCAATGCACTCGAGTTCTGGGAAAAATGGTGGCAGCCTACGAGGCCATTCCCTTCGGCAGGTTCCATGCGAGGACGTTTCAATGGGACCTTCTGGACAAATGGTCCGGGTCCCATCTACAATTACATTAAAAAATAACACTGTCCCCCAGGGCCAGGGTGCCTCTTCTATGGTGGCTGCAAAGTGCTCACCTTCTAGAGGGTCGCAGGTTCGGCATTCAGGACTGGGTTCTGGTAACCACGGACGCGAGTCTCCGAGGATGGGGAGCAGTCACCCAAGGAAGAAATTTTCAAGGATTGTGGTCAAGCCAGGAGTCCTGTCTGCACATCAACGTGTTGGAATTAAGGGCCATATACAACGGCCTTCGACAAGCGGAGAGTCTTCTTCGCAACGTACCGGTTCTGATTCAATCGGACAATGTCACAGCAGTGGCTCATGTGAACTGCCAAGGCGGGACAAGGAGCAGAGTCGCGATGGCGGAAGCCACCAGGATTCTTTGCTGGGCAGAAAATCACGTAAGCGCTCTGTCAGCTGTCTTCATTCTGGGAGTGGACAACTGGGAAGCGGACTTCCTCAGCAGACACGATCTCCATCCAGGAGAGTGGGGACTTAATCAAGAAGTCTTTGCAGAGATAAACGGATCTCTGGGGATTTCCTCAAATAGACATGATGGCGTCACGCATCAACAAGAAGCTTTGGAGGTATTGTGCCAGGTCCCGGGACCCTCAGGCAATAGCAGTAGACGCTTTGGTAACACCATGGGTATTCCAGTCGGTCTATGTGTTTCCTCCTCTTCCTCTCATCACAAAAGTGTTGAGGATCATAAGACGAAAAAGAGTACAGACAATACTCATTGTTCCAGACTGGCCTCGAAGGGCCTGGTACTCAGATCTTCAGGAGATGATCACAGAAGATCCTTGGCCTCTTCCTTTAAGGGAGGACCTGTTACAGCAGGGGCCCTGCATGTTCCAAGACTTACCGCGGTTACGTTTGACGGCATGGCGGTTGAACGCCGGATCCTAGCTGAGAAGGGTATTCCGGATGAGGTCATACCTACTCTAATAAAGGCTAGGAAGGAGGTGACGGCGAAACATTATCACCGTATCTGGCGGAAATATGTCTCTTGGTGTGAAACCAAGAATGCTCCTACGGAAGATTTCCATCTGGGTCGTTTTCTCCACTTCCTATAGACAGGAGTGGATATGGGCCTGAAGTTAGGCTCTGTTGAGGTACAGATTTCGGCCCTGTCGATATTCTTTCAGAAGGAATTGGCTTTTCTTCCAGAAGTCCAGACCTTTGTAAAGGGAGTGCTGCACATCACCATGGGACCTGCACCATGGGACCTGAACGTGATGTTGCAGTTCCTTAAATCACACACACTTTTAAATTCCTTAAAACGGTTGAGTTGAAATTTCTCACCTGGAAGGTGGTCATGTTATTGGCCTTGGCATCTGCAAGGCGTGTGTCTGAATTGGCGGCCTTGTCTCACAAGTGCACCTACTTGATTTTTCATCTGGATAGAGCGGAATTGAGGACTCGTCCTCAATTTTTACCTAAGGTGGTGTCTTCATTTTATATGAACCAACCTATAGTGGTGCCTGTGGCTACGAGTGACTTGGAGGATTCCATGTCCCTGGATGTAGTCAGGGCCTTAAAGATTTATGTAGCCAGGACGGCTAGAATTAGGAAAACAGAAGCACTGTTTGTCCTGTATGCAGCCAACAAGATTGGCGCGCCTGCTTCGAAGCAGACTATTGCTCGCTGGATCTGTAACACGACTCAGCAGGCTTATGTTACGGCTGGATTGCCGTTACCACATCCAGTAAAGGCCCATTCCCCTAGGAAGGTGGGCTCTTCTTGGGCGGCTGCCCGGGGCGTCTCGGCATTACAGCTTTGCCGAGCAGTGACTTGGTCGGGTTCAAACACTTTTGCTAAATTCTACAAGTTTGATACCCTGGCCGATGAGGACCTAGCATTTGCTCAGTCGGTGCTGCAAAGTCATCCGCACTCTCCCGCCCGATTGGGAGCTTTGGTATAAACCCCATGGTCCTTACGGAGTCCCCAGCATCCTCTAGAACGTAAGAGAAAATAAGATTTTAAACCTACCGGTAAATCTTTTTCTCCTAGTCCGTAGAGGATGCTGGGCGCCCATCCCAGTGCGGACAAAATCTGCAAGGCTTGTATATAGTTGTTTCTTACATAAGGGTTATGTTACAGTTGAGATCAGTGTTTAGCTGATACTGTTTTGTTCATACTGTTAACTGGTTGCGTATATTCCAGGTTATACGGTGTGGATGGTGTGGGCTGGTATGAATCTTGCCCTTGGATTAACAAAATCCTTTCCTCGTACCCCAACTCACACTCAAGGTAAGTATTTGTGCGTCTAAATAGAAGTAATAAAAGAAACCTTTATATGCACAAATACTTACCTTGAGTGTGAGTTGGGGTACGCACCTCGTATAGACCTCCATTTTTTTCTTCTTCTATTATGATGGACAAGGGTAGTTTTATATAAGAAAGAGCTTTACACAAAAGGATATTACACAGTGTTATGTTTATATGTTTTATATTCCCACATAACAACCGCTGAGAATATTCAACTATACATCTGGTCCTAAATCGAAGACGGGTGTGGATTTGAAAAGGAAAAGAAACCCAGATAGGAACATCTTTGCATTATTTCTCGTGAGTGTGGTACGCACCATAATTGCTGTAATTATAGAGGAAAAAGATACCTTTATGCACTTGACTTATCTATATCTCTAAGTGAGTTTAGGTATGCATTTCCTTGCATGTTAGCTAGTGAAGAAATATAAAGAAACCTTTATGTGCACGAACACTCTCCCTTAGTGTGAGTCTGGGGTACGCACCTCATATAGACTACTCTTTCTGGTGTTTTTTCCACCCCTGTTGGAACAAGGACTGTTTTCTACATATAAAAGAGGATTGCACAAAACGATATCACACATTGTATGTTTAATTTTTGTTTTTACATAAAAACATCGAGATCAAATCATCAACATTGAACTTCCTGATGACTAAGAAATTGAAGAAACAACACATCTACAACTGATAAGGGACGTATATGTTATATGTGTTCTGTTATTTATTAGGGAGCTTATACTGGAAGAGTTTGCCTTCTTTCTTTGCAATTTCTGTTTTTGTGGGGTGTGGTGACACCCTATTAGACAATCACTACCAGTTAAAGCTGCCTTGCGCACATTTTGAGTTCCCCATTTTTCTGCTACTATTGTATTACTTTTTTTATTTATCTTTTAATAGTAAAAAAAAAGACAGTATATACTATACATATCTTGTGTCAGATTTTATATTAAGTACAAAGAAAGCGATTTGGTCCGTTAATGTTTTACATTTTTTCCCATATGTGCCTCTGCGCCCCCATGTGTCCTTTTATCCAGAACCTCCTTTCCATATATGCCTCTTCCCCCAGGAACCTCCTTCCATATGTGCCGCTTCTCCTGGGCCCTCCCTTCTTTGTGTGCCTCTACATTCTCATATGAGCCTCTTCCCCCAGGAGCCCCTTTCATATGTGCCTCTTCCCCGGGACCTCCTATACATGAGTGCCTCTGCTTTCCTTTATGTGCCTCTTCCCCCAGGACCTCCATTCCATATGTGCTTCTTCCCCCAGGAAACCCCTTCTATATGTGCTTCTTCTCCCGGGACCCTCCTTCCATATGTATCTCTGTTTTCCATGTGTGCCTCTTCCCCTGGGACCTTCCTTCCATATGTGCCTCTACTTTCTCATATGTACCTCTTTCCCCAGCCCTCCCTTCCAAATGTGCCTCTTCCCCCGGGACCTCCCTCCCATGTTTGCCTCTACCCCCAGGAACCCCCCTTCATATGTTCCTCTGCCTTCCCATATGTGCCTCTTCCCTGGGATCGGCCTTCCATATGTGCCTCTTTCCCCAGGACTCCTCTTCCTCTGGGACCACCCTTCCATGTGTGCTTCTCCACCGAGGATTCCCATTTATACAGTATGTGCCTCTTTCTCCAGGACTCCCCTTCCATATGTGCTTGTTTCTTTGGGACCTCTTTTCCACGTATGTCTCTACAAGTAGTTGATTCACAGGGGAGGGGGAAGGATTTCTCCCCCTAGCATAGTGTCAACATCTCCTGTCAGTAATACCCCTTTCACACCGCACAAATAACCTGGTAACGACCCGGCATATTGCCGGGTCGACACGGGTCAGCGTACGGTGTGAAAGTGCCATAGCCGAAATCATGGTTCGCCTGACCCGGCAATTCAACCCGGGAATAAAGCAGTGTTATACCCGGGTTGAATACCGGGTCAGTGGCTGCATAAACGGGCTCCCGGGTCGATGCAACCCGGGACCCGTTTACTACAGCAGGGAGAGGCGGCGAGGAGATTATCTCATCTCCCAGCGCCGCCCCCCGCTGCTATGGCAACCCGCCCGGCATATTGCCAGGTCGGGGAAGCCTGCAGCAGTGGCCAATGCCGGATCCCACCCGGGAAGGACCCGTTTCCAATTCCTAGGTGGGATCCGGCATTGGCAGTGTGTAAGGGGTATAAACTGTGAATATTGATCACGATTTTGTTGTATTCTGCTGTTGCTTTCAACTGATACCAATTACTGCCATGGCTTTATGAATGTACTACTTCTTATTAGTGCTATCTATGCTCTATAAATATTTCTTACATTAATTTAATACATTAAGGGAACTATGCATTATGTTAATTATCTAACTTGCTGCAGGCACCTGAGCAATTCAATGTTGCTCCGATGTGGAGACAGCTGATCTGAAGATCAGCTGTCCTGCGAATCCTTTCATCACCACTATAGTAGCAGTGAAACTTCGCATCGCCAAATCTAACTCGCCATGCGTTAACTTTGGTGACTTCAGGTAGAAGGAGCTGAGCTGTGGCGGAGGGATTCAAACGGATTCATCTTTGCAACCAGAACTCTTCTTATAAGCAAAAGTTCCAGCAGTCAAGTCCTCAATCTTTAGTATTTTCAGAGCTTGATAAATTTAGGTTCCCATACTAGTGTATGGGGACGGCGGGGCAGATCGGGACTAAAAGATAATAAGCAGAGATACGTGATATCTCCTGCGTTAACTTCATAATAAATACCCCTGACAATTAATTTATACAAAAGTAGGAGAAAATATAAGTGAAGATGAATAAACACCTAAGGGCGGGATGTACTACGCATTGCGTTTTAGATGCAATACATTCCGTTACTTATCGCATGCTTAGCCGCAATAATATCACCAGTACGCCTGTATGAGGGGGTACCCAAAAGAAACAGGAAACGTCTTCTAGAGAGCGGGGCGCTTGTAGCACGTTGTTTGTGTAATCAGCCATCACAAAAATAGGCGAAAGAGTGAATAACTCGGTGGAAAATAAAATCACTGCAGTCGAGCGCTACCTTCCCCTGCAACGTCAGCGGAGATACTGGCTCAGAAGGGTTACACAAACATTCCCCTTGTGGCAGAAGCCCGTACTACAAGCTCCCCACCCTCTAGATCGCGATTACTGATTCTTCTGGGTACCCCATCGTACACTTGCCATTAAAATCACCAAGAAAGGCTTTTCCAAAAAGTGCCGAGCTTTGTGATTATAGGACTTTCGGGTTTATGACCTGGGAGTCCTGTGCATGCGCTGGCTGAAATGTGAGCTGCTGACGACACGGGGAGGGATCTGATTGGAACCCTCTCAGGAAAGAATGCAAAAAGAAATCCCATAGACTTCTTTTAGGCAATGCCATCTAAAGACGGCATTACCTCCTGGGTAGAAGAACCAGAAAATGTTGCTATCCAGAGCTTTGTACACATGAGAAATGCAGTCTGAGTTATCACCACATGTTAGAGGTGTAGTATGGCTGACCAATGGTCTCCTGACCGCCGGTCAGCCTACTGACGCCGGGATCCCGGCAGGGAGGGGCGAGTGCAGCTAGCCCCCTGCGGTCGCCATGGATTCTATTCCGGCTGTATGGGTGTTGTGGACACCCACGAGTGGAAATAGTCCCTGTTGGTCGGCATGCCGACCGTCGGGATAGTGAGGGGGTGGGATTTTGGGGGAGGTCATGTGACCGTCGGTCTGCTGACCGCCAGTCACATAAATACCACCCCATTTTAGTATTGGTACATCCTACCCTTAATGTTGTTTTTATTCTGTAAATGTGTGTAGAGTGGTAGTGATGTCAGACTGTGTATTAATTGTAATAAGCCGTCCATTGATTTTATTAATGCTCTCGCCCCTCACCCCCTACCACCCTTTCACCCCAATAATCACTCGGACAACTGAATTGCGATTTAAAAGGTCACAGCCATATTTATTGATCGAATTAGAATTGGTACTCTATAAGTGGGTGGCGAGAATGCAGTGCGTACCCCCGGCTACAGCCTACATATTACATTTCTCTTAAATTAAACAACGGGGCGGAACCTAAGTCCCGCCCTTGCGCAAGTTAGCTGAGCGGTACCACTTCCCACCATTGGCATAGCACCGGTCCACCCTTAAGATGACGACCGTGTCGGCCCTTGAGGCCACGACAAACTCGCCGAGTATCTGGGGGAAGTGCCGGCCAACCGACGTTGCGCTACTACAGACTGCCGAGGAGCACTGCTTGCCGCGCCTGCTGGACCTCTTTTGCCAGACCATAATTAAAGCCCGAAATGGCCTGACGGTGCCTCCACCGGACGTAAAACTTAATTTCAAAATACCAGTTACCTCACCTTTGCCCTGGTGATAATTAAAAATCTGGACTGGCCTGCCGGTGCCACCACCGAAAATAAAAACAAATTAATTCCTAAATACCAGTGCCAATTGCCCTACCACCCTGCCTTCTTGGATCCTTGTTCAGCATGAAAGAGGGAGCCTGCCTGGCATTCCTGGTCTTTTGTACCTCCCAGGTAACTCTCCTCCCCTTTTTCCTATAGGATGCTGCTATGCTACCTTCTCTATCCTCCCCTTCCCCCTCCCCTCCCTCTTTCTCCCATTCCCTGCCCCAGGCTTCCTTCTTTTAAAAAACCAGGACGCTTATTTATTCTCAGTCCTATTTGGCCATCGAATTCTTTAAGCCGTCCATTGATTTTATTAATGCTCTCGCCCCTCACCCCCTACCACCTTTTCACCCCAATAATCACTCGGACAACTGAATTGCGATTTAAAAGGTCACAGCCAAATTTATTGATCGAATTAGAATTGGTACTCTATAAGTGGGTGGCGAGAAAGCAGTGCGTACCCCCGGCTACAGCCTACATATTAAATTTCTCTTAAATTAAACAACGGGGCGGAACCTAAGTCCCGCCCTTGCGCAAGTTAGCTGAGCGGTACCACTTCCCACCATTGGCATAGCACCGGTCCACCCTTAAGATGACGACCGTGTCGGCCCTTGAGGCCACGACAAACTCGCCGAGTATCTGGGGGAAGTGCCGGCCAACCGACGTTGCGCTACTACAGACTGCCGAGGAGCACTGCTTGCCGCCATAGCCTGGTTCCTAGAACCAAGGCCCGCCACCCGCTGCGACCATCTATGCACACTGCTGTCCGTCTCCATCAGACTAAGACAAATAGAGCCTTTTGCCCACTAAGTTTCTTGCTAAATTAAATTCCAAAATGGCCCGATGGTGCCTCCACCGAAAATAAAAACAATTCCTATTGCACTGAGGAGCCCTGCTTGATAAACTGAGGGCCCCTAGGGGCCACTGCTTCTGTCTCCCATGCCTGCCCAGATGTTTACCAGCTGCCCTATGCCTGCTGCCCGCTAGCTATCGGAGTGACCTGCCAACCGTACCCGCATGGCCTAGCATGAACAGTGCTTTTGGGTGACCCATATGAAGGTGAAAACCACAAAACCTCTTTGAGGGCAAAATTGGAAAGTCCTTCATTCCCCCAAAGCGGCGGGCAGCATAATGCCTTGGGTTTCCCAAAAGACACTCAGGGAGCTTACTTCACCAGTAAAGGTGTCGCAATCGGACTCGGGTGAATGTAGGCTCCCTGCACATAATCTCTCTTGTAATTTCGCCCCAGTGGGACTGTTTAAATGACTTTTATCCCTGGGACTTAAAAACTCCCAGCCTGTTGCCGAAAGGCTTTCCTGGCTCCTCCTTGGGCAATCCTGACAAACTCTTTAGCACTATAAGGATCTTGTGGCTGTCTAGTGGAAATCTGCTGATAGAGATTACCCTGTGAAGTAGAAGTCAATGTTAGTTTGTACTGTATAGGTGCTTATACGAACGCTTTTTAAGTATCCCCAGGATCCTTGCCTGGCTGCAGCTACCTACCATGCCCTGTGGCCATGCACATACCTTTACTGCAAGCCCTCTCCGCAGCCTTACCCTCTCATCCAGGGACTGGGCTTCTGCTCTGACTGGTTTTCATTCGTGAAGATTAATTTTCTTGCCCTTGCCCATATATACTGTATATATTGCTCAGCACCTGCTAGAACATGCTTGGACTTTTTACCAAACTCATAAAACTGTTAATTCCCAGGCGCCTGTCGATTGCCTGGACAACCGCGGGCATTCCTGGCATATTTTTGGCCTGCTGTCGACCACTGCAACTTTGAGTTACCTGCGACCTTGCGAACCCGAGAAGCTGTCTTCATGTAAAACTCATGCTAAATGTATATAAGGTTGGCTTGCTAATACCTTGTTGAGTCTCCAACTGAAGTATCCTTCCCTATTCCTCAATGGGTTGATCCCCCCTTATCCGAAATCGGTACTCACGGCATATCGGTAAAGAGATGTTACACTATGTATTTATGGTATGTTTCAATCCGGTTAAGTATACTCATCATATAGCGCACTATGATCTATACCTAGCGACTGTCGTATGAATTAAGACACCCGAGAGAGCATACAAACTCCACAAAGAATGCTCTTAACTGGAATTGAACCCATGACCTCAGCGCTGTGAGGCCGTAATGGTAACCCTTGCCCCATAACTGGTGCGTTTACGCTGAATTGTTATTCACGCCTTGCGCCAGACTATAGTTATCCTACGTGGTTATCCCGTATACCGCTAAGGCACGTGCATCATTGACCCCTACTTTATGCAGAGACAAGGTTCTATTCAGCCCTTAGATACCCCGCTTTGCGCCTTTTCCCCTTTGCTTTCCTTCTCCTTCTGTCCTGTGCCTTATTATGATACCATAAGTGACCGTCATATTGCACGTTCACTAAAGTAGCTTTGATGGTTATTTACTGTGATCGCTACCGCTACTTGCTTTGCCTTGCATTTTGTGTGACAGTCTGGTTATAGAACGACTTATTTGCCCTAAGCGGTTATCCTTATATAACGAACCATGTAATACCAGGGGATTAAACCATGCGTTTAGGACAGCGGTAGTTGCCCTGTGTAGTGCTGGGCTGTACTGCGCTATGAGAGCTGTGGTGCTTATTGTTAAACATTCCGGGGGACCTCCCTTACCCTGACCTGTTTTTTTTTTTTTTTTTGCTTTTGTTACCACCTCGCAATGTTCTGTGTATCCAGCATTGCTCTAATGTATGCCCTATGCAAGGCCTTGCCAATCGCCTGTGGCACCTTCCCAATAAATGTAATACTAATAATAATCATGCTAAAGCCACGGGTAATACAGAAAAATCGGCTAATATGAAAGTTGTGGTGTGTCACTGCCCCCCTGCTCCCTTATTTATACATATTGCTATTATACCTCCTAGACTGCCACCTAAATTCGGCCAGCCTGCGAACCTGATCTGCATTAAACTGCCCGTTATATGCCTCCTACAATACAATAAGACATGGTCACGGCAATGTGATAACTGTTCCGCCTTATATTGTATCCTTTATCGCTATTCCCCTCTATAATCTGCTATGCACCCCCGGCCTATCGTTCTGGTATTGTACTTTTATTAACCCGCTAGTGTACCTAGAATGCTAAAATATGCTCCCGCAGCAATGCCGCCACTAATCATTATGCTGTAT